>NW_027175237.1:0-300000 GCF_028021215.1 Eschrichtius robustus
GAAGATGCCCTTGAACCTGGAGATTTGGGACCCATGGGATGGGTACCACGCAGTATTACTTTAAAGGGTCTGCGTTTGCTCACCCAACCTCACCCAACCTCTCAGCCCCAAGAGTGTCCACCCTTATGTCTCATCCAGCTGTGGGTCTTGATATGGTCAATCCAGGTTGCATCACAGCCTCTGAACGAATTTTGTAAGAATTTCTCTCTCTTTCACTGTCTTTGTTTTATGGGTTTTTAAAAGTAATTTATTTTTATAATGGGGTTTAGCTGCTTTTCATGGCTGTGTTTATGCGGCTTTACACCCACTTGACTCACTTCCAGAGAGATATCAATACATAGGTTTTAAGATTCTTACTAGTCACATATATTCTTGTGTGGTGAATAGGGGGTGTTGAGTCCAGTTCACTGAGCAAGGAGTAGGTCTTGTCTATTACATATTGGGTGTATGGAACGGTATCTGAGCGAATTTGAAACCCTTGTTTTATGCATCACCCCACCTCACCATTCCCGTTAAGCAGCCATAGTGTGTTTTCTAAACGTGTGACTCTGTTCTGTTTTGTAATTCAGTTCAAGTGTAGCGGTTTTTACATTCCCTCTATAAGTGATAGCTTATGATAAGTGTCTTTTTCTGTGTGACTTATTTCACTTAGAATCGTCGTACCTAACTCCACTCATCTTGCTTCTACTAGCCTTATGAGACATTGATTTCATGTCTGAGTGATATTCCATTGTACATAAGGACCACAACTTCTTTATCCATTTTTCTCTTTCCTGGGATATTTAAGGTGTCATGAAGTGGAGGTTCTTGTCAACAGAGCAGCCCTAAACTTTCCGGTGCCTGTGTCTTGCTGATTTTTAGTTTTTCCAATTTATACGCCCTTGAGTGGACGTGCCCTATGCTCCCTAAGCTGTTTTTTTTCCATGTTTCAGGACACAACGTACACTTCTCCAGAGTGGCTGTTGGCAATTTACATCCCGCCCATCAGTGTAGCAAGGCTGCCATTTCTCCATGGCCTGTCCTGCATTTCTGGTTTTGACACTTTTTGCAGCATGGCCCTTTTCACCGATGGGAAGCGAGACTTCTTTGTAGCGCTGATTTGCCTTTCCAGGTTGCTTGGTTGGCCAAAAAGGGCGTATGCGTTTTTTCCTGAATATATTCAGGAAAAAACGCATACGCCCTTTTTGGCCAAGGGCATCATTGTCGACGTTTTGCCGCTTTTCATGTGCTTTAAAGGTGATTCGTATCTACCTGCTGAAATCTGTTTCCTGCAATTCTGCCTTGCTTTCAAATCCTCTTCGTTGCCTTCCCTCAATATATCTGTGGATGAGAGTTATCATTTATAACTCTGCGGGTTTGTGAATTGCAGTTCCCCTGAGCTCCATTTTTCAACTGTCTTTTTTGGGAGCTGGCCGCAAAAGCGCGGGATTGCCTCAGGCCCTATTCTGCTTCTGGGCGGCAGGCTGAGCCTGTGGTTAATTCTTCTTCCTGTTGGGAAAATAGAGTGACCTGTGCCTGTCCCAACACCTAGATCTAGTCTCTCATTGGTTGCCCCTCTTCCCGTTCATCCTCAGGACAAATTGCAACCTGTAGGGAACAGGAGGTTAAAGGTGCTGATTCTCCAAGTAGGGAGATTGCTAGTAAAGTAGCTGGAATGGCGAAACCGAGCACAAGGAGATGAGAAATGAGGTGCGTTTTAGAAACCTTTCAAAATCACACGGTGTACCATCTTCTGGGTTTCTCATGCATGTTTTCGATGTAGGAAGATGCCCTTGAACCTGGAGATTTGGGACCCATGGGATGGGTACCACGCAGTATTACTTTAAAGGGTCTGCGTTTGCTCACCCAACCTCACCCAACCTCTCAGCCCCAAGAGTGTCCACCCTTATGTCTCATCCAGCTGTGGGTCTTGATATGGTCAATCCAGGTTGCATCACAGCCTCTGAACGAATTTTGTAAGAATTTCTCTCTCTTTCAATGTCTTTGTTTTATGGGTTTTTAAAAGTAATTTATTTTTATAATGGGGTTTAGCTGCTTTTCATGGCTGTGTTTATGCGGCTTTACACCCACTTGACTCACTTCCAGAGAGATATCAATACATAGGTTTTAAGATTCTTACTAGTCACATATATTCTTGTGTGGTGAATAGGGGGTGTTGAGTCCAGTTCACTGAGCAAGGAGTAGGTCTTGTCTATTACATATTGGGTGTATGGAACGGTATCTGAGCGAATTTGAAACCCTTGTTTTATGCATCACCCCACCTCACCATTCCCGTTAAGCAGCCATAGTGTGTTTTCTAAACGTGTGACTCTGTTCTGTTTTGTAATTCAGTTCAAGTGTAGCGGTTTTTACATTCCCTCTATAAGTGATAGCTTATGATAAGTGTCTTTTTCTGTGTGACTTATTTCACTTAGAATCGTCGTACCTAACTCCACTCATCTTGCTTCTACTAGCCTTATGAGACATTGATTTCATGTCTGAGTGATATTCCATTGTACATAAGGACCACAACTTCTTTATCCATTTTTCTCTTTCCTGGGATATTTAAGGTGTCATGAAGTGGAGGTTCTTGTCAACAGAGCAGCCCTAAACTTTCCGGTGCCTGTGTCTTGCTGATTTTTAGTTTTTCCAATTTATACGCCCTTGAGTGGACGTGCCCTATGCTCCCTAAGCTGTTTTTTTTCCATGTTTCAGGACACAACGTACACTTCTCCAGAGTGGCTGTTGGCAATTTACATCCCGCCCATCAGTGTAGCAAGGCTGCCATTTCTCCATGGCCTGTCCTGCATTTCTGGTTTTGACACTTTTTGCAGCATGGCCCTTTTCACCGATGGGAAGCGAGACTTCTTTGTAGCGCTGATTTGCCTTTCCAGGTTGCTTGGTTGGCCAAAAAGGGCGTATGCGTTTTTTCCTGAATAAATTCAGGAAAAAACGCATACGCCCTTTTTGGCCAAGGGCATCATTGTCGACGTTTTGCCGCTTTTCATGTGCTTTAAAGGCGATTCGTATCTACCTGCTGAAATCTGTTTCCTGCAATTCTGCCTTGCTTTCAAATCCTCTTCGTTGCCTTCCCTCAATATATCTGTGGATGAGAGTTATCATTTATAACTCTGCGGGTTTGTGAATTGCAGCTTCCCTGAGCTCCATTTTTCAACTGTCTTTTTTGGGAGCTGGCCGCAAAAGCGCGGGATTGCCTCAGGCCCTATTCTGCTTCTGGGCGGCAGGCTGAGCCTGTGGTTAATTCTTCTTCCTGTTGGGAAAATAGAGTGACCTGTGCCTGTCCCAACACCTAGATCTAGTCTCTCATTGGTTGTCCCTCTTCCCGTTCATCCTCAGGACAAATTGCAACCTGTAGGGAACAGGAGGTTAAAGGTGCTGATTCTCCAAGTAGGGAGATTGCTAGTAAAGTAGCTGGAATGGCGAAACCGAGCACAAGGAGATGAGAAATGAGGTGCGTTTTAGAAACCTTTCAAAATCACACGGTGTACCATCTTCTGGGTTTCTCATGCATGTTTTCGATGTAGGAAGATGCCCTTGAACCTGGAGATTTGGGACCCATGGGATGGGTACCACGCAGTATTACTTTAAAGGGTCTGCGTTTGCTCACCCAACCTCACCCAACCTCTCAGCCCCAAGAGTGTCCACCCTTATGTCTCATCCAGCTGTGGGTCTTGATATGGTCAATCCAGGTTGCATCACAGCCTCTGAACGAATTTTGTAAGAATTTCTCTCTCTTTCACTGTCTTTGTTTTATGGGTTTTTAAAAGTAATTTATTTTTATAATGGGGTTTAGCTGCTTTTCATGGCTGTGTTTATGTGGCTTTACACCCACTTGACTCACTTCCAGAGAGATATCAATACATAGGTTTTAAGATTCTTACTAGTCACATATATTCTTGTGTGGTGAATAGGGGGTGTTGAGACCAGTTCACTGAGCAAGGAGTAGGTCTTGTCTATTACATATTGGGTGTATGGAACGGTATCTGAGCGAATTTGAAACCCTTGTTTTATGCATCACCCCACCTCACCATTCCCGTTAAGCAGCCATAGTGTGTTTTCTAAACGTGTGACTCTGTTCTGTTTTGTAATTCAGTTCAAGTGTAGCGGTTTTTACATTCCCTCTATAAGTGATAGCTTATGATAAGTGTCTTTTTCTGTGTGACTTATTTCACTTAGAATCGTCGTACCTAACTCCACTCATCTTGCTTCTACTAGCCTTATGAGACATTGATTTCATGTCTGAGTGATATTCCATTGTACATAAGGACCACAACTTCTTTATCCATTTTTCTCTTTCCTGGGATATTTAAGGTGTCATGAAGTGGAGGTTCTTGTCAACAGAGCAGCCCTAAACTTTCCGGTGCCTGTGTCTTGCTGATTTTTAGTTTTTCCAATTTATACGCCCTTGAGTGGACGTCCCCTATGCTCCCTAAGCTGTTTTTTTTCCATGTTTCAGGACACAACGTACACTTCTCCAGAGTGGCTGTTGGCAATTTACATCCCGCCCATCAGTGTAGCAAGGCTGCCATTTCTCCATGGCCTGTCCTGCATTTCTGGTTTTGACAATTTTTGCAGCATGGCCCTTTTCACCGATGGGAAGCGAGACTTCTTTGTAGCGCTGATTTGCCTTTCCAGGTTGCTTGGTTGGCCCAAAAGGGCGTATGCGGTTTTTCCTGAATATATTCAGGAAAAAACGCATACGCACTTTTTGGCCAAGGGCATCATTGTCGACGTTTTGCCGCTTTTCATGTGCTTTAAAGGCGATTCGTATCTACCTGCTGAAATCTGTTTCCTGCAATTCTGCCTTGCTTTCAAATCCTCTTCGTTGCCTTCCCTCAATATATCTGTGGATGAGAGTTATCATTTATAACTCTGCGGGTTTGTGAATTGCAGTTCCCCTGAGCTCCATTTTTCAACTGTCTTTTTTGGGAGCTGGCCGCAAAAGCGCGGGATTGCCTCAGGCCCTATTCTGCTTCTGGGCGGCAGGCTGAGCCTGTGGTTAATTCTTCTTCCTGTTGGGAAAATAGAGTGACCTGTGCCTGTCCCAACACCTAGATCTAGTCTCTCATTGGTTGCCCCTCTTCCCGTTCATCCTCAGGACAAATTGCAACCTGTAGGGAACAGGAGGTTAAAGGTGCTGATTCTCCAAGTAGGGAGATTGCTAGTAAAGTAGCTGGAATGGCGAAACCGAGCACAAGGAGATGAGAAATGAGGTGCGTTTTAGAAACCTTTCAAAATCACACGGTGTACCATCTTCTGGGTTTCTCATGCATGTTTTCGATGTAGGAAGATGCCCTTGAACCTGGAGATTTGGGACCCATGGGATGGGTACCACGCAGTATTACTTTAAAGGGTCTGCGTTTGCTCACCCAACCTCACCCAACCTCTCAGCCCCAAGAGTGTCCACCCTTATGTCTCATCCAGCTGTGGGTCTTGATATGGTCAATCCAGGTTGCATCACAGCCTCTGAACGAATTTTGTAAGAATTTCTCTCTCTTTCACTGTCTTTGTTTTATGGGTTTTTAAAAGTAATTTATTTTTATAATGGGGTTTAGCTGCTTTTCATGGCTGTGTTTATGCGGCTTTACACCCACTTGACTCACTTCCAGAGAGATATCAATACATAGGTTTTAAGATTCTTACTAGTCACATATATTCTTGTGTGGTGAATAGGGGGTGTTGAGTCCAGTTCACTGAGCAAGGAGTAGGTCTTGTCTATTACATATTGGGTGTATGGAACGGTATCTGAGCGAATTTGAAACCCTTGTTTTATGCATCACCCCACCTCACCATTCCCGTTAAGCAGCCATAGTGTGTTTTCTAACGTGTGACTCTGTTCTGTTTTGTAATTCAGTTCAAGTGTAGCGGTTTTTACATTCCCTCTATAAGTGATAGCTTATGATAAGTGTCTTTTTCTGTGTGACTTATTTCACTTAGAATCGTCGTACCTAACTCCACTCATCTTGCTTCTACTAGCCTTATGAGACATTGATTTCATGTCTGAGTGATATTCCATTGTACATAAGGACCACAACTTCTTTATCCATTTTTCTCTTTCCTGGGATATTTAAGGTGTCATGAAGTGGAGGTTCTTGTCAACAGAGCAGCCCTAAACTTTCCGGTGCCTGTGTCTTGCTGATTTTTAGTTTTTCAATTTATACGCCCTTGAGTGGACGTGCCCTATGCTCCCTAAGCTGTTTTTTTTTCCATGTTTCAGGACACAACGTACACTTCTCCAGAGTGGCTGTTGGCAATTTACATCCCGCCCATCAGTGTAGCAAGGCTGCCATTTCTCCATGGCCTGTCCTGCATTTCTGGTTTTGACACTTTTTGCAGCATGGCCCTTTTCACCGATGGGAAGCGAGACTTCTTTGTAGCGCTGATTTGCCTTTCCAGGTTGCTTGGTTGGCCAAAAAGGGCGTATGCGTTTTTTCCTGAATATATTCAGGAAAAAACGCATACGCCCTTTTTGGCCAAGGGCATCATTGTCGACGTTTTGCCGCTTTTCATGTGCTTTAAAGGTGATTCGTATCTACCTGCTGAAATCTGTTTCCTGCAATTCTGCCTTGCTTTCAAATCCTCTTCGTTGCCTTCCCTCAATATATCTGTGGATGAGAGTTATCATTTATAACTCTGCGGGTTTGTGAATTGCAGTTCCCCTGAGCTCCATTTTTCAACTGTCTTTTTTGGGAGCTGGCCGCAAAAGCGCGGGATTGCCTCAGGCCCTATTCTGCTTCTGGGCGGCAGGCTGAGCCTGTGGTTAATTCTTCTTCCTGTTGGGAAAATAGAGTGACCTGTGCCTGTCCCAACACCTAGATCTAGTCTCTCATTGGTTGCCCCTCTTCCCGTTCATCCTCAGGACAAATTGCAACCTGTAGGGAACAGGAGGTTAAAGGTGCTGATTCTCCAAGTAGGGAGATTGCTAGTAAAGTAGCTGGAATGGCGAAACCGAGCACAAGGAGATGAGAAATGAGGTGCGTTTTAGAAACCTTTCAAAATCACACGGTGTACCATCTTCTGGGTTTCTCATGCATGTTTTCGATGTAGGAAGATGCCCTTGAACCTGGAGATTTGGGACCCATGGGATGGGTACCACGCAGTATTACTTTAAAGGGTCTGCGTTTGCTCACCCAACCTCACCCAACCTCTCAGCCCCAAGAGTGTCCACCCTTATGTCTCATCCAGCTGTGGGTCTTGATATGGTCAATCCAGGTTGCATCACAGCCTCTGAACGAATTTTGTAAGAATTTCTCTCTCTTTCAATGTCTTTGTTTTATGGGTTTTTAAAAGTAATTTATTTTTATAATGGGGTTTAGCTGCTTTTCATGGCTGTGTTTATGCGGCTTTACACCCACTTGACTCACTTCCAGAGAGATATCAATACATAGGTTTTAAGATTCTTACTAGTCACATATATTCTTGTGTGGTGAATAGGGGTGTTGAGTCCAGTTCACTGAGCAAGGAGTAGGTCTTGTCTATTACATATTGGGTGTATGGAACGGTATCTGAGCGAATTTGAAACCCTTGTTTTATGCATCACCCCACCTCACCATTCCCGTTAAGCAGCCATAGTGTGTTTTCTAAACGTGTGACTCTGTTCTGTTTTGTAATTCAGTTCAAGTGTAGCGGTTTTTACATTCCCTCTATAAGTGATAGCTTATGATAAGTGTCTTTTTCTGTGTGACTTATTTCACTTAGAATCGTCGTACCTAACTCCACTCATCTTGCTTCTACTAGCCTTATGAGACATTGATTTCATGTCTGAGTGATATTCCATTGTACATAAGGACCACAACTTCTTTATCCATTTTTCTCTTTCCTGGGATATTTAAGGTGTCATGAAGTGGAGGTTCTTGTCAACAGAGCAGCCCTAAACTTTCCGGTGCCTGTGTCTTGCTGATTTTTAGTTTTTCCAATTTATACGCCCTTGAGTGGACGTGCCCTATGCTCCCTAAGCTGTTTTTTTTCCATGTTTCAGGACACAACGTACACTTCTCCAGAGTGGCTGTTGGCAATTTACATCCCGCCCATCAGTGTAGCAAGGCTGCCATTTCTCCATGGCCTGTCCTGCATTTCTGGTTTTGACACTTTTTGCAGCATGGCCCTTTTCACCGATGGGAAGCGAGACTTCTTTGTAGCGCTGATTTGCCTTTCCAGGTTGCTTGGTTGGCCAAAAAGGGCGTATGCGTTTTTTCCTGAATAAATTCAGGAAAAAACGCATACGCCCTTTTTGGCCAAGGGCATCATTGTCGACGTTTTGCCGCTTTTCATGTGCTTTAAAGGCGATTCGTATCTACCTGCTGAAATCTGTTTCCTGCAATTCTGCCTTGCTTTCAAATCCTCTTCGTTGCCTTCCCTCAATATATCTGTGGATGAGAGTTATCATTTATAACTCTGCGGGTTTGTGAATTGCAGCTTCCCTGAGCTCCATTTTTCAACTGTCTTTTTTGGGAGCTGGCCGCAAAAGCGCGGGATTGCCTCAGGCCCTATTCTGCTTCTGGGCGGCAGGCTGAGCCTGTGGTTAATTCTTCTTCCTGTTGGGAAAATAGAGTGACCTGTGCCTGTCCCAACACCTAGATCTAGTCTCTCATTGGTTGTCCCTCTTCCCGTTCATCCTCAGGACAAATTGCAACCTGTAGGGAACAGGAGGTTAAAGGTGCTGATTCTCCAAGTAGGGAGATTGCTAGTAAAGTAGCTGGAATGGCGAAACCGAGCACAAGGAGATGAGAAATGAGGTGCGTTTTAGAAACCTTTCAAAATCACACGGTGTACCATCTTCTGGGTTTCTCATGCATGTTTTCGATGTAGGAAGATGCCCTTGAACCTGGAGATTTGGGACCCATGGGATGGGTACCACGCAGTATTACTTTAAAGGGTCTGCGTTTGCTCACCCAACCTCACCCAACCTCTCAGACCCAAGAGTGTCCACCCTTATGTCTCATCCAGCTGTGGGTCTTGATATGGTCAATCCAGGTTGCATCACAGCCTCTGAACGAATTTTGTAAGAATTTCTCTCTCTTTCACTGTCTTTGTTTTATGGGTTTTTAAAAGTAATTTATTTTTATAATGGGGTTTAGCTGCTTTTCATGGCTGTGTTTATGTGGCTTTACACCCACTTGACTCACTTCCAGAGAGATATCAATACATAGGTTTTAAGATTCTTACTAGTCACATATATTCTTGTGTGGTGAATAGGGGGTGTTGAGACCAGTTCACTGAGCAAGGAGTAGGTCTTGTCTATTACATATTGGGTGTATGGAACGGTATCTGAGCGAATTTGAAACCCTTGTTTTATGCATCACCCCACCTCACCATTCCCGTTAAGCAGCCATAGTGTGTTTTCTAAACGTGTGACTCTGTTCTGTTTTGTAATTCAGTTCAAGTGTAGCGGTTTTTACATTCCCTCTATAAGTGATAGCTTATGATAAGTGTCTTTTTCTGTGTGACTTATTTCACTTAGAATCGTCGTACCTAACTCCACTCATCTTGCTTCTACTAGCCTTATGAGACATTGATTTCATGTCTGAGTGATATTCCATTGTACATAAGGACCACAACTTCTTTATCCATTTTTCTCTTTCCTGGGATATTTAAGGTGTCATGAAGTGGAGGTTCTTGTCAACAGAGCAGCCCTAAACTTTCCGGTGCCTGTGTCTTGCTGATTTTTAGTTTTTCCAATTTATACGCCCTTGAGTGGACGTCCCCTATGCTCCCTAAGCTGTTTTTTTTCCATGTTTCAGGACACAACGTACACTTCTCCAGAGTGGCTGTTGGCAATTTACATCCCGCCCATCAGTGTAGCAAGGCTGCCATTTCTCCATGGCCTGTCCTGCATTTCTGGTTTTGACAATTTTTGCAGCATGGCCCTTTTCACCGATGGGAAGCGAGACTTCTTTGTAGCGCTGATTTGCCTTTCCAGGTTGCTTGGTTGGCCCAAAAGGGCGTATGCAGTTTTTCCTGAATATATTCAGGAAAAAACGCATACGCACTTTTTGGCCAAGGGCATCATTGTCGACGTTTTGCCGCTTTTCATGTGCTTTAAAGGCGATTCGTATCTACCTGCTGAAATCTGTTTCCTGCAATTCTGCCTTGCTTTCAAATCCTCTTCGTTGCCTTCCCTCAATATATCTGTGGATGAGAGTTATCATTTATAACTCTGCGGGTTTGTGAATTGCAGCTTCCCTGAGCTCCATTTTTCAACTGTCTTTTTTGGGAGCTGGCCGCAAAAGCGCGGGATTGCCTCAGGCCCTATTCTGCTTCTGGGCGGCAGGCTGAGCCTGTGGTTAATTCTTCTTCCTGTTGGGAAAATAGAGTGACCTGTGCCTGTCCCAACACCTAGATCTAGTCTCTCATTGGTTGTCCCTCTTCCCGTTCATCCTCAGGACAAATTGCAACCTGTAGGGAACAGGAGGTTAAAGGTGCTGATTCTCCAAGTAGGGAGATTGCTAGTAAAGTAGCTGGAATGGCGAAACCGAGCACAAGGAGATGAGAAATGAGGTGCGTTTTAGAAACCTTTCAAAATCACACGGTGTACCATCTTCTGGGTTTCTCATGCATGTTTTCGATGTAGGAAGATGCCCTTGAACCTGGAGATTTGGGACCCATGGGATGGGTACCACGCAGTATTACTTTAAAGTGTCTGCGTTTGCTCACCCAACCTCACCCAACCTCTCAGCCCCAAGAGTGTCCACCCTTATGTCTCATCCAGCTGTGGGTCTTGATATGGTCAATCCAGGTTGCATCACAACCTCTGAACGAATTTTGAAAGAATTTCTCTCTCTTTCACTGTCTTTGTTTTATGGGTTTTTAAAAGTAATTTATTTTTATAATGGGGTTTAGCTGCTTTTCATGGCTGTGTTTATGTGGCTTTACACCCACTTGACTCACTTCCAGAGAGATATCAATACATAGGTTTTAAGATTCTTACTAGTCACATATATTCTTGTGTGGTGAATAGGGGGTGTTGAGTCCAGTTCACTGAGCAAGGAGTAGGTCTTGTCTATTACATATTGGGTGTATGGAACGGTATCTGAGCGAATTTGAAACCCTTGTTTTATGCATCACCCCACCTCACCATTCCCGTTAAGCAGCCATAGTGTGTTTTCTAAACGTGTGACTCTGTTCTGTTTTGTAATTCAGTTCAAGTGTAGCGGTTTTTACATTCCCTCTATAAGTGATAGCTTATGATAAGTGTCTTTTTCTGTGTGACTTATTTCACTTAGAATCGTCGTACCTAACTCCACTCATCTTGCTTCTACTAGCCTTATGAGACATTGATTTCATGTCTGAGTGATATTCCATTGTACATAAGGACCACAACTTCTTTATCCATTTTTCTCTTTCCTGGGATATTTAAGGTGTCATGAAGTGGAGGTTCTTGTCAACAGAGCAGCCCTAAACTTTCCGGTGCCTGTGTCTTGCTGATTTTTAGTTTTTCCAATTTATACGCCCTTGAGTGGACGTGCCCTATGCTCCCTAAGCTGTTTTTTTTCCATGTTTCAGGACACAACGTACACTTCTCCAGAGTGGCTGTTGGCAATTTACATCCCGCCCATCAGTGTAGCAAGGCTGCCATTTCTCCATGGCCTGTCCTGCATTTCTGGTTTTGACACTTTTTGCAGCATGGCCCTTTTCACCGATGGGAAGCGAGACTTCTTTGTAGCGCTGATTTGCCTTTCCAGGTTGCTTGGTTGGCCAAAAAGGGCGTATGCGTTTTTTCCTGAATATATTCAGGAAAAAACGCATACGCCCTTTTTGGCCAAGGGCATCATTGTCGACGTTTTGCCGCTTTTCATGTGCTTTAAAGGCGATTCGTATCTACCTGCTGAAATCTGTTTCCTGCAATTCTGCCTTGCTTTCAAATCCTCTTCGTTGCCTTCCCTCAATATATCTCTGGATGAGAGTTATCATTTATAACTCTGCGGGTTTTTGAATTGCAGCTTCCCTGAGCTCCATTTTTCAACTGTCTTTTTTGGGAGCTGGCCGCAAAAGCGCGGGATTGCCTCAGGCCCTATTCTGCTTCTGGGCGGCAGGCTGAGCCTGTGGTTAATTCTTCTTCCTGTTGGGAAAATAGAGTGACCTGTGCCTGTCCCAACACCTAGATCTAGTCTCTCATTGGTTGCCCCTCTTCCCGTTCATCCTCAGGACAAATTGCAACCTATAGGGAACAGGAGGTTAAAGGTGCTGATTCTCCAAGTAGGGAGATTGCTAGTAAAGTAGCTGGAATGGCGAAACCGAGCACAAGGAGATGAGAAATGAGGTGCGTTTTAGAAACCTTTCAAAATCACACGGTGTACCATCTTCTGGGTTTCTCATGCATGTTTTCGATGTAGGAAGATGCCCTTGAACCTGGAGATTTGGGACCCATGGGATGGGTACCACGCAGTATTACTTTAAAGGGTCTGCGTTTGCTCACCCAACCTCACCCAACCTCTCAGCCCCAAGAGTGTCCACCCTTATGTCTCATCCAGGTGTGGGTCTAGATATGGTCAATCCAGGTTGCATCACAGCCTCTGAACGAATTTTGTAAGAATTTCTCTCTCTTTCACTGTCTTTGTTTTACGGGTTTTTAAAAGTAATTTATTTTCATAATGGGGTTTAGCTGCTTTTCATGGTTGTGTTTATGCGGCTTTACACCCACTTGACTCACTTCCAGACAGATATCAATACATAGGTTTTAAGATTCTTACTAGTCACATATATTCTTGTGCGGGGAATAGGGGGTGTTGAGTCCAGTTCACTGAGCAAAGAGTAGGTCTTGTCTATTACATATTGGGTGTATGGAACGGTATCTGAGCGAATTTGAAACCCTTGTTTTATGCATCACCCCACCTCACCATTCCCGTTAAGCAGCCATAGTGTGTTTTCTAAACGTGTGACTCTGTTCTGTTTTGTAATTCAGTTCAAGTGTAGCGGTTTTTACATTCCCTCTATAAGTGGTAGCTTATGATAAGTGTCTTTTTCTGTGTGACTTATTTCACTTAGAATTGTCGTACCTAACTCCACTCATCTTGCTTCTACTAGCCTTATGAGACATTGATTTCATGTCTGAGTGATATTCCATTGTACATAAGGACCACAACTTCTTTATCCATTTTTCTCTTTCCTGGGATATTTAAGGTGTCATGAAGTGGAGGTTCTTGTCAACAGAGCCGCCCTAAACTTTCCGGTGCCTGTGTCTTGCTGATTTTTAGTTTTTCCAATTTATACGCCCATGAGTGAACGTGCCCTATGCTCCCTAAGCTGTTTTTTTTTCCATGTTTCAGGACACAACGTACACTTCTCCAGAGTGGTTGTTGGCAATTTACATCCCGCCCATCAGTGTAGCAAGGCTGCCATTTCTCCATGGCCTGTCCTGCATTTCTGGTTTTGACACTTTTTGCAGCATGGCCCTTTTCACCGATGGGAAGCGAGACTTCTTTGTAGCGCTGATTTGCCTTTCCAGGTTGCTTGGTTGGCCAAAAAGGGCGTATGCGGTTTTTCCTGAATATATTCAGGAAAAAACGCATACGCCCTTTTTGGCCAAGGGCATCATTGTCGACGTTTTGCCGCTTTTCATGTGCTTTAAAGGCGATTCGTATCTACCTGCTGAAATCTGTTTCCTGCAATTCTGCCTTGCTTTCAAATCCTCTTCGTTGCCTTCCCTCAATATATCTGTGGATGAGAGTTATCATTTATAACTCTGCGGGTTTGTGAATTGCAGTTTCCCTGAGCTCCATTTTTCAACTGTCTTTTTTGGGAGCTGGCCGCAAAAGCGCGGGATTGCCTCAGGCCCTATTCTGCTTCTGGGCGGCAGGCTGAGCCTGTGGTTAATTCTTCTTCCTGTTGGGAAAATAGAGTGACCTGTGCCTGTCCCAACACCTAGATCTAGTCTCTCATTGGTTGCCCCTCTTCCCGTTCATCCTCAGGACAAATTGCAACCTGTAGGGAACAGGAGGTTAAAGGTGCTGATTCTCCAAGTAGGGAGATTGCTAGTAAAGTAGCTGGAATGGCGAAACCGAGCACAAGGAGATGAGAAATGAGGTGCGTTTTAGAAACCTTTCAAAATCACACGGTGTACCATCTTCTGGGTTTCTCATGCATGTTTTCGATGTAGGAAGATGCCCTTGAACCTGGAGATTTGGGACCCATGGGATGGGTACCACGCAGTATTACTTTAAAGGGTCTGCGTTTGCTCACCCAACCTCACCCAACCTCTCAGCCCCAAGAGTGTCCACCCTTATGTCTCATCCAGCTGTGGGTCTTGATATGGTCAATCCAGGTTGCATCACAGCCTCTGAACGAATTTTGTAAGAATTTCTCTCTCTTTCACTGTCTTTGTTTTATGGGTTTTTAAAAGTAATTTATTTTTATAATGGGGTGTAGCTGCTTTTCATGGCTGTGTTTATGCGGCTTTACACCCACTTGACTCACTTCCAGAGAGATATCAATACATAGGTTTTAAGATTCTTACTAGTCACATATATTCTTGTGTGGTGAATAGGGGGTGTTGAGTCCAGTTCACTGAGCAAGGAGTAGGTCTTGTCTATTACATATTGGGTGTATGGAACGGTATCTGAGCGAATTTGAAACCCTTGTTTTATGCATCACCCCACCTCACCATTCCCGTTAAGCAGCCATAGTGTGTTTTCTAAACGTGTGACTCTGTTCTGTTTTGTAATTCAGTTCAAGTGTAGCGGTTTTTACATTCCCTCTATAAGTGATAGCTTATGATAAGTGTCTTTTTCTGTGTGACTTATTTCACTTAGAATCGTCGTACCTAACTCCACTCATCTTGCTTCTACTAGCCTTATGAGACATTGATTTCATGTCTGAGTGATATTCCATTGTACATAAGGACCACAACTTCTTTATCCATTTTTCTCTTTCCTGGGATATTTAAGGTGTCATGAAGTGGAGGTTCTTGTCAACAGAGCAGCCCTAAACTTTCCGGTGCCTGTGTCTTGCTGATTTTTAGTTTTTCCAATTTATACGCCCTTGAGTGGACGTGCCCTATGCTCCCTAAGCTGTTTTTTTTCCATGTTTCAGGACACAACGTACACTTCTCCAGAGTGGCTGTTGGCAATTTACATCCCGCCCATCAGTGTAGCAAGGCTGCCATTTCTCCATGGCCTGTCCTGCATTTCTGGTTTTGACACTTTTTGCAGCATGGCCCTTTTCACCGATGGGAAGCGAGACTTCTTTGTAGCGCTGATTTGCCTTTCCAGGTTGCTTGGTTGGCCAAAAAGGGCGTATGAGGTTTTTCCTGAATATATTCAGGAAAAAACGCATACGCCCTTTTTGGCCAAGGGCATCATTGTCGACGTTTTGCCGCTTTTCATGTGCTTTAAAGGCGATTCGTATCTACCTGCTGAAATCTGTTTCCTGCAATTCTGCCTTGCTTTCAAATCCTCTTCGTTGCCTTCCCTCAATATATCTGTGGATGAGAGTTATCATTTATAACTCTGCGGGTTTGTGAATTGCAGCTTCCCTGAGCTCCATTTTTCAACTGTCTTTTTTGGGAGCTGGCCGCAAAAGCGCGGGATTGCCTCAGGCCCTATTCTGCTTCTGGGCGGCAGGCTGAGCCTGTGGTTAATTCTTCTTCCTGTTGGGAAAATAGAGTGACCTGTGCCTGTCCCAACACCTAGATCTAGTCTCTCATTGGTTGCCCCTCTTCCCGTTCATCCTCAGGACAAATTGCAACCTGTAGGGAACAGGAGGTTAAAGGTGCTGATTCTCCAAGTAGGGAGATTGCTAGTAAAGTAGCTGGAATGGCGAAACCGAGCACAAGGAGATGAGAAATGAGGTGCGTTTTAGAAACCTTTCAAAATCACACGGTGTACCATCTTCTGGGTTTCTCATGCATGTTTTCGATGTAGGAAGATGCCCTTGAACCTGGAGATTTGGGACCCATGGGATGGGTACCACGCAGTATTACTTTAAAGGGTCTGCGTTTGCTCACCCAACCTCACCCAACCTCTCAGCCCCAAGAGTGTCCACCCTTATGTCTCATCCAGGTGTGGGTCTAGATATGGTCAATCCAGGTTGCATCACAGCCTCTGAACGAATTTTGTAAGAATTTCTCTCTCTTTCACTGTCTTTGTTTTACGGGTTTTTAAAAGTAATTTATTTTCATAATGGGGTTTAGCTGCTTTTCATGGTTGTGTTTATGCGGCTTTACACCCACTTGACTCACTTCCAGACAGATATCAATACATAGGTTTTAAGATTCTTACTAGTCACATATATTCTTGTGCGGGGAATAGGGGGTGTTGAGTCCAGTTCACTGAGCAAGGAGTAGGTCTTGTCTATTACATATTGGGTGTATGGAACGGTATCTGAGCGAATTTGAAACCCTTGTTTTATGCATCACCCCACCTCACCATTCCCGTTAAGCAGCCATAGTGTGTTTTCTAAACGTGTGACTCTGTTCTGTTTTGTAATTCAGTTCAAGTGTAGCGGTTTTTACATTCCCTCTATAAGTGATAGCTTATGATAAGTGTCTTTTTCTGTGTGACTTATTTCACTTAGAATTGTCGTACCTAACTCCACTCATCTTGCTTCTACTAGCCTTATGAGACATTGATTTCATGTCTGAGTGATATTCCATTGTACATAAGGACCACAACTTCTTTATCCATTTTTCTCTTTCCTGGGATATTTAAGGTGTCATGAAGTGGAGGTTCTTGTCAACAGAGCCGCCCTAAACTTTCCGGTGCCTGTGTCTTGCTGATTTTTAGTTTTTCCAATTTATACGCCCATGAGTGGACGTGCCCTATGCTCCCTAAGCTGTTTTTTTTTCCATGTTTCAGGACACAACGTACACTTCTCCAGAGTGGTTGTTGGCAATTTACATCCCGCCCATCAGTGTAGCAAGGCTGCCATTTCTCCATGGCCTGTCCTGCATTTCTGGTTTTGACACTTTTTGCAGCATGGCCCTTTTCACCGATGGGAAGCGAGACTTCTTTGTAGCGCTGATTTGCCTTTCCAGGTTGCTTGGTTGGCCAAAAAGGGCGTATGCGGTTTTTCCTGAATATATTCAGGAAAAAACGCATACGCCCTTTTTGGCCAAGGGCATCATTGTCGACGTTTTGCCGCTTTTCATGTGCTTTAAAGGCGATTCGTATCTACCTGCTGAAATCTGTTTCCTGCAATTCTGCCTTGCTTTCAAATCCTCTTCGTTGCCTTCCCTCAATATATCTGTGGATGAGAGTTATCATTTATAACTCTGCGGGTTTGTGAATTGCAGTTTCCCTGAGCTCCATTTTTCAACTGTCTTTTTTGGGAGCTGGCCGCAAAAGCGCAGGATTGCCTCAGGCCCTATTCTGCTTCTGGGCGGCAGGCTGAGCCTGTGGTTAATTCTTCTTCCTGTTGGGAAAATAGAGTGACCTGTGCCTGTCCCAACACCTAGATCTAGTCTCTCATTGGTTGCCCCTCTTCCCGTTCATCCTCAGGACAAATTGCAACCTGTAGGGAACAGGAGGTTAAAGGTGCTGATTCTCCAAGTAGGGAGATTGCTAGTAAAGTAGCTGGAATGGCGAAACCGAGCACAAGGAGATGAGAAATGAGGTGCGTTTTAGAAACCTTTCAAAATCACACGGTGTACCATCTTCTGGGTTTCTCATGCATGTTTTCGATGTAGGAAGATGCCCTTGAACCTGGAGATTTGGGACCCATGGGATGGGTACCACGCAGTATTACTTTAAAGGGTCTGCGTTTGCTCACCCAACCTCACCCAACCTCTCAGCCCCAAGAGTGTCCACCCTTATGTCTCATCCAGCTGTGGGTCTTGATATGGTCAATCCAGGTTGCATCACAGCCTCTGAACGAATTTTGTAAGAATTTCTCTCTCTTTCACTGTCTTTGTTTTATGGGTTTTTAAAAGTAATTTATTTTTATAATGGGGTGTAGCTGCTTTTCATGGCTGTGTTTATGCGGCTTTACACCCACTTGACTCACTTCCAGAGAGATATCAATACATAGGTTTTAAGATTCTTACTAGTCACATATATTCTTGTGTGGTGAATAGGGGGTGTTGAGTCCAGTTCACTGAGCAAGGAGTAGGTCTTGTCTATTACATATTGGGTGTATGGAACGGTATCTGAGCGAATTTGAAACCCTTGTTTTATGCATCACCCCACCTCACCATTCCCGATAAGCAGCCATAGTGTGTTTTCTAAACGTGTGACTCTGTTCTGTTTTGTAATTCAGTTCAAGTGTAGCGGTTTTTACATTCCCTCTATAAGTGATAGCTTATGATAAGTGTCTTTTTCTGTGTGACTTATTTCACTTAGAATCGTCGTACCTAACTCCACTCATCTTGCTTCTACTAGCCTTATGAGACATTGATTTCATGTCTGAGTGATATTCCATTGTACATAAGGACCACAACTTCTTTATCCATTTTTCTCTTTCCTGGGATATTTAAGGTGTCATGAAGTGGAGGTTCTTGTCAACAGAGCAGCCCTAAACTTTCCGGTGCCTGTGTCTTGCTGATTTTTAGTTTTTCCAATTTATACGCCCTTGAGTGGACGTGCCCTATGCTCCCTAAGCTGTTTTTTTTCCATGTTTCAGGACACAACGTACACTTCTCCAGAGTGGCTGTTGGCAATTTACATCCCGCCCATCAGTGTAGCAAGGCTGCCATTTCTCCATGGCCTGTCCTGCATTTCTGGTTTTGACACTTTTTGCAGCATGGCCCTTTTCACCGATGGGAAGCGAGACTTCTTTGTAGCGCTGATTTGCCTTTCCAGGTTGCTTGGTTGGCCAAAAAGGGCGTATGCGTTTTTTCCTGAATATATTCAGGAAAAAACGCATACGCCCTTTTTGGCCAAGGGCATCATTGTCGACGTTTTGCCGCTTTTCATGTGCTTTAAAGGCGATTCGTATCTACCTGCTGAAATCTGTTTCCTGCAATTCTGCCTTGCTTTCAAATCCTCTTCGTTGCCTTCCCTCAATATATCTGTGGATGAGAGTTATCATTTATAACTCTGCGGGTTTGTGAATTGCAGCTTCCCTGAGCTCCATTTTTCAACTGTCTTTTTTGGGAGCTGGCCGCAAAAGCGCGGGATTGCCTCAGGCCCTATTCTGCTTCTGGGCGGCAGGCTGAGCCTGTGGTTAATTCTTCTTCCTGTTGGGAAAATAGAGTGACCTGTGCCTGTCCCAACACCTAGATCTAGTCTCTCATTGGTTGCCCCTCTTCCCGTTCATCCTCAGGACAAATTGCAACCTGTAGGGAACAGGAGGTTAAAGGTGCTGATTCTCCAAGTAGGGAGATTGCTAGTAAAGTAGCTGGAATGGCAAAACCGAGCACAAGGAGATGAGAAATGAGGTGCGTTTTAGAAACCTTTCAAAATCACACGGTGTACCATCTTCTGGGTTTCTCATGCATGTTTTCGATGTAGGAAGATGCCCTTGAACCTGGAGATTTGGGACCCATGGGATGGGTACCACGCAGTATTACTTTAAAGGGTCTGCGTTTGCTCACCCAACCTCACCCAACCTCTCAGCCCCAAGAGTGTCCACCCTTATGTCTCATCCAGGTGTGGGTCTAGATATGGTCAATCCAGGTTGCATCACAGCCTCTGAACGAATTTTGTAAGAATTTCTCTCTCTTTCACTGTCTTTGTTTTACGGGTTTTTAAAAGTAATTTATTTTCATAATGGGGTTTAGCTGCTTTTCATGGTTGTGTTTATGCGGCTTTACACCCACTTGACTCACTTCCAGACAGATATCAATACATAGGTTTTAAGATTCTTACTAGTCACATATATTCTTGTGCGGGGAATAGGGGGTGTTGAGTCCAGTTCACTGAGCAAGGAGTAGGTCTTGTCTATTACATATTGGGTGTATGGAACGGTATCTGAGCGAATTTGAAACCCTTGTTTTATGCATCACCCCACCTCACCATTCCCGTTAAGCAGCCATAGTGTGTTTTCTAAACGTGTGACTCTGTTCTGTTTTGTAATTCAGTTCAAGTGTAGCGGTTTTTACATTCCCTCTATAAGTGGTAGCTTATGATAAGTGTCTTTTTCTGTGTGACTTATTTCACTTAGAATTGTCGTACCTAACTCCACTCATCTTGCTTCTACTAGCCTTATGAGACATTGATTTCATGTCTGAGTGATATTCCATTGTACATAAGGACCACAACTTCTTTATCCATTTTTCTCTTTCCTGGGATATTTAAGGTGTCATGAAGTGGAGGTTCTTGTCAACAGAGCCGCCCTAAACTTTCCGGTGCCTGTGTCTTGCTGATTTTTAGTTTTTCCAATTTATACGCCCATGAGTGGACGTGCCCTATGCTCCCTAAGCTGTTTTTTTTTCCATGTTTCAGGACACAACGTACACTTCTCCAGAGTGGTTGTTGGCAATTTACATCCCGCCCATCAGTGTAGCAAGGCTGCCATTTCTCCATGGCCTGTCCTGCATTTCTGGTTTTGACACTTTTTGCAGCATGGCCCTTTTCACCGATGGGAAGCGAGACTTCTTTGTAGCGCTGATTTGCCTTTCCAGGTTGCTTGGTTGGCCAAAAAGGGCGTATGCGGTTTTTCCTGAATATATTCAGGAAAAAACGCATACGCCCTTTTTGGCCAAGGGCATCATTGTCGACGTTTTGCCGCTTTTCATGTGCTTTAAAGGCGATTCGTATCTACCTGCTGAAATCTGTTTCCTGCAATTCTGCCTTGCTTTCAAATCCTCTTCGTTGCCTTCCCTCAATATATCTGTGGATGAGAGTTATCATTTATAACTCTGCGGGTTTGTGAATTGCAGTTCCCCTGAGCTCCATTTTTCAACTGTCTTTTTTGGGAGCTGGCCGCAAAAGCGCGGGATTGCCTCAGGCCCTATTCTGCTTCTGGGCGGCAGGCTGAGCCTGTGGTTAATTCTTCTTCCTGTTGGGAAAATAGAGTGACCTGTGCCTGTCCCAACACCTAGATCTAGTCTCTCATTGGTTGCCCCTCTTCCCGTTCATCCTCAGGACAAATTGCAACCTGTAGGGAACAGGAGGTTAAAGGTGCTGATTCTCCAAGTAGGGAGATTGCTAGTAAAGTAGCTGGAATGGCGAAACCGAGCACAAGGAGATGAGAAATGAGGTGCGTTTTAGAAACCTTTCAAAATCACACGGTGTACCATCTTCTGGGTTTCTCATGCATGTTTTCGATGTAGGAAGATGCCCTTGAACCTGGAGATTTGGGACCCATGGGATGGGTACCACGCAGTATTACTTTAAAGGGTCTGCGTTTGCTCACCCAACCTCACCCAACCTCTCAGCCCCAAGAGTGTCCACCCTTATGTCTCATCCAGCTGTGGGTCTTGATATGGTCAATCCAGGTTGCATCACAGCCTCTGAACGAATTTTGTAAGAATTTCTCTCTCTTTCACTGTCTTTGTTTTATGGGTTTTTAAAAGTAATTTATTTTTATAATGGGGTTTAGCTGCTTTTCATGGCTGTGTTTATGCGGCTTTACACCCACTTGACTCACTTCCAGAGAGATATCAATACATAGGTTTTAAGATTCTTACTAGTCACATATATTCTTGTGCGGGGAATAGGGGGTGTTGAGTCCAGTTCACTGAGCAAGGAGTAGGTCTTGTCTATTACATATTGGGTGTATGGAACGGTATCTGAGCGAATTTGAAACCCTTGTTTTATGCATCACCCCACCTCACCATTCCCGTTAAGCAGCCATAGTGTGTTTTCTAAACGTGTGACTCTGTTCTGTTTTGTAATTCAGTTCAAGTGTAGCGGTTTTTACATTCCCTCTATAAGTGATAGCTTATGATAAGTGTCTTTTTCTGTGTGACTTATTTCACTTAGAATCGTCGTACCTAACTCCACTCATCTTGCTTCTACTAGCCTTATGAGACATTGATTTCATGTCTGAGTGATATTCCATTGTACATAAGGACCACAACTTCTTTATCCATTTTTCTCTTTCCTGGGATATTTAAGGTGTCATGAAGTGGAGGTTCTTGTCAACAGAGCAGCCCTAAACTTTCCGGTGCCTGTGTCTTGCTGATTTTTAGTTTTTCCAATTTATACGCCCTTGAGTGGACGTGCCCTATGCTCCCTAAGCTGTTTTTTTTCCATGTTTCAGGACACAACGTACACTTCTCCAGAGTGGCTGTTGGCAATTTACATCCCGCCCATCAGTGTAGCAAGGCTGCCATTTCTCCATGGCCTGTCCTGCATTTCTGGTTTTGACACTTTTTGCAGCATGGCCCTTTTCACCGATGGGAAGCGAGACTTCTTTGTAGCGCTGATTTGCCTTTCCAGGTTGCTTGGTTGGCCAAAAAGGGCGTATGCGTTTTTTCCTGAATATATTCAGGAAAAAACGCATACGCCCTTTTTGGCCAAGGGCATCATTGTCGACGTTTTGCCGCTTTTCATGTGCTTTAAAGGCGATTCGTATCTACCTGCTGAAATCTGTTTCCTGCAATTCTGCCTTGCTTTCAAATCCTCTTCGTTGCCTTCCCTCAATATATCTGTGGATGAGAGTTATCATTTATAACTCTGCGGGTTTGTGAATTGCAGCTTCCCTGAGCTCCATTTTTCAACTGTCTTTTTTGGGAGCTGGCCGCAAAAGCGCGGGATTGCCTCAGGCCCTATTCTGCTTCTGGGCGGCAGGCTGAGCCTGTGGTTAATTCTTCTTCCTGTTGGGATAATAGAGTGACCTGTGCCTGTCCCAACACCTAGATCTAGTCTCTCATTGGTTGTCCCTCTTCCCGTTCATCCTCAGGACAAATTGCAACCTGTAGGGAACAGGAGGTTAAAGGTGCTGATTCTCCAAGTAGGGAGATTGCTAGTAAAGTAGCTGGAATGGCGAAACCGAGCACAAGGAGATGAGAAATGAGGTGCGTTTTAGAAACCTTTCAAAATCACACGGTGTACCATCTTCTGGGTTTCTCATGCATGTTTTCGATGTAGGAAGATGCCCTTGAACCTGGAGATTTGGGACCCATGGGATGGGTACCACGCAGTATTACTTTAAAGGGTCTGCGTTTGCTCACCCAACCTCACCCAACCTCTCAGCCCCAAGAGTGTCCACCCTTATGTCTCATCCAGCTGTGGGTCTTGATATGGTCAATCCAGGTTGCATCACAGCCTCTGAACGAATTTTGTAAGAATTTCTCTCTCTTTCACTGTCTTTGTTTTATGGGTTTTTAAAAGTAATTTATTTTTATAATGGGGTTTAGCTGCTTTTCATGGCTGTGTTTATGTGGCTTTACACCCACTTGACTCACTTCCAGAGAGATATCAATACATAGGTTTTAAGATTCTTACTAGTCACATATATTCTTGTGTGGTGAATAGGGGGTGTTGAGTCCAGTTCACTGAGCAAGGAGTAGGTCTTGTCTATTACATATTGGGTGTATGGAACGGTATCTGAGCGAATTTGAAACCCTTGTTTTATGCATCACCCCACCTCACCATTCCCGTTAAGCAGCCATAGTGTGTTTTCTAAACGTGTGACTCTGTTCTGTTTTGTAATTCAGTTCAAGTGTAGCGGTTTTTACATTCCCTCTATAAGTGATAGCTTATGATAAGTGTCTTTTTCTGTGTGACTTATTTCACTTAGAATCGTCGTACCTAACTCCACTCATCTTGCTTCTACTAGCCTTATGAGACATTGATTTCATGTCTGAGTGATATTCCATTGTACATAAGGACCACAACTTCTTTATCCATTTTTCTCTTTCCTGGGATATTTAAGGTGTCATGAAGTGGAGGTTCTTGTCAACAGAGCAGCCCTAAACTTTCCGGTGCCTGTGTCTTGCTGATTTTTAGTTTTTCCAATTTATACGCCCTTGAGTGGACGTGCCCTATGCTCCCTAAGCTGTTTTTTTTCCATGTTTCAGGACACAACGTACACTTCTCCAGAGTGGCTGTTGGCAATTTACATCCCGCCCATCAGTGTAGCAAGGCTGCCATTTCTCCATGGCCTGTCCTGCATTTCTGGTTTTGACACTTTTTGCAGCATGGCCCTTTTCACCGATGGGAAGCGAGACTTCTTTGTAGCGCTGATTTGCCTTTCCAGGTTGCTTGGTTGGCCAAAAAGGGCGTATGCGTTTTTTCCTGAATATATTCAGGAAAAAACGCATACGCCCTTTTTGGCCAAGGGCATCATTGTCGACGTTTTGCCGCTTTTCATGTGCTTTAAAGGCGATTCGTATCTACCTGCTGAAATCTGTTTCCTGCAATTCTGCCTTGCTTTCAAATCCTCTTCGTTGCCTTCCCTCAATATATCTGTGGATGAGAGTTATCATTTATAACTCTGCGGGTTTGTGAATTGCAGCTTCCCTGAGCTCCATTTTTCAACTGTCTTTTTTGGGAGCTGGCCGCAAAAGCGCGGGATTGCCTCAGGCCCTATTCTGCTTCTGGGCGGCAGGCTGAGCCTGTGGTTAATTCTTCTTCCTGTTGGGAAAATAGAGTGACCTGTGCCTGTCCCAACACCTAGATCTAGTCTCTCATTGGTTGCCCCTCTTCCCGTTCATCCTCAGGACAAATTGCAACCTGTAGGGAACAGGAGGTTAAAGGTGCTGATTCTCCAAGTAGGGAGATTGCTAGTAAAGTAGCTGGAATGGCGAAACCGAGCACAAGGAGATGAGAAATGAGGTGCGTTTTAGAAACCTTTCAAAATCACACGGTGTACCATCTTCTGGGTTTCTCATGCATGTTTTCGATGTAGGAAGATGCCCTTGAACCTGGAGATTTGGGACCCATGGGATGGGTACCACGCAGTATTACTTTAAAGGGTCTGCGTTTGCTCACCCAACCTCACCCAACCTCTCAGCCCCAAGAGTGTCCACCCTTATGTCTCATCCAGGTGTGGGTCTAGATATGGTCAATCCAGGTTGCATCACAGCCTCTGAACGAATTTTGTAAGAATTTCTCTCTCTTTCACTGTCTTTGTTTTACGGGTTTTTAAAAGTAATTTATTTTCATAATGGGGTTTAGCTGCTTTTCATGGTTGTGTTTATGCGGCTTTACACCCACTTGACTCACTTCCAGACAGATATCAATACATAGGTTTTAAGATTCTTACTAGTCACATATATTCTTGTGCGGGGAATAGGGGGTGTTGAGTCCAGTTCACTGAGCAAGGAGTAGGTCTTGTCTATTACATATTGGGTGTATGGAACGGTATCTGAGCGAATTTGAAACCCTTGTTTTATGCATCACCCCACCTCACCATTCCCGTTAAGCAGCCATAGTGTGTTTTCTAAACGTGTGACTCTGTTCTGTTTTGTAATTCAGTTCAAGTGTAGCGGTTTTTACATTCCCTCTATAAGTGGTAGCTTATGATAAGTGTCTTTTTCTGTGTGACATATTTCACTTAGAATTGTCGTACCTAACTCCACTCATCTTGCTTCTACTAGCCTTATGAGACATTGATTTCATGTCTGAGTGATATTCCATTGTACATAAGGACCACAACTTCTTTATCCATTTTTCTCTTTCCTGGGATATTTAAGGTGTCATGAAGTGGAGGTTCTTGTCAACAGAGCCGCCCTAAACTTTCCGGTGCCTGTGTCTTGCTGATTTTTAGTTTTTCCAATTTATACGCCCATGAGTGGACGTGCCCTATGCTCCCTAAGCTGTTTTTTTTTCCATGTTTCAGGACACAACGTACACTTCTCCAGAGTGGTTGTTGGCAATTTACATCCCGCCCATCAGTGTAGCAAGGCTGCCATTTCTCCATGGCCTGTCCTGCATTTCTGGTTTTGACACTTTTTGCAGCATGGCCCTTTTCACCGATGGGAAGCGAGACTTCTTTGTAGCGCTGATTTGCCTTTCCAGGTTGCTTGGTTGGCCAAAAAGGGCGTATGCGGTTTTTCCTGAATATATTCAGGAAAAAACGCATACGCCCTTTTTGGCCAAGGGCATCATTGTCGACGTTTTGCCGCTTTTCATGTGCTTTAAAGGCGATTCGTATCTACCTGCTGAAATCTGTTTCCTGCAATTCTGCCTTGCTTTCAAATCCTCTTCGTTGCCTTCCCTCAATATATCTGTGGATGAGAGTTATCATTTATAACTCTGCGGGTTTGTGAATTGCAGTTCCCCTGAGCTCCATTTTTCAACTGTCTTTTTTGGGAGCTGGCCGCAAAAGCGCGGGATTGCCTCAGGCCCTATTCTGCTTCTGGGCGGCAGGCTGAGCCTGTGGTTAATTCTTCTTCCTGTTGGGAAAATAGAGTGACCTGTGCCTGTCCCAACACCTAGATCTAGTCTCTCATTGGTTGCCCCTCTTCCCGTTCATCCTCAGGACAAATTGCAACCTGTAGGGAACAGGAGGTTAAAGGTGCTGATTCTCCAAGTAGGGAGATTGCTAGTAAAGTAGCTGGAATGGCGAAACCGAGCACAAGGAGATGAGAAATGAGGTGCGTTTTAGAAACCTTTCAAAATCACACGGTGTACCATCTTCTGGGTTTCTCATGCATGTTTTCGATGTAGGAAGATGCCCTTGAACCTGGAGATTTGGGACCCATGGGATGGGTACCACGCAGTATTACTTTAAAGGGTCTGCGTTTGCTCACCCAACCTCACCCAACCTCTCAGCCCCAAGAGTGTCCACCCTTATGTCTCATCCAGCTGTGGGTCTTGATATGGTCAATCCAGGTTGCATCACAGCCTCTGAACGAATTTTGTAAGAATTTCTCTCTCTTTCACTGTCTTTGTTTTATGGGTTTTTAAAAGTAATTTATTTTTATAATGGGGTTTAGCTGCTTTTCATGGCTGTGTTTATGCGGCTTTACACCCACTTGACTCACTTCCAGAGAGATATCAATACATAGGTTTTAAGATTCTTACTAGTCACATATATTCTTGTGTGGTGAATAGGGGGTGTTGAGTCCAGTTCACTGAGCAAGGAGTAGGTCTTGTCTATTACATATTGGGTGTATGGAACGGTATCTGAGCGAATTTGAAACCCTTGTTTTATGCATCACCCCACCTCACCATTCCCGTTAAGCAGCCATAGTGTGTTTTCTAAACGTGTGACTCTGTTCTGTTTTGTAATTCAGTTCAAGTGTAGCGGTTTTTACATTCCCTCTATAAGTGATAGCTTATGATAAGTGTCTTTTTCTGTGTGACTTATTTCACTTAGAATCGTCGTACCTAACTCCACTCATCTTGCTTCTACTAGCCTTATGAGACATTGATTTCATGTCTGAGTGATATTCCATTGTACATAAGGACCACAACTTCTTTATCCATTTTTCTCTTTCCTGGGATATTTAAGGTGTCATGAAGTGGAGGTTCTTGTCAACAGAGCAGCCCTAAACTTTCCGGTGCCTGTGTCTTGCTGATTTTTAGTTTTTCCAATTTATACGCCCTTGAGTGGACGTGCCCTATGCTCCCTAAGCTGTTTTTTTTCCATGTTTCAGGACACAACGTACACTTCTCCAGAGTGGCTGTTGGCAATTTACATCCCGCCCATCAGTGTAGCAAGGCTGCCATTTCTCCATGGCCTGTCCTGCATTTCTGGTTTTGACACTTTTTGCAGCATGGCCCTTTTCACCGATGGGAAGCGAGACTTCTTTGTAGCGCTGATTTGCCTTTCCAGGTTGCTTGGTTGGCCAAAAAGGGCGTATGCGTTTTTTGCTGAATATATTCAGGAAAAAACGCATACGCCCTTTTTGGCCAAGGGCATCATTGTCGACGTTTTGCCGCTTTTCATGTGCTTTAAAGGCGATTCGTATCTACCTGCTGAAATCTGTTTCCTGCAATTCTGCCTTGCTTTCAAATCCTCTTCGTTGCCTTCCCTCAATATATCTGTGGATGAGAGTTATCATTTATAACTCTGCGGGTTTGTGAATTGCAGCTTCCCTGAGCTCCATTTTTCAACTGTCTTTTTTGGGAGCTGGCCGCAAAAGCGCGGGATTGCCTCAGGCCCTATTCTGCTTCTGGGCGGCAGGCTGAGCCTGTGGTTAATTCTTCTTCCTGTTGGGATAATAGAGTGACCTGTGCCTGTCCCAACACCTAGATCTAGTCTCTCATTGGTTGTCCCTCTTCCCGTTCATCCTCAGGACAAATTGCAACCTGTAGGGAACAGGAGGTTAAAGGTGCTGATTCTCCAAGTAGGGAGATTGCTAGTAAAGTAGCTGGAATGGCGAAACCGAGCACAAGGAGATGAGAAATGAGGTGCGTTTTAGAAACCTTTCAAAATCACACGGTGTACCATCTTCTGGGTTTCTCATGCATGTTTTCGATGTAGGAAGATGCCCTTGAACCTGGAGATTTGGGACCCATGGGATGGGTACCACGCAGTATTACTTTAAAGGGTCTGCGTTTGCTCACCCAACCTCACCCAACCTCTCAGCCCCAAGAGTGTCCACCCTTATGTCTCATCCAGCTGTGGGTCTTGATATGGTCAATCCAGGTTGCATCACAGCCTCTGAACGAATTTTGTAAGAATTTCTCTCTCTTTCACTGTCTTTGTTTTATGGGTTTTTAAAAGTAATTTATTTTTATAATGGGGTTTAGCTGCTTTTCATGGCTGTGTTTATGTGGCTTTACACCCACTTGACTCACTTCCAGAGAGATATCAATACATAGGTTTTAAGATTCTTACTAGTCACATATATTCTTGTGTGGTGAATAAGGGGTGTTGAGTCCAGTTCACTGAGCAAAGAGTAGGTCTTTTCTATTACATATTGGGTGTATGGAACGGTATCTGAGCGAATTTGAAACCCTTGTTTTATGCATCACCCCACCTCACCATTCCCGTTAAGCAGCCATAGTGTGTTTTCTAAACGTGTGACTCTGTTCTGTTTTGTAATTCAGTTCAAGTGTAGCGGTTTTTACATTCCCTCTATAAGTGATAGCTTATGATAAGTGTCTTTTTCTGTGTGACTTATTTCACTTAGAATCGTCGTACCTAACTCCACTCATCTTGCTTCTACTAGCCTTATGAGACATTGATTTCATGTCTGAGTGATATTCCATTGTACATAAGGACCACAACTTCTTTATCCATTTTTCTCTTTCCTGGGATATTTAAGGTGTCATGAAGTGGAGGTTCTTGTCAACAGAGCAGCCCTAAACTTTCCGGTGCCTGTGTCTTGCTGATTTTTAGTTTTTCCAATTTATACGCCCTTGAGTGGACGTGCCCTATGCTCCCTAAGCTGTTTTTTTTCCATGTTTCAGGACACAACGTACACTTCTCCAGAGTGGCTGTTGGCAATTTACATCCCGCCCATCAGTGTAGCAAGGCTGCCATTTCTCCATGGCCTGTCCTGCATTTCTGGTTTTGACACTTTTTGCAGCATGGCCCTTTTCACCGATGGGAAGCGAGACTTCTTTGTAGCGCTGATTTGCCTTTCCAGGTTGCTTGGTTGGCCAAAAAGGGCGTATGCGTTTTTTCCTGAATATATTCAGGAAAAAACGCATACGCCCTTTTTGGCCAAGGGCATCATTGTCGACGTTTTGCCGCTTTTCATGTGCTTTAAAGGCGATTCGTATCTACCTGCTGAAATCTGTTTCCTGCAATTCTGCCTTGCTTTCAAATCCTCTTCGTTGCCTTCCCTCAATATATCTGTGGATGAGAGTTATCATTTATAACTCTGCGGGTTTGTGAATTGCAGCTTCCCTGAGCTCCATTTTTCAACTGTCTTTTTTGGGAGCTGGCCGCAAAAGCGCGGGATTGCCTCAGGCCCTATTCTGCTTCTGGGCGGCAGGCTGAGCCTGTGGTTAATTCTTCTTCCTGTTGGGATAATAGAGTGACCTGTGCCTGTCCCAACACCTAGATCTAGTCTCTCATTGGTTGTCCCTCTTCCCGTTCATCCTCAGGACAAATTGCAACCTGTAGGGAACAGGAGGTTAAAGGTGCTGATTCTCCAAGTAGGGAGATTGCTAGTAAAGTAGCTGGAATGGCGAAACCGAGCACAAGGAGATGAGAAATGAGGTGCGTTTTAGAAACCTTTCAAAATCACACGGTGTACCATCTTCTGGGTTTCTCATGCATGTTTTCGATGTAGGAAGATGCCCTTGAACCTGGAGATTTGGGACCCATGGGATGGGTACCACGCAGTATTACTTTAAAGGGTCTGCGTTTGCTCACCCAACCTCACCCAACCTCTCAGCCCCAAGAGTGTCCACCCTTATGTCTCATCCAGCTGTGGGTCTTGATATGGTCAATCCAGGTTGCATCACAGCCTCTGAACGAATTTTGTAAGAATTTCTCTCTCTTTCACTGTCTTTGTTTTATGGGTTTTTAAAAGTAATTTATTTTTATAATGGGGTTTAGCTGCTTTTCATGGCTGTGTTTATGCGGCTTTACACCCACTTGACTCACTTCCAGAGAGATATCAATACATAGGTTTTAAGATTCTTACTAGTCACATATATTCTTGTGTGGTGAATAGGGGGTGTTGAGTCCAGTTCACTGAGCAAGGAGTAGGTCTTGTCTATTACATATTGGGTGTATGGAACGGTATCTGAGCGAATTTGAAACCCTTGTTTTATGCATCACCCCACCTCACCATTCCCGTTAAGCAGCCATAGTGTGTTTTCTAAACGTGTGACTCTGTTCTGTTTTGTAATTCAGTTCAAGTGTAGCGGTTTTTACATTCCCTCTATAAGTGATAGCTTATGATAAGTGTCTTTTTCTGTGTGACTTATTTCACTTAGAATCGTCGTACCTAACTCCACTCATCTTGCTTCTACTAGCCTTATGAGACATTGATTTCATGTCTGAGTGATATTCCATTGTACATAAGGACCACAACTTCTTTATCCATTTTTCTCTTTCCTGGGATATTTAAGGTGTCATGAAGTGGAGGTTCTTGTCAACAGAGCAGCCCTAAACTTTCCGGTGCCTGTGTCTTGCTGATTTTTAGTTTTTCCAATTTATACGCCCTTGAGTGGACGTGCCCTATGCTCCCTAAGCTGTTTTTTTTCCATGTTTCAGGACACAACGTACACTTCTCCAGAGTGGCTGTTGGCAATTTACATCCCGCCCATCAGTGTAGCAAGGCTGCCATTTCTCCATGGCCTGTCCTGCATTTCTGGTTTTGACACTTTTTGCAGCATGGCCCTTTTCACCGATGGGAAGCGAGACTTCTTTGTAGCGCTGATTTGCCTTTCCAGGTTGCTTGGTTGGCCAAAAAGGGCGTATGCGTTTTTTCCTGAATATATTCAGGAAAAAACGCATACGCCCTTTTTGGCCAAGGGCATCATTGTCGACGTTTTGCCGCTTTTCATGTGCTTTAAAGGCGATTCGTATCTACCTGCTGAAATCTGTTTCCTGCAATTCTGCCTTGCTTTCAAATCCTCTTCGTTGCCTTCCCTCAATATATCTGTGGATGAGAGTTATCATTTATAACTCTGCGGGTTTGTGAATTGCAGCTTCCCTGAGCTCCATTTTTCAACTGTCTTTTTTGGGAGCTGGCCGCAAAAGCGCGGGATTGCCTCAGGCCCTATTCTGCTTCTGGGCGGCAGGCTGAGCCTGTGGTTAATTCTTCTTCCTGTTGGGATAATAGAGTGACCTGTGCCTGTCCCAACACCTAGATCTAGTCTCTCATTGGTTGTCCCTCTTCCCGTTCATCCTCAGGACAAATTGCAACCTGTAGGGAACAGGAGGTTAAAGGTGCTGATTCTCCAAGTAGGGAGATTGCTAGTAAAGTAGCTGGAATGGCGAAACCGAGCACAAGGAGATGAGAAATGAGGTGCGTTTTAGAAACCTTTCAAAATCACACGGTGTACCATCTTCTGGGTTTCTCATGCATGTTTTCGATGTAGGAAGATGCCCTTGAACCTGGAGATTTGGGACCCATGGGATGGGTACCACGCAGTATTACTTTAAAGGGTCTGCGTTTGCTCACCCAACCTCACCCAACCTCTCAGCCCCAAGAGTGTCCACCCTTATGTCTCATCCAGCTGTGGGTCTTGATATGGTCAATCCAGGTTGCATCACAGCCTCTGAACGAATTTTGTAAGAATTTCTCTCTCTTTCACTGTCTTTGTTTTATGGGTTTTTAAAAGTAATTTATTTTTATAATGGGGTTTAGCTGCTTTTCATGGCTGTGTTTATGTGGCTTTACACCCACTTGACTCACTTCCAGAGAGATATCAATACATAGGTTTTAAGATTCTTACTAGTCACATATATTCTTGTGTGGTGAATAAGGGGTGTTGAGTCCAGTTCACTGAGCAAGGAGTAGGTCTTGTCTATTACATATTGGGTGTATGGAACGGTATCTGAGCGAATTTGAAACCCTTGTTTTATGCATCACCCCACCTCACCATTCCCGTTAAGCAGCCATAGTGTGTTTTCTAAACGTGTGACTCTGTTCTGTTTTGTAATTCAGTTCAAGTGTAGCGGTTTTTACATTCCCTCTATAAGTGATAGCTTATGATAAGTGTCTTTTTCTGTGTGACTTATTTCACTTAGAATCGTCGTACCTAACTCCACTCATCTTGCTTCTACTAGCCTTATGAGACATTGATTTCATGTCTGAGTGATATTCCATTGTACATAAGGACCACAACTTCTTTATCCATTTTTCTCTTTCCTGGGATATTTAAGGTGTCATGAAGTGGAGGTTCTTGTCAACAGAGCAGCCCTAAACTTTCCGGTGCCTGTGTCTTGCTGATTTTTAGTTTTTCCAATTTATACGCCCTTGAGTGGACGTGCCCTATGCTCCCTAAGCTGTTTTTTTTCCATGTTTCAGGACACAACGTACACTTCTCCAGAGTGGCTGTTGGCAATTTACATCCCGCCCATCAGTGTAGCAAGGCTGCCATTTCTCCATGGCCTGTCCTGCATTTCTGGTTTTGACACTTTTTGCAGCATGGCCCTTTTCACAGATGGGAAGCGAGACTTCTTTGTAGCGCTGATTTGCCTTTCCAGGTTGCTTGGTTGGCCAAAAAGGGCGTATGCGTTTTTTCCTGAATATATTCAGGAAAAAACGCATACGCCCTTTTTGGCCAAGGGCATCATTGTCGACGTTTTGCCGCTTTTCATGTGCTTTAAAGGCGATTCGTATCTACCTGCTGAAATCTGTTTCCTGCAATTCTGCCTTGCTTTCAAATCCTCTTCGTTGCCTTCCCTCAATATATCTGTGGATGAGAGTTATCATTTATAACTCTGCGGGTTTGTGAATTGCAGCTTCCCTGAGCTCCATTTTTCAACTGTCTTTTTTGGGAGCTGGCCGCAAAAGCGCGGGATTGCCTCAGGCCCTATTCTGCTTCTGGGCGGCAGGCTGAGCCTGTGGTTAATTCTTCTTCCTGTTGGGATAATAGAGTGACCTGTGCCTGTCCCAACACCTAGATCTAGTCTCTCATTGGTTGTCCCTCTTCCCGTTCATCCTCAGGACAAATTGCAACCTGTAGGGAACAGGAGGTTAAAGGTGCTGATTCTCCAAGTAGGGAGATTGCTAGTAAAGTAGCTGGAATGGCGAAACCGAGCACAAGGAGATGAGAAATGAGGTGCGTTTTAGAAACCTTTCAAAATCACACGGTGTACCATCTTCTGGGTTTCTCATGCATGTTTTCGATGTAGGAAGATGCCCTTGAACCTGGAGATTTGGGACCCATGGGATGGGTACCACGCAGTATTACTTTAAAGGGTCTGCGTTTGCTCACCCAACCTCACCCAACCTCTCAGCCCCAAGAGTGTCCACCCTTATGTCTCATCCAGCTGTGGGTCTTGATATGGTCAATCCAGGTTGCATCACAGCCTCTGAACGAATTTTGTAAGAATTTCTCTCTCTTTCACTGTCTTTGTTTTATGGGTTTTTTAAAGTAATTTATTTTTATAATGGGGTTTAGCTGCTTTTCATGGCTGTGTTTATGTGGCTTTACACCCACTTGACTCACTTCCAGAGAGATATCAATACATAGGTTTTAAGATTCTTACTAGTCACATATATTCTTGTGTGGTGAATAGGGGGTGTTGAGTCCAGTTCACTGAGCAAGGAGTAGGTCTTGTCTATTACATATTGGGTGTATGGAACGGTATCTGAGCGAATTTGAAACCCTTGTTTTATGCATCACCCCACCTCACCATTCCCGTTAAGCAGCCATAGTGTGTTTTCTAAACGTGTGACTCTGTTCTGTTTTGTAATTCAGTTCAAGTGTAGCGGTTTTTACATTCCCTCTATAAGTGATAGCTTATGATAAGTGTCTTTTTCTGTGTGACTTATTTCACTTAGAATCGTCGTACCTAACTCCACTCATCTTGCTTCTACTAGCCTTATGAGACATTGATTTCATGTCTGAGTGATATTCCATTGTACATAAGGACCACAACTTCTTTATCCATTTTTCTCTTTCCTGGGATATTTAAGGTGTCATGAAGTGGAGGTTCTTGTCAACAGAGCAGCCCTAAACTTTCCGGTGCCTGTGTCTTGCTGATTTTTAGTTTTTCCAATTTATACGCCCTTGAGTGGACGTGCCCTATGCTCCCTAAGCTGTTTTTTTTCCATGTTTCAGGACACAACGTACACTTCTCCAGAGTGGCTGTTGGCAATTTACATCCCGCCCATCAGTGTAGCAAGGCTGCCATTTCTCCATGGCCTGTCCTGCATTTCTGGTTTTGACACTTTTTGCAGCATGGCCCTTTTCACCGATGGGAAGCGAGACTTCTTTGTAGCGCTGATTTGCCTTTCCAGGTTGCTTGGTTGGCCAAAAAGGGCTTATGCGGTTTTTCCTGAATATATTCAGGAAAAAACGCATACGCCCTTTTTGGCCAAGGGCATCATTGTCGACGATTTGCCGCTTTTCATGTGCTTTAAAGGCGATTCGTATCTACCTGCTGAAATCTGTTTCCTGCAATTCTGCCTTGCTTTCAAATCCTCTTCGTTGCCTTCCCTCAATATATCTGTGGATGAGAGTTATCATTTATAACTCTGCGGGTTTGTGAATTGCAGCTTCCCTGAGCTCCATTTTTCAACTGTCTTTTTTGGGAGCTGGCCGCAAAAGCGCGGGATTGCCTCAGGCCCTATTCTGCTTCTGGGCGGCAGGCTGAGCCTGTGGTTAATTCTTCTTCCTGTTGGGAAAATAGAGTGACCTGTGCCTGTCCCAACACCTAGATCTAGTCTCTCATTGGTTGCCCCTCTTCCCGTTCATCCTCAGGACAAATTGCAACCTGTAGGGAACAGGAGGTTAAAGGTGCTGATTCTCCAAGTAGGGAGATTGCTAGTAAAGTAGCTGGAATGGCGAAACCGAGCACAAGGAGATGAGAAATGAGGTGCGTTTTAGAAACCTTTCAAAATCACACGGTGTACCATCTTCTGGGTTTCTCATGCATGTTTTCGATGTAGGAAGATTCCCTTGAACCTGGAGATTTGGGACCCATGGGATGGGTACCACGCAGTATTACTTTAAAGGGTCTGCGTTTGCTCACCCAACCTCACCCAACCTCTCAGCCCCAAGAGTGTCCACCCTTATGTCTCATCCAGCTGTGGGTCTAGATATGGTCAATCCAGGTTGCATCACAGCCTCTGAACGAATTTTGTAAGAATTTCTCTCTCTTTCACTGTCTTTGTTTTACGGGTTTTTAAAAGTAATTTATTTTCATAATGGGGTTTAGCTGCTTTTCATGGTTGTGTTTATGTGGCTTTACACCCACTTGACTCACTTCCAGACAGATATCAATACATAGGTTTTAAGATTCTTACTAGTCACATATATTCTTGTGCGGGGAATAGGGGGTGTTGAGTCCAGTTCACTGAGCAAGGAGTAGGTCTTGTCTATTACATATTGGGTGTATGGAACGGTATCTGAGCGAATTTGAAACCCTTGTTTTATGCATCACCCCACCTCACCATTCCCGTTAAGCAGCCATAGTGTGTTTTCTAAACGTGTGACTCTGTTCTGTTTTGTAATTCAGTTCAAGTGTAGCGGTTTTTACATTCCCTCTATAAGTGGTAGCTTATGATAAGTGTCTTTTTCTGTGTGACTTATTTCACTTAGAATTGTCGTACCTAACTCCACTCATCTTGCTTCTACTAGCCTTATGAGACATTGATTTCATGTCTGAGTGATATTCCATTGTACATAAGGACCACAACTTCTTTATCCATTTTTCTCTTTCCTGGGATATTTAAGGTGTCATGAAGTGGAGGTTCTTGTCAACAGAGCCGCCCTAAACTTTCCGGTGCCTGTGTCTTGCTGATTTTTAGTTTTTCCAATTTATACGCCCATGAGTGGACGTGCCCTATGCTCCCTAAGCTGTTTTTTTTTCCATGTTTCAGGACACAACGTACACTTCTCCAGAGTGGTTGTTGGCAATTTACATCCCGCCCATCAGTGTAGCAAGGCTGCCATTTCTCCACGGCCTGTCCTGCATTTCTGGTTTTGACACTTTTTGCAGCATGGCCCTTTTCACCGATGGGAAGCGAGACTTCTTTGTAGCGCTGATTTGCCTTTCCAGGTTGCTTGGTTGGCCAAAAAGGGCGTATGCGGTTTTTCCGGAATATATTCAGGAAAAAACGCATACGCCCTTTTTGGCCAAGGGCATCATTGTCGACGTTTTGCCGCTTTTCATGTGCTTTAAAGGCGATTCGTATCTACCTGCTGAAATCTGTTTCCTGCAATTCTGCCTTGCTTTCAAATCCTCTTCGTTGCCTTCCCTCAATATATCTGTGGATGAGAGTTATCATTTATAACTCTGCGGGTTTGTGAATTGCAGCTTCCCTGAGCTCCATTTTTCAACTGTCTTTTTTGGGAGCTGGCCGCAAAAGCGCGGGATTGCCTCAGGCCCTATTCTGCTTCTGGGCGGCAGGCTGAGCCTGTGGTTAATTCTTCTTCCTGTTGGGATAATAGAGTGACCTGTGCCTGTCCCAACACCTAGATCTAGTCTCTCATTGGTTGTCCCTCTTCCCGTTCATCCTCAGGACAAATTGCAACCTGTAGGGAACAGGAGGTTAAAGGTGCTGATTCTCCAAGTAGGGAGATTGCTAGTAAAGTAGCTGGAATGGCGAAACCGAGCACAAGGAGATGAGAAATGAGGTGCGTTTTAGAAACCTTTCAAAATCACACGGTGTACCATCTTCTGGGTTTCTCATGCATGTTTTCGATGTAGGAAGATGCCCTTGAACCTGGAGATTTGGGACCCATGGGATGGGTACCACGCAGTATTACTTTAAAGGGTCTGCGTTTGCTCACCCAACCTCACCCAACCTCTCAGCCCCAAGAGTGTCCACCCTTATGTCTCATCCAGCTGTGGGTCTTGATATGGTCAATCCAGGTTGCATCACAGCCTCTGAACGAATTTTGTAAGAATTTCTCTCTCTTTCACTGTCTTTGTTTTATGGGTTTTTAAAAGTAATTTATTTTTATAATGGGGTTTAGCTGCTTTTCATGGCTGTGTTTATGTGGCTTTACACCCACTTGACTCACTTCCAGAGAGATATCAATACATAGGTTTTAAGATTCTTACTAGTCACATATATTCTTGTGTGGTGAATAGGGGGTGTTGAGTCCAGTTCACTGAGCAAGGAGTAGGTCTTGTCTATTACATATTGGGTGTATGGAACGGTATCTGAGCGAATTTGAAACCCTTGTTTTATGCATCACCCCACCTCACCATTCCCGTTAAGCAGCCATAGTGTGTTTTCTAAACGTGTGACTCTGTTCTGTTTTGTAATTCAGTTCAAGTGTAGCGGTTTTTACATTCCCTCTATAAGTGATAGCTTATGATAAGTGTCTTTTTCTGTGTGACTTATTTCACTTAGAATCGTCGTACCTAACTCCACTCATCTTGCTTCTACTAGCCTTATGAGACATTGATTTCATGTCTGAGTGATATTCCATTGTACATAAGGACCACAACTTCTTTATCCATTTTTCTCTTTCCTGGGATATTTAAGGTGTCATGAAGTGGAGGTTCTTGTCAACAGAGCAGCCCTAAACTTTCCGGTGCCTGTGTCTTGCTGATTTTTAGTTTTTCCAATTTATACGCCCTTGAGTGGACGTGCCCTATGCTCCCTAAGCTGTTTTTTTTCCATGTTTCAGGACACAACGTACACTTCTCCAGAGTGGCTGTTGGCAATTTACATCCCGCCCATCAGTGTAGCAAGGCTGCCATTTCTCCATGGCCTGTCCTGCATTTCTGGTTTTGACACTTTTTGCAGCATGGCCCTTTTCACCGATGGGAAGCGAGACTTCTTTGTAGCGCTGATTTGCCTTTCCAGGTTGCTTGGTTGGCCAAAAAGGGCTTATGCGGTTTTTCCTGAATATATTCAGGAAAAAACGCATACGCCCTTTTTGGCCAAGGGCATCATTGTCGACGATTTGCCGCTTTTCATGTGCTTTAAAGGCGATTCGTATCTACCTGCTGAAATCTGTTTCCTGCAATTCTGCCTTGCTTTCAAATCCTCTTCGTTGCCTTCCCTCAATATATCTGTGGATGAGAGTTATCATTTATAACTCTGCGGGTTTGTGAATTGCAGCTTCCCTGAGCTCCATTTTTCAACTGTCTTTTTTGGGAGCTGGCCGCAAAAGCGCGGGATTGCCTCAGGCCCTATTCTGCTTCTGGGCGGCAGGCTGAGCCTGTGGTTAATTCTTCTTCCTGTTGGGAAAATAGAGTGACCTGTGCCTGTCCCAACACCTAGATCTAGTCTCTCATTGGTTGCCCCTCTTCCCGTTCATCCTCAGGACAAATTGCAACCTGTAGGGAACAGGAGGTTAAAGGTGCTGATTCTCCAAGTAGGGAGATTGCTAGTAAAGTAGCTGGAATGGCGAAACCGAGCACAAGGAGATGAGAAATGAGGTGCGTTTTAGAAACCTTTCAAAATCACACGGTGTACCATCTTCTGGGTTTCTCATGCATGTTTTCGATGTAGGAAGATTCCCTTGAACCTGGAGATTTGGGACCCATGGGATGGGTACCACGCAGTATTACTTTAAAGGGTCTGCGTTTGCTCACCCAACCTCACCCAACCTCTCAGCCCCAAGAGTGTCCACCCTTATGTCTCATCCAGCTGTGGGTCTAGATATGGTCAATCCAGGTTGCATCACAGCCTCTGAACGAATTTTGTAAGAATTTCTCTCTCTTTCACTGTCTTTGTTTTACGGGTTTTTAAAAGTAATTTATTTTCATAATGGGGTTTAGCTGCTTTTCATGGTTGTGTTTATGTGGCTTTACACCCACTTGACTCACTTCCAGACAGATATCAATACATAGGTTTTAAGATTCTTACTAGTCACATATATTCTTGTGCGGGGAATAGGGGGTGTTGAGTCCAGTTCACTGAGCAAGGAGTAGGTCTTGTCTATTACATATTGGGTGTATGGAACGGTATCTGAGCGAATTTGAAACCCTTGTTTTATGCATCACCCCACCTCACCATTCCCGTTAAGCAGCCATAGTGTGTTTTCTAAACGTGTGACTCTGTTCTGTTTTGTAATTCAGTTCAAGTGTAGCGGTTTTTACATTCCCTCTATAAGTGGTAGCTTATGATAAGTGTCTTTTTCTGTGTGACTTATTTCACTTAGAATTGTCGTACCTAACTCCACTCATCTTGCTTCTACTAGCCTTATGAGACATTGATTTCATGTCTGAGTGATATTCCATTGTACATAAGGACCACAACTTCTTTATCCATTTTTCTCTTTCCTGGGATATTTAAGGTGTCATGAAGTGGAGGTTCTTGTCAACAGAGCCGCCCTAAACTTTCCGGTGCCTGTGTCTTGCTGATTTTTAGTTTTTCCAATTTATACGCCCATGAGTGGACGTGCCCTATGCTCCCTAAGCTGTTTTTTTTTCCATGTTTCAGGACACAACGTACACTTCTCCAGAGTGGTTGTTGGCAATTTACATCCCGCCCATCAGTGTAGCAAGGCTGCCATTTCTCCACGGCCTGTCCTGCATTTCTGGTTTTGACACTTTTTGCAGCATGGCCCTTTTCACCGATGGGAAGCGAGACTTCTTTGTAGCGCTGATTTGCCTTTCCAGGTTGCTTGGTTGGCCAAAAAGTGCGTATGCGGTTTTTCCTGAATATATTCAGGAAAAAACGCATACGCCCTTTTTGGCCAAGGGCATCATTGTCGACGTTTTGCCGCTTTTCATGTGCTTTAAAGGCGATTCGTATCTACCTGCTGAAATCTGTTTCCTGCAATTCTGCCTTGCTTTCAAATCCTCTTCGTTGCCTTCCCTCAATATATCTGTGGATGAGAGTTATCATTTATAACTCTGCGGGTTTGTGAATTGCAGTTTCCCTGAGCTCCATTTTTCAACTGTCTTTTTTGGGAGCTGGCCGCAAAAGCGCGGGATTGCCTCAGGCCCTATTCTGCTTCTGGGCGGCAGGCTGAGCCTGTGGTTAATTCTTCTTCCTGTTGGGAAAATAGAGTGACCTGTGCCTGTCCCAACACCTAGATCTAGTCTCTCATTGGTTGCCCCTCTTCCCGTTCATCCTCAGGACAAATTGAAACCTGTAGGGAACAGGAGGTTAAAGGTGCTGATTCTCCAAGTAGGGAGATTGCTAGTAAAGTAGCTGGAATGGCGAAACCGAGCACAAGGAGATGAGAAATGAGGTGCGTTTTAGAAACCTTTCAAAATCACACGGTGTACCATCTTCTGGGTTTCTCATGCATGTTTTCGATGTAGGAAGATGCCCTTGAACCTGGAGATTTGGGACCCATGGGATGGGTACCACGCAGTATTCCTTTAAAGGGTCTGCGTTTGCTCACCCAACCTCACCCAACCTCTCAGCCCCAAGAGTGTCCACCCTTATGTCTCATCCAGCTGTGGGTCTTGATATGGTCAATCCAGGTTGCATCACAGCCTCTGAACGAATTTTGTAAGAATTTCTCTCTCTTTCACTGTCTTTGTTTTATGGGTTTTTAAAAGTAATTTATTTTTATAATGGGGTTTAGCTGCTTTTCATGGCTGTGTTTATGCGGCTTTACACCCACTTGACTCACTTCCAGAGAGATATCAATGCATAGGTTTTAAGATTCTTACTAGTCACATATATTCGTGTGTGGTGAATAGGGGGTGTTGAGTCCAGTTCACTGAGCAAGGAGTAGGTCTTGTCTATTACATATTGGGTGTATGGAACGGTATCTGAGCGAATTTGAAACCCTTGTTTTATGCATCACCCCACCTCACCATTCCCGTTAAGCAGCCATAGTGTGTTTTCTAAACGTGTGACTCTGTTCTGTTTTGTAATTCAGTTCAAGTGTAGCGGTTTTTACATTCCCTCTATAAGTGATAGCTTATGATAAGTGTCTTTTTCTGTGTGACTTATTTCACTTAGAATCGTCGTACCTAACTCCACTCATCTTGCTTCTACTAGCCTTATGAGACATTGATTTCATGTCTGAGTGATATTCCATTGTACATAAGGACCACAACTTCTTTATCCATTTTTCTCTTTCCTGGGATATTTAAGGTGTCATGAAGTGGAGGTTCTTGTCAACAGAGCAGCCCTAAACTTTCCGGTGCCTGTGTCTTGCTGATTTTTAGTTTTTCCAATTTATACGCCCATGAGTGGACGTGCCCTATGCTCCCTAAGCTGTTTTTTTTCCATGTTTCAGGACACAACGTACACTTCTCCAGAGTGGCTGTTGGCAATTTACATCCCGCCCATCAGTGTAGCAAGGCTGCCATTTCTCCATGGCCTGTCCTGCATTTCTGGTTTTGACACTTTTTGCAGCATGGCCCTTTTCACCGATGGGAAGCGAGACTTCTTTGTAGCGCTGATTTGCCTTTCCAGGTTGCTTGGTTGGCCAAAAAGGGTGTATGCGTTTTTTACTGAATATATTCAGGAAAAAACGCATACGCCCTTTTTGGCCAAGGGCATCATTGTCGACGTTTTGCCGCTTTTCATGTGCTTTAAAGGCGATTCGTATCTACCTGCTGAAATCTGTTTCCTGCAATTCTGCCTTGCTTTCAAATCCTCTTCGTTGCCTTCCCTCAATATATCTGTGGATGAGAGTTATCATTTATAACTCTGCGGGTTTGTGAATTGCAGTTTCCCTGAGCTCCATTTTTCAACTGTCTTTTTTGGGAGCTGGCCGCAAAAGCGCGGGATTGCCTCAGGCCCTATTCTGCTTCTGGGCGGCAGGCTGAGCCTGTGGATAATTCTTCTTCCTGTTGGGAAAATAGAGTGACCTGTTCCTGTCCCAACACCTAGATCTAGTCTCTCATTGGTTGCCCCTCTTACCGTTCATCCTCAGGACAAATTGCAACCTGTAGGGAACAGGAGGTTAAAGGTGCTGATTCTCCAAGTAGGGAGATTGCTAGTAAAGTAGCTGGAATGGCGAAACCGAGCACAAGGAGATGAGAAATGAGGTGCGTTTTAGAAACCTTTCAAAATCACACGGTGTACCATCTTCTGGGTTTCTCATGCATGTTTTCGATGTAGGAAGATGCCCTTGAACCTGGAGATTTGGGACCCATGGGATGGGTACCACGCAGTATTACTTTAAAGGGTCTGCGTTTGCTCACCCAACCTCACCCAACCTCTCAGCCCCAAGAGTGTCCACCCTTATGTCTCATCCAGGTGTGGGTCTAGATATGGTCAATCCAGGTTGCATCACAGCCTCTGAACGAATTTTGTAAGAATTTCTCTCTCTTTCACTGTCTTTGTTTTATGGGTTTTTAAAAGTAATTTATTTTTATAATGGGGTTTAGCTGCTTTTCATGGCTGTGTTTATGCGGCTTTACACCCACTTGACTCACTTCCAGAGAGATATCAATACATAGGTTTTAAGATTCTTACTAGTCACATATATTCTTGTGTGGTGAATAGGGGGTGTTGAGTCCAGTTCACTGAGCAAGGAGTAGGTCTTGTCTATTACATATTGGGTGTATGGAACGGTATCTGAGCGAATTTGAAACCCTTGTTTTATGCATCACCCCACCTCACCATTCCCGTTAAGCAGCCATAGTGTGTTTTCTAAACGTGTGACTCTGTTCTGTTTTGTAATTCAGTTCAAGTGTAGCGGTTTTTACATTCCCTCTATAAGTGATAGCTTATGATAAGTGTCTTTTTCTCTGTGACTTATTTCACTTAGAATCGTCGTACCTAACTCCACTCATCTTGCTTCTACTAGCCTTATGACATTGATTTCATGTCTGAGTGATATTCCATTGTACATAAGGACCACAACTTCTTTATCCATTTTTTTCTTTCCTGGGATATTTAAGGTGTCATGAAGTGGAGGTTCTTGTCAACAGAGCAGCCCTAAACTTTCCGGTGCCTGTGTCTTTCTGATTTTTAGTTTTTCCAATTTATACGCCCATGAGTGGACGTGCCCTATGCTCCCTAAGCTGTTTTTTTTCCATGTTTCATGACACAACGTACACTTCTCCAGAGTGGCTGTTGGCAATTTATATCCCGCCCATCAGTGTAGCAAGGCTGCCATTTCTCCATGGCCTGTCCTGCATTTCTGGTTTTGACACTTTTTGCAGCATGGCCCTTTTCACCGATGGGAAGCGAGACTTCTTTGTAGCGCTGATTTGCCTTTCCAGGTTGCTTGGTTGGCCAAAAAGGGCGTATGCGGTTTTTCCTGAATATATTCAGGAAAAAACGCATACGCCCTTTTTGGCCAAGGGCATCATTGTCGACGTTTTGCCGCTTTTCATGTGCTTTAAAGGCGATTCGTATCTACCTGCTGAAATCTGTTTCCTGCAATTCTGCCTTGCTTTCAAATCCTCTTCGTTGCCTTCCCTCAATATATCTGTGGATGAGAGTTATCATTTATAACTCTGCGGGTTTGTGAATTGCAGTTTCCCTGAGCTCTATTTTTCAACTGTCTTTTTTGGGAGCTGGCCGCAAAAGCGCGGGATTGCCTCAGGCCCTATTCTGCTTCTGGGCGGCAGGCTGAGCCTGTGGTTAATTCTTCTTCCTGTTGGGAAAATAGAGTGACCTGTGCCTGTCCCAACACCTAGATCTAGTCTCTCATTGGTTGCCCCTCTTCCCGTTCATCCTCAGGACAAATTGCAACCTGTAGGGAACAGGAGGTTAAAGGTGCTGATTCTCCAAGTAGGGAGATTGCTAGTAAAGTAGCTGGAATGGCGAAACCGAGCACAAGGAGATGAGAAATGAGGTGCGTTTTAGAAACCTTTCAAAATCACACGGTGTACCATCTTCTGGGTTTCTCATGCATGTTTTCGATGTAGGAAGATGCCCTTGAACCTGGAGATTTGGGACCTATGGGATGGGTACCACGCAGTATTACTTTAAAGGGTCTGCGTTTGCTCACCCAACCTCACTCAACCTCTCAGCCCCAAGAGTGTCCACCCTTATGTCTCATCCAGCTGTGGGTCTTGATATGGTCAATCCAGGTTGCATCACAGCCTCTGAACGAATTTTGAAAGAATTTCTCTCTCTTTCACTGTCTTTGTTTTATGGGTTTTTAAAAGTAATTTATTTTTATAATGGGGTTTAGCTGCTTTTCATGGCTGTGTTTATGCGGCTTTACACCCACTTGACTCACTTCCAGAGAGATATCAATACATAGGTTTTAAGATTCTTACTAGTCACATATATTCTTGTGTGGTGAATAGGGGGTGTTGAGTCCAGTTCACTGAGCAAGGAGTAGGTCTTGTCTATTACATATTGGGTGTATGGAACGGTATCTGAGCGAATTTGAAACCCTTGTTTTATGCATCACCCCACCTCACCATTCCCGTTAAGCAGCCATAGTGTGTTTTCTAAACGTGTGACTCTGTTCTCTTTTGTAATTCAGTTCAACTGTAGCGGTTTTTACATTCCCTCTATAAGTGATAGCTTATGATAAGTGTCTTTTTCTGTGTGACTTATTTCACTTAGAATCGTCGTACCTAACTCCACTCATCTTGCTTCTACTAGCCTTATGAGACATTGATTTCATGTCTGAGTGATATTCCATTGTACATAAGGACCACAACTTCTTTATCCATTTTTCTCTTTCCTGGGATATTTAAGGTGTCATGAAGTGGAGGTTCTTGTCAACAGAGCAGCCCTAAACTTTCCGGTGCCTGTGTCTTGCTGATTTTTAATTTTTCCAATTTATACGCCCATGAGTGGACGTGCCCTATGCTCCCTAAGCTGTTTTTTTTCCATGTTTCAGGACACAACGTACACTTCTCCAGAGTGGCTGTTGTCAATTTACATCCCGCCCATCAGTGTAGCAAGGCTGCCATTTCTCCATGGCCTGTCCTGCATTTCTGGTTTTGACACTTTTTGCAGCATGGCCCTTTTGACCGATGGGAAGCGAGACTTCTTTTTAGCGCTGATTTGCCTTTCCAGGTTGCTTGCTTGGCCAAAAAGGGCGTATGCGTTTTTTCCTGAATATATTCAGGAAAAAACGCATACGCCCTTTTTGGCCAAGGGCATCATTGTCGACGTTTTGCCGCTTTTCTTGTGCTTTAAAGGCGATTCGTATCTACCTGCTGAAATCTGTTTCCTGCAATTCTGCCTTGCTTTCAAATCCTCTTCGTTGCCTTCCCTCAATATATCTGTGGATGAGAGTTATCATTTATAACTCTGCGGGTTTGTGAATTGCAGTTTCCCTGAGCTCCATTTTTCAACTGTCTTTTTTGGGAGCTGGCCGCAAAAGCGCGGGGTTGCCTCAGGCCCTATTCTGCTTCTGGGCGGCAGGCTGAGCCTGTGGTTAATTCTTCTTCCTGTTGGGAAAATAGAGTGACCTGTGCCTGTCCCAACACCTAGATCTAGTCTCTCATTGGTTGCCCCTCTTCCCGTTCATCCTCAGGACAAATTGCAACCTGTAGGGAACAGGAGGTTAAAGGTGCTGATTCTCCAAGTAGGGAGATTGCTAGTAAAGTAGCTGGAATGGCGAAACCGAGCACAAGGAGATGAGAAATGAGGTGCGTTTTAGAAACCTTTCAAAATCACACGGTGTACCATCTTCTGGGTTTCTCATGCATGTTTTCGATGTAGGAAGATGCCCTTGAACCTGGAGATTTGGGACCCATGGGATGGGTACCACGCAGTATTACTTTAAAGGGTCTGCGTTTGCTCACCCAACCTCACCCAACCTCTCAGCCCCAAGAGTGTCCACCCTTATGTCTCATCCAGGTGTGGGTCTAGATATGGTCAATCCAGGTTGCATCACAGCCTCTGAACGAATTTTGTAAGAATTTCTCTCTCTTTCACTGTCTTTGTTTTACGGGTTTTTAAAAGTAATTTATTTTCATAATGGGGTTTAGCTGCTTTTCATGGTTGTGTTAATGCGGCTTTACACCCACTTGACTCACTTCCAGACAGATATCAATACATAGGTTTTAAGATTCTTACTAGTCACATATATTCTTGTGCGGGGAATAGGGGGTGTTGAGTCCAGTTCACTGAGCAAGGAGTAGGTCTTGTCTATTACATATTGGGTGTATGGAACGGTATCTGAGCGAATTTGAAACCCTTGTTTTATGCATCACCCCACCTCACCATTCCCGTTAAGCAGCCATAGTGTGTTTTCTAAACGTGTGACTCTGTTCTGTTTTGTAATTCAGTTCATGTGTAGCGGTTTTTACATTCCCTCTATAAGTGATAGCTTATGATAAGTGTCTTTTTCTGTGTGACTTATTTCACTTAGAATCGTCGTACCTAACTCCACTCATCTTGCTTCTACTAGCCTTATGAGACATTGATTTCATGTCTGAGTGATATTCCATTGTACATAAGGACCACAACTTCTTTATCCATTTTTCTCTTTCCTGGGATATTTAAGGTGTCATGAAGTGGAGGTTCTTGTCAACAGAGCAGCCCTAAACTTTCCGGTGCCTGTGTCTTGCTGATTTTTAGTTTTTCCAATTTATACGCCCATGAGTGGACGTGCCCTATGCTCCCTAAGCTGTTTTTTTTTCCATGTTTCAGGACACAACGTACACTTCTCCAGAGTGGCTGTTGGCAATTTACATCCCGCCCATCAGTGTAGCAAGGCTGCCATTTCTCCATGGCCTGTCCTGCATTTCTGGTTTTGACACTTTTTGCAGTATGGCCCTTTTGACCGATGGGAAGCGAGACTTCTTTGAAGCGCTGATTTGCCTTTCCAGGTTGCTTGGTTGGCCAAAAAGGGCGTATGCGTTTTTTCCTGAATATATTCAGGAAAAAACGCATACGCCCTTTTTGGCCAAGGGCATCGTTGTCGACGTTTTGCCGCTTTTCATGTGCTTTAAAGGCGATTCGTATCTACCTCCTGAAATCTGTTTCCTGCAATTCTGCCTTGCTTTCAAATCCTCTTCGTTGCCTTCCCTCAATATATCTGTGGATGAGAGTTATCATTTATAACTCTGCGGGTTTGTGAATTGCAGTTTCCCTGAGCTCCATTTTTCAACTGTCTTTTTTGGGAGCTGGCCGCAAAAGCGCCGGATTGCCTCAGGCCCTATTCTGCTTCTGGGCAGCAGGCTGAGCCTCTGGTTAATTCTTCTTCCTGTTGGGAAAATAGAGTGACCTTTGCCTGTCCCAACACCTAGATCTAGTCTCTCATTGGTTGCCCCTCTTCCCGTTCATCCTCAGGACAAATTGCAACCTGTAGGGAACAGCAGGTTAAAGGTGCTGATTCTCCAAGTAGGGAGATTGCTAGTAAAGTAGCTGGAATGGCGAAACCGAGCACAAGGAGATGAGAAATGAGGTGCGTTTTAGAAACCTTTCAAAATCACACGGTGTACCATCTTCTGGGTTTCTCATGCATGTTTTCGATGTAGGAAGATGCCCTTGAACCTGGAGATTTGGGACCCATGGGATGGGTACCACGCAGTATTACTTTAAAGGGTCTGCGTTTGCTCACCCAACCTCACCCAACCTCTCAGCCCCAAGAGTGTCCACCCTTATGTCTCATCCAGGTGTTGGTCTGGATATGGTCAATCCAGGTTGCATCACAGCCTCTGAACGAATTTTGTAAGAATTTCTCTCTCTTTCACTGTCTTTGTTTTATGGGTTTTTAAAAGAAATTTATTTTTATAATGGGGTTTAGCTGCTTTTCATGGTTGTGTTTATGCGGCTTTACACCCACTTGACTCACTTCCAGACAGATATCAATACATAGGTTTTAAGACTCTTACTAGTCACATATATTCTTGTGCGGGGAATAGGGGGTGTTGAGTCCAGTTCACTGAGCAAGGAGTAGGTCTTGTCTATTACATATTGGGTGTATGGAACGGTATCTGAGCGAATTTGAAACCCTTGTTTTATGCATCACCCCACCTCACCATTCCCGTTAAGCAGCCATAGTGTGTTTTCTAAACGTGTGACTCTGTTCCGTTTTGTAATTCAGTTCAAGTGTAGCGGTTTTTACATTCCCTCTATAAGTGATAGCTTATGATAAGTGTCTTTTTCTGTGTGACTTATTTCACTTAGAATCGTCGTACCTAACTCCACTCATCTTGCTTCTACTAGCCTTATGAGACATTGATTTCATGTCTGAGTGATATTCCATTGTACATAAGGACCACAACTTCTTTATCCATTTTTCTCTTTCCTGGGATATTTAAGGTGTCATGAAGTGGAGGTTCTTGTCAACAGAGCAGCCCTAAACTTTCCGGTGCCTGTGTCTTGCTGATTTTTAGTTTTTCCAATTTATACGCCCATGAGTGGACGTGCCCTATGCTCCCTAAGCTGTTTTTTTTTCCATGTTTCAGGACACAACGTACACTTCTCCAGAGTGGCTGTTGGCAATTTACATCCCGCCCATCAGGGTAGCAAGGCTGCCATTTCTCTATGGCCTGTCCTGCATTTCTGGTTTTGACACTTTTTGCAGCATGGCCCTTTTCACCGATGGGAAGCGAGACTTCTTTGTAGCGCTGATTTGCCTTTCCAGGTTGCTTGGTTGGCCAAAAAGGGCGTATGCGTTTTTTCCTGAATATATTCAGGAAAAAACGCATACGCCCTTTTTGGCCAAGGGCATCATTGTCGACGTTTTGCCGCTTTTCATGTGCTTTAAAGGCGATTCGTATCTACCTGCTGAAATCTGTTTCCTGCAATTCTGCCTTGCTTTCAAATCCTCTTCGTTGCCTTCCCTCAATATATCTGTGGATGAGAGTTATCATTTATAACTCTGCGGGTTTGTGAATTGCAGTTTCCCTGAGCTCCATTTTTCAACTGTCTTTTGTGGGAGCTGGCCGCAAAAGCGCGGGATTGCCTCAGGCCCTATTCTGCTTCTGGGTGGCAGGCTGAGCCTGTGGTTAATTCTTCTTCCTGTTGGGAAAATAGAGTGACCTGTGCCTGTCCCAACACCTAGATCTAGTCTCTCATTGGTTGCCCCTCTTCCCGTTCATCCTCAGGACAAATTGCAACCTGTAGGGAACAGGAGGTTAAAGGTGCTGATTCTCCAAGTAGGGAGATTGCTAGTAAAGTAGCTGGAATGGCGAAACCGAGCACAAGGAGATGAGAAATGAGGTGCGTTTTAGAAACCTTTCAAAATCACACGGTGTACCATCTTCTGGGTTTCTCATGCATGTTTTCGATGTAGGAAGATGCCCTTGAACCTGGAGATTTGGGACCTATGGGATGGGTACCACGCAGTATTACTTTAAAGGGTCTGCGTTTGCTCACCCAACCTCACTCAACCTCTCAGCCCCAAGAGTGTCCACCCTTATGTCTCATCCAGCTGTGGGTCTAGATATGGTCAATCCAGGTTGCATCACAGCCTCTGAACGAATTTTGAAAGAATTTCTCTCTCTTTCACTGTCTTTGTTTTATGGGTTTTTAAAAGTAATTTATTTTTATAATGGGGTTTAGCTGCTTTTCATGGCTGTGTTTATGCGGCTTTACACCCACTTGACTCACTTCCAGAGAGATATCAATACATAGGTTTTAAGATTCTTACTAGTCACATATATTCTTGTGTGGTGAATAGGGGGTGTTGAGTCCAGTTCACTGAGCAAGGAGTAGGTCTTGTCTATTACATATTGGGTGTATGGAACGGTATCTGAGCGAATTTGAAACCCTTGTTTTATGCATCACCCCACCTCACCATTCCCGTTAAGCAGCCATAGTGTGTTTTCTAAACGTGTGACTCTGTTCTGTTTTGTAATTCAGTTCAAGTGTAGCGGTTTTTACATTCCCTCTATAAGTGATAGCTTATGATAAGTGTCTTTTTCTGTGTGACTTATTTAACTTAGAATCGTCGTACCTAACTCCACTCATCTTGCTTCTACTAGACTTATGAGACATTGATTTCATGTCTGAGTGATATTCCATTGTACATAAGGACCACAACTTCTTTATCCATTTTTCTCTTTCCTGGGATATTTAAGGTGTCATGAAGTGGAGGTTCTTGTCAACAGAGCAGCCCTAAACTTTCCGGTGCCTGTGTCTTGCTGATTTTTAGTTTTTCCAATTTATACGCCCATGAGTGGACGTGCCCTATGCTCCCTAAGCTGTTTTTTTTCCATGTTTCAGGACACAACGTACACTTCTCCAGAGTGGCTGTTGGCAATTTACATCCCGCCCATCAGTGTAGCAAGGCTGCCATTTCTCCATGGCCTGTCCTGCATTTCTGGTTTTGACACTTTTTGCAGCATGGCCCTTTTCACCGATGGGAAGCGAGACTTCTTTGTAGCGCTGATTTGCCTTTCCAGGTTGCTTGGTTGGCCAAAAAGGGCGTATGCGGTTTTTCCTGAATATATTCAGGAAAAAACGCATACGCCCTTTTTGGCCAAGGGCATCATTGTCGACGTTTTGCCGCTTTTCATGTGCTTTAAAGGCGATTCGTATCTACCTGCTGAAATCTGTTTCCTGCAATTCTGCCTTGCTTTCAAATCCTCTTCGTTGCCTTCCCTCAATATATCTGTGGATGAGAGTTATCATTTATAACTCTGCGGGTTTGTGAATTGCAGTTTCCCTGAGCTCCATTTTTCAACTGTCTTTTTTGGGAGCTGGCCGCAAAAGCGCGGGAATGCCTCAGGCCCTATTCTGCTTCTGGGCTGCAGGCTGAGCCTGTGGTTAATTCTTCTTCCTGTTGGGAAAATAGAGTGACCTGTGCCTGTCCCAACACCTAGATCTAGTCTCTCATTGGTTGCCCCTCTTCCCGTTCATCCTCAGGACAAATTGCAACCTGTAGGGAACAGGAGGTTAAAGGTGCTGATTCTCCAAGTATGGAGATTGCTAGTAAAGTAGCTGGAATGGCGAAACCGAGCACAAGGAGATGAGAAATGAGGTGCGTTTTAGAAACCTTTCAAAATCACACGGTGTACCATCTTCTGGGTTTCTCATGCATGTTTTCGATGTAGGAAGATGCCCTTGAACCTGGAGATTTGGGACCCATGGGATGGGTACCACGCAGTATTACTTTAAAGGGTCTGCGTTTGCTCACCCAACCTCACCCAACCTCTCAGCCCCAAGAGTGTCCACCCTTATGTCTCATCCAGCTGTGGGTCTTGATATGGTCAATCCAGGTTGCATCACAGCCTCTGAACGAATTTTGTAAGAATTTCTCTCTCTTTCACTGTCTTTGTTTTACGGGTTTTTAAAAGTAATTTATTTTCATAATGGGGTTTAGCTGCTTTTCATGGTTGTGTTTATGCAGCTTTACACCCACTTGACTCACTTCCAGACAGATATCAATACATAGGTTTTAAGATTCTTACTACTCACATATATTCTTGTGCGGGGAATAGGGGGTGTTGAGTCCAGTTCACTGAGCAAGGAGTAGGTCTTGTCTATTACATATTGGGTGTATGGAACGGTATCTGAGCGAATTTGAAACCCTTGTTTTATGCATCACCCCACCTCACCATTCCCGTTAAGCAGCCATAGTGTGTTTTCTAAACGTGTGACTCTGTTCTGTTTTGTAATTCAGTTCAAGTGTAGCGGTTTTTACATTCCCTCTATAAGTGGTAGCTTATGATAAGTGTCTTTTTCTGTGTGACTTTTTTTACTTAGAATCGTCGTACCTAACTCCACTCATCTTGCTTCTACTAGCCTTATGAGACATTGATTTCATGTCTGAGTGATATTCCATTGTACATAAGGACCACAACTTCTTTATCCATTTTTCTCTTTCCTGGGATATTTAAGGTGTCATGAAGTGGAGGTTCTTGTCAACAGAGCCGCCCTAAACATTCCGGTGCCTGTGTCTTGCTGATTTTTAGTTTTTCCAATTTATACGCCCATGAGTGGACGTGCCCTATGCTCCCTAAGCTGTTTTTTTTCCATGTTTCAGGACACAACGTACACTTCTCCAGAGTGGTTGTTGGCAATTTACATCCCGCCCATCAGTGTAGCAAGGCTGCCATTTCTCCATGGCCTGTCCTGCATTTCTGGTTTTGACACTTTTTGCAGCATGGCCCTTTTGACCGATGGGAAGCGAGACTTCTTTGTAGCGCTGATTTGCCTTTCCAGGTTGCTTGGTTGGCTCAAAAGGGCGTATGCGTTTTTTCCTGAATATATTCAGGAAAAAACGCATACGCCCTTTTTGGCCAAGGGCATCATTGTGGACGTTTTGCCGCTTTTCATGTGCTTTAAAGGTGATTCGTATCTACCTGCTGAAATCTGTTTCCTGCAATTCTGCCTTGCTTTCAAATCCTCTTCGTTGCCTTCCCTCAATATATCTGTGGATGAGAGTTATCATTTATAACTCTGCGGGTTTGTGAATTGCAGTTTCCCTGAGCTCCATTTTTCAACTGTCTTTTTTGGGAGCTGGCCGCAAAAGCGCGGGATTGCCTCAGGCCCTATTCTGTTTCTGGGCGGCAGGCTGAGCCTGTGGCTAATTCTTCTTCCTGTTGGGAAAATAGAGTGACCTGTGCCTGTCCCAACACCTAGATCTAGTCTCTCATTGGTTGCCCCTCTTCCCGTTCATCCTCAGGACAAATTGCAACCTGTAGGGAACAGGAGGTTAAAGGTGCTGATTCTCCAAGTAGGGAGATTGCTAGTAAAGTAGCTGGAATGGCGAAACCGAGCACAAGGAGATGAGAAATGAGGTGCGTTTTAGAAACCTTTCAAAATCACACGGTGTACCATCTTCTGGGTTTCTCATGCATGTTTTCGATGTAGGAAGATGCCCTTGAACCTGGAGATTTGGGACCCATGGGATGGGTACCACGCAGTATTACTTTAAAGGGTCTGCGTTTGCTCACCCAACCTCACCCAACCTCTCAGCCCCAAGAGTGTCCACCCTTATGTCTCATCCAGCTGTGGGTCTTGATATGGTCAATCCAGGTTGCATCACAGCCTCTGAACGAATTTTGTAAGAATTTCTCTCTCTTTCACTGTCTTTGTTTTATGGGTTTTTAAAAGTAATTTATTTTTATAATGGGGTTTAGCTGCTTTTCATGGCTGTGTTTATGCGGCTTTACACCCACTTGACTCACTTCCAGACAGATATCAATACATAGGTTTTAAGATTCTTACTAGTCACATATATTCTTGTGCGGGGAATAGGGGGTGTTGAGTCCAGTTCACTGTGCAAGGAGTAGGTCTTGTCTATTACATATTGGGTGTATGGAACGGTATCTGAGCGAATTTGAAACCCTTGTTTTATGCATCACCCCACCTCACCATTCCCGTTAAGCAGCCATAGTGTGTTTTCTAAACGTGTGACTCTGTTCTGTTTTGTAATTCAGTTCAAGTGTAGCGGTTTTTACATTCCCTATATAAGTGGTAGCTTATGATAAGTGTCTTTTTCTGTGTGACTTTTTTCACTTAGAATCGTCGTACCTAACTCCACTCATCTTGCTTCTACTAGCCTTATGAGACATTGATTTCATGTCTGAGTGATATTCCATTGTACATAAGGACCACAACTTCTTTATCCATTTTTCTCTTTCCTGGGATATTTAAGGTGTCATGAAGTGGAGGTTCTTGTCAACAGAGCCGCCCTAAACTTTCCGGTGCCTGTGTCTTGCTGATTTTTAGTTTTTCCAATTTATACGCCCATGAGTGGACGTGCCCTATGCTCCCTAAGCTGTTTTTTTTCCATGTTTCAGGACACAACGTACACTTCTCCAGAGTGGTTGTTGGCAATTTACATCCCGCCCATCAGTGTAGCAAGGCTGCCATTTCTCCATGGCCTGTCCTGCATTTCTGGTTTTGACACTTTTTGCAGCATGGCCCTTTTCACCGATGGGAAGCGAGACTTCTTTGTAGCGCTGATGTGCCTTTCCAGGTTGCTTGGTTGGCCAAAAAGGGCGTATGCGGTTTTTCCTGAATATATTCAGGAAAAAACGCATACGCCCTTTTTGGCCAAGGGCATCATTGTCGACGTTTTGCCGCTTTTCATGTGCTTTAAAGGCGATTCGTATCTACCTGCTGAAATCTGTTTCCTGCAATTCTGCCTTGCTTTCAAATCCTCTTCGTTGCCTTCCCTCAATATATCTGTGGATGAGAGTTATCATTTATAACTCTGCGGGTTTGTGAATTGCAGTTTCCCTGAGCTCCATTTTTCAACTGTCTTTTTTGGGAGCTGGCCGCAAAAGCGCGGGATTGCCTCAGGCCCTATTCTGCTTCTGGGCGGCAGGCTGAGCCTGTGGTTAATTCTTCTTCCTGTTGGGAAAATAGAGTGACCTGTGCCTGTCCCAACACCTAGATCTAGTCTCTCATTGGTTGCCCCTCTTCCCGTTCATCCTCAGGACAAATTGCAACCTGTAGGGAACAGGAGGTTAAAGGTGCTGATTCTCCAAGTAGGGAGATTGCTAGTAAAGTAGCTGGAATGGCGAAACCGAGCACAAGGAGATGAGAAATGAGGTGCGTTTTAGAAACCTTTCAAAATCACACGGTGTACCATCTTCTGGGTTTCTCATGCATGTTTTCGATGTAGGAAGATGCCCTTGAACCTGGAGATTTGGGACCCATGGGATGGGTACCACGCAGTATTACTTTAAAGGGTCTGCGTTTGCTCACCCAACCTCACCCAACCTCTCAGCCCCAAGAGTGTCCACCCTTATGTCTCATCCAGCTGTGGGTCTTGATATGGTCAATCCAGGTTGCATCACAGCCTCTGAACGAATTTTGTAAGAATTTCTCTCTCTTTCACTGTCTTTGTTTTATGGGTTTTTAAAAGTAATTTATTTTTATAATGGGGTTTAGCTGCTTTTCATGGCTGTGTTTATGCGGCTTTACACCCACTTGACTCACTTCCAGACAGATATCAATACATAGGTTTTAAGATTCTTACTAGTCACATATATTCTTGTGCGGGGAATAGGGGGTGTTGAGTCCAGTTCACTGAGCAAGGAGTAGGTCTTGTCTATTACATATTGGGTGTATGGAACGGTATCTGAGCGAATTTGAAACCCTTGTTTTATGCATCACCCCACCTCACCATTCCCGTTAAGCAGCCATAGTGTGTTTTCTAAACGTGTGACTCTGTTCTGTTTTGTAATTCAGTTCAAGTGTAGCGGTTTTTACATTCCCTCTATAAGTGATAGCTTATGATAAGTGTCTTTTTCTGTGTGACTTATTTCACTTAGAATCGTCGTACCTAAGTCCACTCATCTTGCTTCTACTAGCCTTATGAGACATTGATTTCATGTCTGAGTGATATTCCATTGTACATAAGGACCACAACTTCTTTATCCATTTTTCTCTTTCCTGGGATATTTAAGGTGTCATGAAGTGGAGGTTCTTGTCAACAGAGTAGCCCTAAACTTTCCGGTGCCTGTGTCTTGCTGATTTTTAGTTTTTCCAATTTATACGCCCATGAGTGGACGTGCCCTATGCTCCCTAAGCTGTTTTTTTTCGATGTTTCAGGACACAACGTACACTTCTCCAGAGTGGCTGTTGGCAATTTACATCCCGCCCATCAGTGTAGCAAGGCTGCCATTTCTCCATGGCCTGTCCTGCATTTCTGGTTTTGACACTTTTTGCAGCATGGCCCTTTTCACCGATGGGAAGCGAGACTTCTTTGTAGCGCTGATTTGCCTTTCCAGGTTGCTTGGTTGGCCAAAAAGGGCGTATGTGGTTTTTCCTGAATATATTCAGGAAAAAACGCATACGCCCTTTTTGGCCAAGGGCATCATTGTCGACGTTTTGCCGCTTTTCATGTGCTTTAAAGGCGATTCGTATCTACCTGCTGAAATCTGTTTCCTGCAATTCTGCCTTGCTTTCAAATCCTCTTCGTTGCCTTCCCTCAATATATCTGTGGATGAGAGTTATCATTTATAACTCTGCGGGTTTGTGAATTGCAGTTTCCCTGAGCTCCATTTTTCAACTGTCTTTTTTGGGAGCTGGCCGCAAAAGCGCGGGATTGCCTCAGGCCCTATTCTGCTTCTGGGCGGCAGGCTGAGCCTGTGGTTAATTCTTCTTCCTGTTGGGAAAATAGAGTGACCTGTGCCTGTCCCAACACCTAGATCTAGTCTCTCATTGGTTGCCCCTCTTCCCGTTCATCCTCAGGACAAATTGCAACCTGTAGGGAACAGGAGGTTAAAGGTGCTGATTCTCCAAGTAGGGAGATTGCTAGTAAAGTAGCTGGAATGGCGAAACCGAGCACAAGGAGATGAGAAATGAGGTGCGTTTTAGAAACCTTTCAAAATCACACGGTGTACCATCTTCTGGGTTTCTCATGCATGTTTTCGATGTAGGAAGATGCCCTTGAACCTGGAGATTTGGGACCCATGGGATGGGTACCACGCAGTATTACTTTAAAGGGTCTGCGTTTGCTCACCCACCCTCACCCAACCTCTCAGCCCCAAGAGTGTCCACCCTTATGTTTCATCCAGGTGTGGGTCTAGATATGGTCAATCCAGGTTGCATCACAGCCTCTGAACGAATTTTGTAAGAATTTCTCTCTCTTTCACTGTCTTTGTTTTACGGGTTTTTAAAAGTAATTTATTTTCATAATGGGGTTTAGCTGCTTATCATGGTTGTGTTAATGCGGCTTTACACCCACTTGACTCACTTCCAGACAGATATCAATACATAGGTTTTAAGATTCTTACTAGTGACATATATTCTTTTGCGGGGAATAGGGGGTGTTGAGTCCAGTTCACTGAGCAAGGAGTAGGTCTTGTCTATTACATATTGGGTGTATGGAACGGTATCTGAGCGAATTTGAAACCCTTGTTTTATGCATCACCCCACCTCACCATTCCCGTTAAGCAGCCATAGTTTGTTTTCTAAACGTGTGACTCTGTTCTGTTTTGTAATTCAGTTCAAGTGTAGCGGTTTTTACATTCCCTCTATAAGTGATAGCTTATGATAAGTGTCTTTTTCTGTGTGACTTATTTCACTTAGAATCGTCGTACCTAACTCCACTCATCTTGCTTCTACTAGCCTTATGAGACATTGATTTCATGTCTGAGTGATATTCCATTGTACATAAGGACCACAACTTCTTTATCCATTTTTCTCTTTCCTGGGATATTTAAGGTGTCATGAAGTGGAGGTTCTTGTCAACAGAGCAGCCCTAAACTTTCGGGTGCCTGTGTCTTGCTGATTTTTAATTTTCCCAATTTATACGCCCATGAGTGGACGTGCCCTATGCTCCCTAAGCTGTTTTTTTTCGATGTTTCAGGACACAACGTACACTTCTCCAGAGTGGCTGTTGGCAATTTACATCCCGCCCATCAGTGTAGCAAGGCTGCCATTTCTCCATGGCCTGTCCTGCATTTCTGGTTTTGACACTTTTTGCAGCATGGCCCTTTTCACCGATGGGAAGCGAGACTTCTTTGTAGCGCTGATTTGCCTTTCCAGGTTGCTTGGTTGGCCAAAAAGGGCGTATGCGGTTTTTCCTGAATATATTCAGGAAAAAACGCATACGCCCTTTTTGGCCAAGGGCATCATTGTCGACGTTTTGCCGCTTTTCATGTGCTTTAAAGGCGATTCGTATCTACCTGCTGAAATCTGTTTCCTGCAATTCTGCCTTGCTTTCAAATCCTCTTCGTTGCCTTCCCTCAATATATCTGTGGATGAGAGTTATCATTTATAACTCTGCGGGTTTGTGAATTGCAGTTTCCATGAGCTCCATTTTTCAACTGTCTTTTTTGGGAGCTGGCCGCAAAAGCGCGGGATTGCCTCAGGCCCTATTCTGCTTCTGGGCGGCAGGCTGAGCCTGTGGTTAATTCTTCTTCCTGTTGGGAAAATAGAGTGACCTGTGCCAGTCCCAACACCTAGATCTAGTCTCTCATTGGTTGCCCCTCTTCCCGTTCATCCTCAGGACAAATTGCAACCTGTAGGGAACAGGAGGTTAAAGGTGCTGATTCTCCAAGTAGGGAGATTGCTAGTAAAGTAGCTGGAATGGCGAAACCGAGCACAAGGAGATGAGAAATGAGGTGCGTTTTAGAAACCTTTCAAAATCACACGGTGTACCATCTTCTGGGTTTCTCATGCATGTTTTCGATGTAGGAAGATGCCCTTGAACCTGGAGATTTGGGACCCATGGGATGGGTACCACGCAGTATTACTTTAAAGGGTCTGCGTTTGCTCACCCAACCTCACCCAACCTCTCAGCCCCAAGAGTGTCCACCCTTATGTCTCATCCAGCTGTGGGTCTTGATATGGTCAATCCAGGTTGCATCACAGCCTCTGAACGAATTTTGTAAGAATTTCTCTCTCTTTCACTGTCTTTGTTTTACGGGTTTTTAAAAGTAATTTATTTTCATAATGGGGTTTAGCTGCTTTTCATGGTTGTGTTTATGCGGCTTTACACCCACTTGACTCACTTCCAGACAGATATCAATACATAGGTTTTAAGATTCTTACTAGTCACATATATTCTTGTGCGGGGAATAGGGGGTGTTGAGTCCAGTTCACTGAGCAAGGAGTAGGTCTTGTCTATTACATATTGGGTGTATGGAACGGTATCTGAGCGAATTTGAAACCCTTGTTTTATGCATCACCCCACCTCACCATTCCCGTTAAGCAGCCATAGTGTGTTTTCTAAACGTGTGACTCTGTTCTGTTTTGTAATTCAGTTCAAGTGTAGCGGTTTTTACATTCCCTCTATAAGTGGTAGCTTATGATAAGTGTCTTTTTCTGTGTGACTTTTTTCACTTAGAATCGTCGTACCTAACTCCACTCATCTTGCTTCTACTAGCCTTATGAGACATTGATTTCATGTCTGAGTGATATTCCATTGTACATAAGGACCACAACTTCTTTATCCATTTTTCTCTTTCCTGGGATATTTAAGGTGTCATGAAGTGGAGGTTCTTGTCAACAGAGCCGCCCTAAACTTTCCGGTGCCTGTGTCTTGCTGATTTTTAGTTTTTCCAATTTATACGCCCATGAGTGGACGTGCCCTATGCTCCCTAAGCTGTTTTTTTTCCATGTTTCAGGACACAACGTACACTTCTCCAGAGTGGTTGTTGGCAATTTACATCCCGCCCATCAGTGTAGCAAGGCTGCCATTTCTCCATGGCCTGTCCTGCATTTCTGGTTTTGACAGTTTTTGCAGCATGGCCCTTTTGACCGATGGGAAGCGAGACTTCTTTGTAGCGCTGATTTGCCTTTCCAGGTTGCTTGGTTGGCTCAAAAGGGCGTATGCGTTTTTTCCTGAATATATTCAGGAAAAAACGCATACGCCCTTTTTGGCCAAGGGCATCATTGTGGACGTTTTGCCGCTTTTCATGTGCTTTAAAGGCGATTCGTATCTACCTGCTGAAATCTGTTTCCTGCAATTCTGCCTTGCTTTCAAATCCTCTTCGTTGCCTTCCCTCAATATATCTGTGGATGAGAGTTATCATTTATAACTCTGCGGGTTTGTGAATTGCAGTTTCCCTGAGCTCCATTTTTCAACTGTCTTTTTTGGGAGCTGGCCGCAAAAGCGCGGGATTGCCTCAGGCCCTATTCTGTTTCTGGGCGGCAGGCTGAGCCTGTGGCTAATTCTTCTTCCTGTTGGGAAAATAGAGTGACCTGTGCCTGTCCCAACACCTAGATCTAGTCTCTCATTGGTTGCCCCTCTTCCCGTTCATCCTCAGGACAAATTGCAACCTGTAGGGAACAGGAGGTTAAAGGTGCTGATTCTCCAAGTAGGGAGATTGCTAGTAAAGTAGCTGGAATGGCGAAACCGAGCACAAGGAGATGAGAAATGAGGTGCGTTTTAGAAACCTTTCAAAATCACACGGTGTACCATCTTCTGGGTTTCTCATGCATGTTTTCGATGTAGGAAGATGCCCTTGAACCTGGAGATTTGGGACCCATGGGATGGGTACCACGCAGTATTACTTTAAAGGGTCTGCGTTTGCTCACCCAACCTCACCCAACCTCTCAGCCCCAAGAGTGTCCACCCTTATGTCTCATCCAGCTGTGGGTCTTGATATGGTCAATCCAGGTTGCATCACAGCCTCTGAACGAATTTTGTAAGAATTTCTCTCTCTTTCACTGTCTTTGTTTTATGGGTTTTTAAAAGTAATTTATTTTTATAATGGGGTTTAGCTGCTTTTCATGGCTGTGTTTATGCGGCTTTACACCCATTTGACTCACTTCCAGACAGATATCAATACATAGGTTTTAAGATTCTTACTAGTCACATATATTCTTGTGCGGGGAATAGGGGGTGTTGAGTCCAGTTCACTGAGCAAGGAGTAGGTCTTGTCTATTACATATTGGGTGTATGGAACGGTATCTGAGCGAATTTGAAACCCTTGTTTTATGCATCACCCCACCTCACCATTCCCGTTAAGCAGCCATAGTGTGTTTTCTAAACGTGTGACTCTGTTCTGTTTTGTAATTCAGTTCAAGTGTAGCGGTTTTTACATTCCCTCTATAAGTGGTAGCTTATGATAAGTGTCTTTTTCTGTGTGACTTTTTTCACTTAGAATCGTCGTACCTAACTCCACTCATCTTGCTTCTACTAGCCTTATGAGACATTGATTTCATGTCTGAGTGATATTCCATTGTACATAAGGACCACAACTTCTTTATCCATTTTTCTCTTTCCTGGGATATTTAAGGTGTCATGAAGTGGAGGTTCTTGTCAACAGATTAGCCCTAAACTTTCCGATGCCTGTGTCTTGCTGATTTTTAGTTTTTCCAATTTATACGCCCATGAGTGGACGTGCCCTATGCTCCCTAAGCTGTTTTTTTTCCATGTTTCAGGACACAACGTACACTTCTCCAGAGTGGCTGTTGGCAATTTACATCCCGCCCATCAGTGTAGCAAGGCTGCCATTTCTCCATGGCCTGTCCTGCATTTCTGGTTTTGACACTTTTTGCAGCATGGCCCTTTTCACCGATGGGAAGCGAGACTTCTTTGTAGCGCTGATTTGCCTTTCCAGGTTGCTTGGTTGGCCAAAAAGGGCGTATGCGGTTTTTCCAGAATATATTCAGGAAAAAACGCATACGCCCTTTTTGGCCAAGGGCATCATTGTCGACGTTTTGCCGCTTTTCATGTGCTTTAAAGGCGATTCGTATCTACCTGCTGAAATCTGTTTCCTGCAATTCTGCCTTGCTTTCAAATCCTCTTCGTTGCCTTCCCTCAATATATCTGTGGATGAGAGTTATCATTTATAACTCTGCGGGTTTGTGAATTGCAGTTTCCCTGAGCTCCATTTTTCAACTGTCTTTTTTGGGAGCTGCCCGCAAAAGCGCGGGATTGCCTCAGGCCCTATTCTGCTTCTGGGCGGCAGGCTGAACCTGTGGTTAATTCTTCTTCCTGTTGGGAAAATAGAGTGACCTGTGCCTGTCCCAACACCTAGATCTATTCTCTCATTGGTTGCCCCTCTTCCCGTTCATCCTCAGGACAAATTGCAACCTGTAGGGAACAGGAGGTTAAAGGTGCTGATTCTCCAAGTAGGGAGATTGCTAGTAAAGTAGCTGGAATGGCGAAACCGAGCACAAGTAGATGAGAAATGAGGTGCGTTTTAGAAACCTTTCAAAATCACACGGTGTACCATCTTCTGGGTTTCTCATGCATGTTTTCGATGTAGGAAGATGCCCTTGAACCTGGAGATTTGGGACCCATGGGATGGGTACCACGCAGTATTACTTTAAAGGGTCTGCGTTTGCTCACCCAACCTCACCCAACCTCTCAGCCCCTAGAGTGTCCACCCTTATGTCTCATCCAGGTGTGGGTCTAGATATGGTCAATCCAGGTTGCATCACAGCCTCTGAACGAATTTTGTAAGAATTTCTCTCTCTTTCACTGTCTTTGTTTTACGGGTTTTTAAAAGTAATTTATTTTCATAATGGGGTTTAGCTGCTTTTCATGGTTGTGTTAATGCGGCTTTACACCCACTTGACTCACTTCCAGACAGATATCAATACATAGGTTTTAAGATTCTTACTAGTGACATATATTCTTGTGCGGGGAATAGGGGGTGTTGAGTCCAGTTCACTGAGCAAGGAGTAGGTCTTGTCTATTACATATTGGGTGTATGGAACGGTACCTGAGCGAATTTGAAACCCTTGTTTTATGCATCACCCCACCTCACCATTCCCGTTAAGCAGCCATAGTTTGTTTTCTAAACGTGTGACTCTGTTCTGTTTTGTAATTCAGTTCAAGTGTAGCGGTTTTTACATTCCCTCTATAAGTGATAGCTTATGATAAGTGTATTTTTCAGTGTGACTTATTTCACTTAGAATCGTCGTACCTAACTCCACTCATCTTGCTTCTACTAGCCTTATGAGACATTGATTTCATGTCTGAGTGATATTCCATTGTACATAAGGACCACAACTTCTTTATCCATTTTTCTCTTTCCTGGGATATTTAAGGTGTCATGAAGTGGAGGTTCTTGTCAACAGAGCAGCCCTAAACTTTCGGGTGCCTGTGTCTTGCTGATTTTTATTTTTCCCAATTTATACGCCCATGAGTGGACGTGCCCTATGCTCCCTAAGCTGTTTTTTTTCCATGTTTCAGGACACAACGTACACTTCTCCAGAGTGGCTGTTGGCAATTTACATCCCGACCATCAGTGTAGCAAGGCTGCCATTTCTCCATGGCCTGTCCTGCATTTCTGGTTTTGACACTTTTTGCAGCATGGCCCTTTTCACCGATGGGAAGCGAGACTTCTTTGTAGCGCTGATTTGCCTTTCCAGGTTGCTTGGTTGGCCAAAAAGGGCGTATGCGGTTTTTCCTGAATATATTCAGGAAAAAACGCATACGCCCTTTTTGGCCAAGGGCATCATTGTCGACGTTTTGCCGCTTTTCATGTGCTTTAAAGGCGATTCGTATCTACCTGCTGAAATCTGTTTCCTGCAATTCTGCCTTGCTTTCAAATCCTCTTCGTTGCCTTCCCTCAATATATCTGTGGATGAGAGTTATCATTTATAACTCTGCGGGTTTGTGAATTGCAGTTTCCCTGAGCTCCATTTTTCAACTGTCTTTTTTGGGAGCTGGCCGCAAAAGCGCGGGATTGCCTCAGGCCCTATTCTGTTTCTGGGCGGCAGGCTGAACCTGTGGCTAATTCTTCTTCCTGTTGGGAAAATAGAGTGACCTGTGCCTGTCCCAACACCTAGATCTAGTCTCTCATTGGTTGCCCCTCTTCCCGTTCATCCTCAGGACAAATTGCAACCTGTAGGGAACAGGAGGTTAAAGGTGCTGATTCTCCAAGTAGGGAGATTGCTAGTAAAGTAGCTGGAATGGCGAAACCGAGCACAAGGAGATGAGAAATGAGGTGCGTTTTAGAAACCTTTCAAAATCACACGGTGTACCATCTTCTGGGTTTCTCATGCATGTTTTCGATGTAGGAAGATGCCCTTGAACCTGGAGATTTGGGACCCATGGGATGGGTACCACGCAGTATTACTTTAAAGGGTCTGCGTTTGCTCACCCAACCTCACCCAACCTCTCAGCCCCAAGAGTGTCCACCCTTATGTCTCATCCAGCTGTGGGTCTTGATATGGTCAATCCAGGTTGCATCACAGCCTCTGAACGAATTTTGTAAGAATTTCTCTCTCTTTCACTGTCTTTGTTTTATGGGTTTTTAAAAGTAATTTATTTTTATAATGGGGTTTAGCTGCTTTTCATGGCTGTGTTTATGCGGCTTTACACCCACTTGACTCACTTCCAGACAGATATCAATACATAGGTTTTAAGATTCTTACTAGTCACATATATTCTTGTGCGGGGAATAGGGGGTGTTGAGTCCAGTTCACTGAGCAAGGAGTAGGTCTTGTCTATTACATATTGGGTGTATGGAACGGTATCTGAGCGAATTTGAAACCCTTGTTTTATGCATCACCCCACCTCACCATTCCCGTTAAGCAGCCATAGTGTGTTTTCTAAACGTGTGACTCTGTTCTGTTTTGTAATTCAGTTCAAGTGTAGCGGTTTTTACATTCCCTCTATAAGTGGTAGCTTATGATAAGTGTCTTTTTCTGTGTGACTTTTTTCACTTAGAATCGTCGTACCTAACTCCACTCATCTTGCTTCTACTAGCCTTATGAGACATTGATTTCATGTCTGAGTGATATTGCATTGTACATAAGGACCACAACTTCTTTATCCATTTTTCTCTTTCCTGGGATATTTAAGGTGTCATGAAGTGGAGGTTCTTGTCAACAGAGCCGCCCTAAACTTTCCGGTGCCTGTGTCTTGCTGATTTTTAGTTTTTCCAATTTATACGCCCATGAGTGGACGTGCCCTATGCTCCCTAAGCTGTTTTTTTTCCATGTTTCAGGACACAACGTACACTTCTCCAGAGTGGTTGTTGGCAATTTACATCCCGCCCATCAGTGTAGCAAGGCTGCCATTTCTCCATGGCCTGTCCTGCATTTCTGGTTTTGACACTTTTTGCAGCATGGCCCTTTTGACCGATGGGAAGCGAGACTTCTTTGTAGCGCTGATTAGCCTTTCCAGGTTGCTTGGTTGGCTCAAAAGGGCGTATGCGTTTTTTCCTGAATATATTCAGGAAAAAACGCATACGCCCTTTTTGGCCAAGGGCATCATTGTCGACGTTTTGCCGCTTTTCATGTGCTTTAAAGGCGATTCGTATCTACCTCCTGAAATCTGTTTCCTGCAATTCTGCCTTGCTTTCAAATCCTCTTCGTTGCCTTCCCTCAATATATCTGTGGATGAGAGTTATCATTTATAACTCTGCGGGTTTGTGAATTGCAGTTTCCCTGAGCTCCATTTTTCAACTGTCTTTTTTGGGAGCTGGCCGCAAAAGCGCGGGATTGCCTCAGGCCCTATTCTGTTTCTGGGCGGCAGGCTGAGCCTGTGGTTAATTCTTCTTCCTGTTGGGAAAATAGAGTGACCTGTGCCTGTCCCAACACCTAGATCTAGTCTCTCATTGGTTGCCCCTCTTCCCGTTCATCCTCAGGACAAATTGAAACCTGTAGGGAACAGGAGGTTAAAGGTGCTGATTCTCCAAGTAGGGAGATTGCTAGTAAAGTAGCTGGAATGGCGAAACCGAGCACAAGGAGATGAGAAATGAGGTGCGTTTTAGAAACCTTTCAAAATCACACGGTGTACCATCTTCTGGGTTTCTCATGCATGTTTTCGATGTAGGAAGATGCCCTTGAACCTGGAGATTTGGGACCCATGGGATGGGTACCACGCAGTATTACTTTAAAGGGTCTGCGTTTGCTCACCCAACCTCACCCAACCTCTCAGCCCCAAGAGTGTCCACCCTTATGTCTCATCCAGCTGTGGGTCTTGATATGGTCAATCCAGGTTGCATCACAGCCTCTGAACGAATTTTGTAAGAATTTCTCTCTCTTTCACTGTCTTTGTTTTATGGGTTTTTAAAAGTAATTTATTTTTATAATGGGGTTTAGCTGCTTTTCATGGCTGTGTTTATGCGGCTTTACACCCACTTGACTCACTTCCAGACAGATATCAATACATAGGTTTTAAGATTCTTACTAGTCACATATATTCTTGTGCGGGGAATAGGGGGTGTTGAGTCCAGTTCACTGAGCAAGGAGTAGGTCTTGTCTATTACATATTGGGTGTATGGAACGGTATCTGAGCGAATTTGAAACCCTTGTTTTATGCATCACCCCACCTCACCATTCCCGTTAAGCAGCCATAGTGTGTTTTCTAAACGTGTGACTCTGTTCTGTTTTGTAATTCAGTTCAAGTGTAGCGGTTTTTACATTCCCTCTATAAGTGATAGCTTATGATAAGTGTCTTTTTCTGTGTGACTTATTTCACTTAGAATCGTCGTACCTAAGTCCACTCATCTTGCTTCTACTAGCCTTATGAGACATTGATTTCATGTCTGAGTGATATTCCATTGTACATAAGGACCACAACTTCTTTATCCATTTTTCTCTTTCCTGGGATATTTAAGGTGTCATGAAGTGGAGGTTCTTGTCAACAGATTAGCCCTAAACTTTCCGATGCCTGTGTCTTGCTGATTTTTAGTTTTTCCAATTTATACGCCCATGAGTGGACGTGCCCTATGCTCCATAAGCTGTTTTTTTTCCATGTTTCAGGACACAACGTACACTTCTCCAGAGTGGCTGTTGGCAATTTACATCCCGCCCATCAGTGTAGCAAGGCTGCCATTTCTCCATGGCCTGTCCTGCATTTCTGGTTTTGACACTTTTTGCAGCATGGCCCTTTTCACCGATGGGAAGCGAGACTTCTTTGTAGCGCTGATTTGCCTTTCCAGGTTGCTTGGTTGGCCAAAAAGGGCGTATGCGGTTTTTCCAGAATATATTCAGGAAAAAACGCATACGCCCTTTTTGGCCAAGGGCATCATTGTCGACGTTTTGCCGCTTTTCATGTGCTTTAAAGGCGATTCGTATCTACCTGCTGAAATCTGTTTCCTGCAATTCTGCCTTGCTTTCAAATCCTCTTCGTTGCCTTCCCTCAATATATCTGTGGATGAGAGTTATCATTTATAACTCTGCGGGTTTGTGAATTGCAGTTTCCCTGAGCTCCATTTTTCAACTGTCTTTTTTGGGAGCTGCCCGCAAAAGCGCGGGATTGCCTCAGGCCCTATTCTGCTTCTGGGCGGCAGGCTGAACCTGTGGTTAATTCTTCTTCCTGTTGGGAAAATAGAGTGACCTGTGCCTGTCCCAACACCTAGATCTATTCTCTCATTGGTTGCCCCTCTTCCCGTTCATCCTCAGGACAAATTGCAACCTGTAGGGAACAGGAGGTTAAAGGTGCTGATTCTCCAAGTAGGGAGATTGCTAGTAAAGTAGCTGGAATGGCGAAACCGAGCACAAGTAGATGAGAAATGAGGTGCGTTTTAGAAACCTTTCAAAATCACACGGTGTACCATCTTCTGGGTTTCTCATGCATGTTTTCGATGTAGGAAGATGCCCTTGAACCTGGAGATTTGGGACCCATGGGATGGGTACCACGCAGTATTACTTTAAAGGGTCTGCGTTTGCTCACCCAACCTCACCCAACCTCTCAGCCCCAAGAGTGTCCACCCTTATGTCTCATCCAGGTGTGGGTCTAGATATGGTCAATCCAGGTTGCATCACAGCCTCTGAACGAGTTTTGTAAGAATTTCTCTCTCTTTCACTGTCTTTGTTTTACGGGTTTTTAAAAGTAATTTATTTTCATAATGGGGTTTAGCTGCTTTTCATGGTTGTGTTAATGCGGCTTTACACCCACTTGACTCACTTCCAGACAGATATCAATACATAGGTTTTAAGATTCTTACTAGTGACATATATTCTTGTGCGGGGAATAGGGGGTGTTGAGTCCAGTTCACTGAGCAAGGAGTAGGTCTTGTCTATTACATATTGGGTGTATGGAACGGTACCTGAGCGAATTTGAAACCCTTGTTTTATGCATCACCCCACCTCACCATTCCCGTTAAGCAGCCATAGTTTGTTTTCTAAACGTGTGACTCTGTTCTGTTTTGTAATTCAGTTCAAGTGTAGCGGTTTTTACATTCCCTCTATAAGTGATAGCTTATGATAAGTGTATTTTTCAGTGTGACTTATTTCACTTAGAATCGTCGTACCTAACTCCACTCATCTTGCTTCTACTAGCCTTATGAGACATTGATTTCATGTCTGAGTGATATTCCATTGTACATAAGGACCACAACTTCTTTATCCATTTTTCTCTTTCTTGGGATATTTAAGGTGTCATGAAGTGGAGGTTCTTGTCAACAGAGCAGCCCTAAACTTTCGGGTGCCTGTGTCTTGCTGATTTTTAGTTTTCCCAATTTATACGCCCATGAGTGGACGTGCCCTATGCTCCCTAAGCTGTTTTTTTTCCATGTTTCAGGACACAACGTACACTTCTCCAGAGTGGCTGTTGGCAATTTACATCCCGCCCATCAGTGTAGCAAGGCTGCCATTTCTCCATGGCCTGTCCTGCATTTCTGGTTTTGACACTTTTTGCAGCATGGCCCTTTTCACCGATGGGAAGCGAGATTTCTTTGTAGCGCTGATTTGCCTTTCCAGGTTGCTTGGTTGGCCAAAAAGGGCGTATGCGTATTTCCTGAATATATTCAGGAAAAAACGCATACGCCCTTTTTGGCCAAGGGCATCATTGTCGACGTTTTGCCGCTTTTCATGTGCTTTAAAGGCGATTCGTATCTACCTGCTGAAATCTGTTTCCTGCAATTCTGCCTTGCTTTCAAATCCTCTTCGTTGCCTTCCCTCAATATATCTGTGGATGAGAGTTATCATTTATAACTCTGCGGGTTTGTGAATTGCAGTTTCCATGAGCTCCATTTTTCAACTGTCTTTTTTGGGAGCTGGCCGCAAAAGCGCGGGATTGCCTCAGGCCCTATTCTGCTTCTGGGCGGCAGGCTGAGCCTGTGGTTAATTCTTCTTCCTGTTGGGAAAATAGAGTGACCTGTGCCTGTCCCAACACCTAGATCTAGTCTCTCATTGGTTGCCCCTCTTCCCGTTCATCCTCAGGACAAATTGCAACCTGTAGGGAACAGGAGGTTAAAGGTGCTGATTCTCCAAGTAGGGAGATTGCTAGTAAAGTAGCTGGAATGGCGAAACCGAGCACAAGGAGATGAGAAATGAGGTGCGTTTTAGAAACCTTTCAAAATCACACGGTGTACCATCTTCTGGGTTTCTCATGCATGTTTTCGATGTAGGAAGATGCCCTTGAACCTGGAGATTTGGGACCCATGGGATGGGTACCACGCAGTATTACTTTAAAGGGTCTGCGTTTGCTCACCCAACCTCACCCAACCTCTCAGCCCCAAGAGTGTCCACCCTTATGTCTCATCCAGCTGTGGGTCTTGATATGGTCAATCCAGGTTGCATCACAGCCTCTGAACAAATTTTGTAAGAATTTCTCTCTCTTTCACTGTCTTTGTTTTACGGATTTTTAAAAGTAATTTATTTTCATAATGGGGTTTAGCTGCTTTTCATGGTTGTGTTTATGCGGCTTTACACCCACTTGACTCACTTCCAGACAGATATCAATACATAGGTTTTAAGACTCTTACTAGTCACATATATTCTTGTGCGGGGAATAGGGGGTGTTGAGTCCAGTTCACTGAGCAAGGAGTAGGTCTTGTCTATTACATATTGGGTGTATGGAACGGTATCTGAGCGAATTTGAAACCCTTGTTTTATGCATCACCCCACCTCACCATTCCCGTTAAGCAGCCATAGTGTGTTTTCTAAACGTGTGACTCTGTTCTGTTTTGTAATTCAGTTCAAGTGTAGCGGTTTTTACATTCACTCTATAAGTGGTAGCTTATGATAAGTGTCTTTTTCTGTGTGACTTATTTCACTTAGAATCGTCGTACCTAACTCCACTCATCTTGCTTCTACTAGCCTTATGAGACATTGATTTCATGTCTGAGTGATATTCCATTGTACATAAGGACCACAACTTCTTTATCCATTTTTCTCTTTCCTGGGATATTTAAGGTGTCATGAAGTGGAGGTTCTTGTCAACAGAGCAGCCCTAAACTTTCGGGTGCCTGTGTCTTGCTGATTTTTAGTTTTTCCAATTTATACGCCCATGAGTGGACGTGCCCTATGCTCCCTAAGCTGTTTTTTTTCCATGTTTCAGGACACAACGTACACTTCTCCAGAGTGGTTGTTGGCAATTTACATCCCGCCCATCAGTGTAGCAAGGCTGCCATTTCTCCATGGCCTGTCCTGCATTTCTGGTTTTGACACTTTTTGCAGCATGGCCCTTTTGACCGATGGGAAGCGAGACTTCTTTGTAGCGCTGATTTGCCTTTCCAGGTTGCTTGGTTGGCTCAAAAGGGCGTATGCGTTTTTTCCTGAATATATTCAGGAAAAAACGCATACGCCCTTTTTGGCCAAGGGCATCATTGTGGACGTTTTGCCGCTTTTCATGTGCTTTAAATGCGATTCGTATCTACCTGCTGAAATCTGTTTCCTGCAATTCTGCCTTGCTTTCAAATCCTCTTTGTTGCCTTCCCTCAATATATCTGTGGATGAGAGTTATCATTTATAACTCTGCGGGTTTGTGAATTGCAGTTTCCCTGAGCTCCATTTTTCAACTGTCTTTTTTGGGAGCTGGCCGCAAAAGCGCGGGATTGCCTCAGGCCCTATTCTGCTTCTGGGCGGCAGGCTGAGCCTGTGGTTAATTCTTCTTCCTGTTGGGAAAATAGAGTGACCTGTGCCTGTCCCAACACCTAGATCTAGTCTCTCATTGGTTGCCCCTCTTCCCGTTCATCCTCAGGACAAATTGCAACCTGTAGGGAACAGGAGGTTAAAGGTGCTGATTCTCCAAGTAAGGAGATTGCTAGTAAAGTAGCTGGAATGGCGAAACCGAGCACAAGGAGATGAGAAATGAGGTGCGTTTTAGAAACCTTTCAAAATCACACGGTGTACCATCTTCTGGGTTTCTCATGCATGTTTTCGATGTAGGAAGATGCCCTTGTACCTGGAGATTTGGGACCCATGGGATGGGTACCACGCAGTATTACTTTAAAGGGTCTGCGTTTGCTCACCCAACCTCACCCAACCTCTCAGCCCCAAGAGTGTCCACCCTTATGTCTCATCCAGGTGTGGGTCTAGATATGGTCAATCCAGGTTGCATCACAGCCTCTGAACGAATTTTGTAAGAATTTCTCTCTCTTTCACTGTCTTTGTTTTACGTGTTTTTAAAAGTAATTTATTTTCATAATGGGGTTTAGCTGCTTTTCATGGTTGTGTTAATGCGGCTTTACACCCACTTGACTCACTTCCAGACAGATATCAATACATAGGTTTTAAGATTCTTACTAGTGACATATATTCTTGTGCGGGGAATAGGGGGTGTTGAGTCCAGTTCACTGAGCAAGGAGTAGGTCTTGTCTATTACATATTGGGTGTATGGAACGGTATCTGAGCGAATTTGAAACCCTTGTTTTATGCATCACCCCACCTCACCATTCCCGTTAAGCAGCCATAGTTTGTTTTCTAAACGTGTGACTCTGTTCTGTTTTGTAATTCAGTTCAAGTGTAGCGGTTTTTACATTCCCTCTATAACTGATAGCTTATGAGAAGTGTCTTTTTCTGTGTGACTTATTTCACTTAGAATCGTCGTACCTAACTCCACTCATCTTGCTTCTACTATCCTTATGAGACATTGATTTCATGTCTGAGTGATATTCCATTGTACATAAGGACCACAACTTCTTTATCCATTTTTCTCTTTCCTGGGATATTTAAGGTGTCATGAAGTGGAGGTTCTTGTCAACAGAGCAGCCCTAAACTTTCCGGTGCCTGTGTCTTGCTGATTTTTAGTTTTTCCAATTTATACGCCCATGAGTGGACGTGCCCTATGCTCCCTAAGCTGTTTTTTTTCCATGTTTCAGGACACAACGTACACTTCTCCAGAGTGGCTGTTGGCAATTTACATCCCGCCCATCAGTGTAGCAAGGCTGCCATTTCTCCATGGCCTGTCCTGCATTTCTGGGTTTGACACTTTTTGCAGCGTGGCCCTTTTGACCGATGCGAAGCGAGACTTCTTTGTAGCGCTGATTTGCCTTTCCAGGTTGCTTGGTTGGCCAAAAAGGGCGTATGCGTTTTTTCCTGAATATATTCAGGAAAAAACGCATACGCCCTTTTTGGCCAAGGGCATCATTGTCGACGTTTTGCCACTTTTCATGTGCTTTAAAGGCGATTCGTATCTACCTCCTGAAATCTGTTTCCTGCAATTCTGCCTTGCTTTCAAATCCTCTTCGTTGCCTTCCCTCAATATATCTGTGGATGAGAGTTATCATTTATAACTCTGCGGGTTTGTGAATTGCAGTTTCCCTGAGCTCCATTTTTCAACTGTCTTTTTTGGGAGCTGGCCGCAAAAGCGCGGGATTGCCTCAGGCCCTATTCTGCTTCTGGGCGGCAGGCTGAGCCTATGGTTAATTCTTCTTCCTGTTGGGAAAATAGAGTGACCTGTGCCTGTCCCAACACCTAGATCTAGTCTCTCATTGGTTGCCCCTCTTCCCGTTCATCCTCAGGACAAATTGCAACCTGTAGGGAACAGGAGGTTAAAGGTGCTGATTCTCCAAGTAGGGAGATTGCTAGTAAAGTAGCTGGAATGGCGAAACCGAGCACAAGGAGATGAGAAATGAGGTGCGTTTTAGAAACCTTTCAAAATCACACGGTGTACCATCTTCTGGGTTTCTCATGCATGTTTTCGATGTAGGAAGATGCCCTTGAACCTGGAGATTTGGGACCCATGGGATGGGTACCACGCAGTACTACTTTAAAGGGTCTGCGTTTGCTCACCCAACCTCACGCAACCTCTCAGCCCCAAGAGTGTCCACCCTTATGTCTCATCCAGCTGTGGGTCTAGATATGGTCAATCCAGGTTGCATCACAGCCTCTGAACGAATTTTGTAAGCATTTCTCTCTCATTCACTGTCTTTGTTTTACGGGTTTTTAAAAGTAATTTATTTTTATAATAGGGTTTAGCTGCTTTTCATGGTTGTGTTTATGCGGCTTTACACCCACTTGACTCACTTCCAGACAGATATCAATACATAGGTTTTAAGATTCTTACTAGTCACATATATTCTTGTGCGGGAAATAGGGGGTGTTGAGTCCAGTTCACTGAGCAAGGAGTAGGTCTTGTCTATTACATATTGGGTGTATGGAACGGTATCTGAGCGAATTTGAAACCCTTGTTTTATGCATCTCCCCACCTCACCTTTACTGTTAAGCAGATATAGTGTGTTTTCTAAACGTGTGACTCTGTTCTGTTTTGTAATTCAGTTCAAGTGTAGCGGTTTTTACATTCCCTCTATAAGTGATAGCTTATGATAAGTGTCTTTTTCTGTGTGACTTATTTCACTTAGAATCGTCGTACCTAACTCCACTCATCTTGCTTCTACTAGCCTTATGAGACATTGATTTCATGTCTGAGTGAGATTCCATTGTACATAAGGACCACAACTTCTTTATCCATTTTTCTCTTTCCTGGGATATTTAAGGTGTCATGAAGTGGAGGTTCTTGTCAACAGAGCAGCCCTAAACTTTCCGGTGCCTGTGTCTTGCTGATTTTTAGTTTTTCCGATTTATACGCCCATGAGTGGACGTGCCCTATGCTCCCTAAGCTGTTTTTTTTCCATGTTTCAGGACACAACGTACACTTCTCCATAGTGGCTGTTGGCAATTTACATCCCGCCCATCAGTGTAGCAAGGCTGCCATTTCTCCATGGCCTGTCCTGCATTTCTGGTTTTGACACTTTTTGCAGCGTGGCCCTTTTGACCGATGGGAAGCGAGACTTCTTTGTAGCGCTGATTTGCCTTTCCAGGTTGCTTGGTTGGCCAAAAAGGGCGTATGCGTTTTTTCCTGAATATATTCAGGAAAAAATGCATACGCCCTTTTTGGCCAAGGGCATCATTGTGGACGTTTTGCCGCTTTTCATGTGCTTTAAAGGCGATTTGTATCTACCTCCTGAAATCTGTTTCCTGCAATTCTGCCTTGCTTTCAAATCCTCTTCGTTGCCTTCCCTCAATATATCTGTGGATGAGAGTTATCATTTATAACTCTGCGGGTTTGTGAATTGCAGTTTCCCTGAGCTCCATTTTTCAACTGTCTTTTTTGGGAGCTGGCCGCTAAAGCGCTGGATTGCCTCAGGCCCTATTCTGCTTCTGGGCAGCAGGCTGAGCCTGTGGTTAATTCTTCTTCCTGTTGGGAAAATAGAGTGACTTGTGCCTGTCCCAACACCTAGATCTAGTCTCTCATTGGTTGCCCCTCTTCCCGTTCATCCTCAGGACAAATTGCAACCTGTAGGGAACAGGAGGTTAAAGGTGCTGATTCTCCAAGTAGGGAGATTGCTAGTAAAGTAGCTGGAATGGCGAAACCGAGCACAAGGAGATGAGAAATGAGGTGCGTTTTAGAAACCTTTCAAAATCACACGGTGTACCATCTTCTGGGTTTCTCATGCATGTTTTCGATGTAGGAAGATGCCCTTGAAACTGGAGATTTGGGACCCATGGGATGGGTACCACGCAGTATTACTTTAAAGGGTCTGCGTTTGCTCACCCAACCTCACCCAACCTCTCAGCCCCAAGAGTGTCCACCCTTATGTCTCATCCAGGTGTGGGTCTGGATATGGTCAATCCAGGTTGCATCACAGCCTCTGAACGAATTTTGTAAGAATTTCTCTCTCTTTCACTGTCTTTGTTTTACGGGTTTTTAAAAGTAATTTATTTTTATAATGGGGTTTAGCTGCTTTTCATGGTTGTGTTTATGCGGCTTTACACCCACTTGACTCACTTCCAGACAGATATCAATACATAGGTTTTAAGATTCTTACTAGTCACATATATTCTTGTGCGGGGAATAGGGGGTGTTGAGTCCAGTTCACTGAGCAAGGAGTAGGTCTTGTCTATTACATATTGGGTGTATGGAACGGTATCTGAGCGAATTTGAAACCCTTGTTTTATGCATCACCCCACCTCACCTTTCCTGTTAAGCAGCTATAGTGTGTTTTCTAAACGTGTGACTCTGTTCTGTTTTGTAATTCAGTTCAAGTGTAGCGGTTTTTACATTCCCTCTATAAGTGATAGCTTATGATAAGTGTCTTTTTCTGTGTGACTTATTTCACTTAGAATCGTCGTACCTAACTCCACTCATCTTGCTTCTACTAGCCTTATGAGACATTGATTTCATGTCTGAGTGATATTCCATTGTACATAAGGACCACAACTTCTTTATCCATTTTTCTCTTTCCTGGGATATTTAAGGTGTCATGAAGTGGAGGTTCTTGTCAACAGAGCAGCCCTAAACTTTCCGGTGCCTGTGTCTTGCTGATTTTTAGTTTTTCCGATTTATACGCCCATGAGTGGACGTACCCTATGCTCCCTAAGCTGTTTTTTTTCCATGTTTCAGGACACAACGTACACTTCTCCAGAGTGGCTGTTGGCAATTTACATCCCGCCCATCAGTGTAGCAAGGCTGCCATTTCTCCATGGCCTGTCCTCCATTTCTGGTTTTGACACTTTTTGCAGCGTGGCCCTTTTGACCGATGGGAAGCGAGACTTCTTTGTAGCGCTGATTTGCCTTTCCAGGTTGCTTGGTTGGCCAAAAAGGGCGTATGCGTTTTTTCCTGAATATATTCAGGAAAAAACGCATACGCCCTTTTTGGCCAAGGGCATCATTGTCGACGTTTTGCCGCTTTTCATGTGCTTTAAAGGCGATTCGTATCTACCTCCTGAAATCTGTTTCCTGCAATTCTGCCTTGCTTTCAAATCCTCTTCGTTGCCTTCCCTCAATATATCTGTGGATGAGAGTTATCATTTATAACTCTGCGGGTTTGTGAATTGCAGTTTCCCTGAGCTCCATTATTCAACTGTCTTTTTTGGGAGCTGGCCGCAAAAGCGCGGGATTGCCTCAGGCCCTATTCTGCTTCTGGGCGGCAGGCTGAGCCTATGGTTAATTCTTCTTCCTGTTGGGAAAATAGAGTGACCTGTGCCTGTCCCAACACCTAGATCTAGTCTCTCATTGGTTGCCCCTCTTCCCGTTCATCCTCAGGACAAATTGCAACCTGTAGGGAACAGGAGGTTAAAGGTGCTGATTCTCCAAGTAGGGAGATTGCTAGTAAAGTAGCTGGAATGGCGAAACCGAGCACAAGGAGATGAGAAATGAGGTGCGTTTTAGAAACCTTTCAAAATCACACGGTGTACCATCTTCTGGGTTTCTCATGCATGTTTTCGATGTAGGAAGATGCCCTTGAACCTGGAGATTTGGGACCCATGGGATGGGTACCACGCAGTATTACTTTAAAGGGTCTGCGTTTGCTCACCCAACCTCACCCAACCTCTCAGCCCCAAGAGTGTCCACCCTTATGTCTCATCCAGGTGTGGGTCTGGATATGGTCAATCCAGGTTGCATCACAGCCTCTGAACGAATTTTGTAAGAATTTCTCTCTCTTTCACTGTCTTTGTTTTACGGGTTTTTAAAAGTAATTTATTTTTATAATGGGGTTTAGCTGCTTTTCATGGTTGTGTTTATGCGGCTTTACACCCACTTGACTCACTTCCAGACAGATATCAATACATAGGTTTTAAGATTCTTACTAGTCACATATATTCTAGTGCGGGGAATAGGGGGTGTTGAGTCCAGTTCACTGAGCAAGGAGTAGGTCTTGTCTATTACATATTGGGTGTATGGAACGGTATCTGAGCGAATTTGAAACCCTTGTTTTATGCATCACCCCACCTCACCTTTCCTGTTAAGCAGCTATAGTGTGTTTTCTAAACGTGTGACTCTGTTCTGTTTTGTAATTCAGTTCAAGTGTAGCGGTTTTTACATTCCCTCTATAAGTGATAGCTTATGATAAGTGTCTTTTTCTGTGTGACTTATTTCACTTAGAATCGTCGTACCTAACTCCACTCATCTTGCTTCTACTAGCCTTATGAGACATTGATTTCATGTCTGAGTGATATTCCATTGTACATAAGGACCACAACTTCTTTATCCATTTTTCTCTTTCCTGGGATATTTAAGGTGTCATGAAGTGGAGGTTCTTGTCAACAGAGCAGCCCTAAACTTTCCAGTGCCTGTGTCTTGCTGATTTTTAGTTTTTCCAATTTATACGCCCATGAGTGGACGTGCCCTATGCTCCCTAAGCTGTATTTTTTCCATGTTTCAGGACACAACGTACACTTCTCCAGAGTGGCTGTTGGCAATTTACATCCCGCCCATCAGTGTAGCAAGGCTGCCATTTCTCCATGGCCTGTCCTGCATTTCTGGTTTTGACACTTTTTGCAGCATGGCCCTTTTCACCGATGGGAAGCGAGACTTCTTTGTAGCGCTGATTTGCCTTTCCAGGTTGCTTGGTTGGCCAAAAAGGGCGTATGCGTTTTTTCCTGAATATATTCAGGAAAAAACGCATACGCCCTTTTTGGCCAAGGGCATCATTGTGGACGTTTTGCCGCTTTTCATGTGCTTTAAAGGCGATTCGTATCTACCTCCTGAAATCTGTTTCCTGCAATTCTGCCTTGCTTTCAAATCCTCTTCGTTGCCTTCCCTCAATATATCTGTGGATGAGAGTTATCATTTATAACTCTGCGGGTTTGTGAATTGCAGTTTCCCTGAGCTCCATTTTTCAACTGTCTTTTTTGGGAGCTGGCCGCAAAAGCGCGGGATTGCCTCAGGCCCTATTCTGCTTCTGGGCGGCAGGCTGAGCCTGTGGTTAATTCTTCTTCCTGTTGGGAAAATAGAGTGACCTGTGCCTGTCCCAACACCTAGATCTAGTCTCTCATTGGTTGCCCCTCTTCCCGTTCATCCTCAGGACAAATTGCAACCTGTAGGGAACAGGAGGTTAAAGGTGCTGATTCTCCAAGTAGGGAGATTGCTAGTAAAGTAGCTGGAATGGCGAAACCGAGCACAAGGAGATGAGAAATGAGGTGCGTTTTAGAAACCTTTCAAAATCACACGGTGTACCATCTTCTGGGTTTCTCATGCATGTTTTCGATGTAGGAAGATGCCCTTGAACCTGGAGATTTGGGACCCATGGGATGGGTACCACGCAGTATTACTTTAAAGGGTCTGCGTTTGCTCACCCAACCACACCCAACCTCTCAGCCCCAAGAGTGTCCACCCTTATGTCTCATCCAGCTGTGGGTCTAGATATGGTCAATCCAGGTTGCATCACAGCCTCTGAACGAATTTTGTAAGAATTTCTCTCTCTTTCACTGTCTTTGTTTTATGGGTTTTTAACAGTAATTTATTTTTATAATGGGGTTTAGCTGCTTTTCATGGCTGTGTTTATGCGGCTTTACACCCACTTGACTCACTTCCAGAGAGATATCAATACATAGGTTTTAAGATTCTTACTAGTCACATATATTCTTGTGTGGTGAATAGGGGGTGTTGAGTCCAGTTCACTGAGCAAGGAGTAGGTCTTGTCTATTACATATTGGGTGTATGGAACGGTATCTGAGCGAATTTGAAACCCTTGTTTTATGCATCACCCCACCTCACCATTCCCGTTAAGCAGCCATAGTGTGTTTTCTAAACGTGTGACTCTGTTCTGTTTTGTAATTCAGTTCAAGTGTAGCGGTTTTTACATTCCCTCTATAACTGATAGCTTATGATAAGTGTCTTTTTCTGTGTGACTTATTTCACTTAGAATCGTCGTACCTAACTCCACTCATCTTGCTTCTACTAGCCTTATAACATTGATTTCATGTCTGAGTGATATTCCATTGTACATAAGGACCACAACTTCTTTATCCATTTTTCTCTTTCCTGGGATATTTAAGGTGTCATGAAGTGGAGGTTCTTGTCAACAGAGCCGCCCTAAACTTTCGGGTTCCTGTGTCTTGCTGATTTTTAGTTTTTCCAATTTATATGCCCATGAGTGGACGTGCCCTATGCTCCCTAAGCTGTTTTTTTTTTCCATGTTTCAGGACACAACGTACACTTCTCCAGAGTGGCTGTTGGCAATTTACATCCCGCCCATCAGTGTAGCAAGGCTGCTATTTCTCCATGGCCTGTCCTGGATTTCTGGTTTTGACACTTTTTGCAGCATGGCCCTTTTGACCGAAGGGAAGCGAGACTTCTTTGTAGCGCTGATTTGCCTTTCCAGGTTGCTTGGTTGGCCAAAAAGGGCGTATGCGTTTTTTCCTGAATATATTCAGGAAAAAACGCATACGCCCTTTTTGGCCAAGGGCATCATTGTCGACGTTTTGCCGCTTTTCATGTGCTTTAAAGGCGATTCGTATCTACCTCCTGAAATCTGTTTCCTGCAATTCTGCCTTGCTTTCAAATCCTCTTCGTGGCCTTCCCTCAATATATCTGTTGATGAGAGTTATCATTTATAACTCTGCGGGTTTGTGAATTGCAGTTTCCCTGAGCTCCATTTTTCAACTGTCTTTTTTGGGAGCTGGCCGCAAAAGCGCGGGATTGCCTCAGGCCCTATTCTGCTTCTGGGCGGCAGGCTGAGCCTGTGGTTAATTCTTCTTCCTGTTGGGAAAATAGAGTGACCTGTGCCTGTCCCAACACCTAGATCTAGTCTCTCATTGGTTGCCCCTCTTCCCGTTCATCCTCAGGACAAATTGCAACCTGTAGGGAACAGGAGGTTAAAGGTGCTGATTCTCCAAGTAGGGAGATTGCTAGTAAAGTAGCTGGAATGGCGAAACCGAGCACAAGGAGATGAGAAATGAGGTGCGTTTTAGAAACCTTTCAAAATCATATGGTGTACCATCTTCTGGTTTTCTCATGCATGTTTTCGATGTAGGAAGATGCCCTTGAACCTGGAGATTTGGGACCCATGGGATGGGTACCACGCAGTATTACTTTAAAGGGTCTGCGTTTGCTCACCCAACCTCACCCAACCTCTCAGCCCCAAGAGTGTCCACCCTTATGCCTCATCCAGCTGTGGGTCTTGATATGGTCAATCCAGGTTGCATCACAGCCTCTGAACGAATTTTGTAAGAATTTCTCTCTCTTTCACTGTCTTTGTTTTATGGGTTTTTAAAAGTAATTTATTTTTATAATGGGGTTTAGCTGCTTTTCATGGCTGTGTTTATGCGGCTTTACACCCACTTGACTCACTTCCAGAGAGATATCAATACATAGGTTTTAAGATTCTTACTAGTCACATATATTCTTGTGTGGTGAATAGGGGGTGTTGAGTCCAGTTCACTGAGCAAGGAGTAGGTCTTGTCTATTACATATTGGGTGTATGGAACGGTATCTGAGCGAATTTGAAACCCTTGTTTTATGCATCACCCCACCTCACCATTCCCGTTAAGCAGCCATAGTGTGTTTTCTAAACGTGTGATTCTGTTCTGTTTTGTAATTCAGTTCAATTGTAGCGGTTTTTACATTCCCTGTATAAGTGATAGCTTATGATAAGTGTCTTTTTCTGTGTGACTTATTTCACTTAGAATCGTCGTACCTAACTCCACTCTTCTTGCTTCTACAAGCCTTATGAGACATTGATTTCATGTCTGAGTGATATTCCATTGTACATAAGGACCACAACTTCTTTATCCATTTTTCTCTTTCCTGGGATATTTAAGGTGTCATGAAGTGGAGGTTCTTGTCAACAGAGCAGCCCTAAACTTTCCGGTGCCTGTGTCTTGCTGATTTTTAGTTTTTCCAATTTATACGCCCATGAGTGGACGTGCCCTATGCTCCCTAAGCTGTTTTTTTTCCATGTTTCAGGACACAACGTACACTTCTCCAGAGTGGCTGTTGGCAATTTACATCCCGCCCATCAGTGTAGCAAGGCTGCCATTTCTCCATGGCCTGTCCTGCATTTCTGGTTTTGACACTTTTTGCAGCATGGCCCTTTTCACCGATGGGAAGCGAGACTTCTTTGTAGCGCTGATTTGCCTTTCCAGGTTGCTTGGTTGGCCAAAAAGGGCGTATGCGTTTTTTCCTGAATATATTCAGGAAAAAACGCATACGCCCTTTTTGGCCAAGGGCATCATTGTCGACGTTTTGCCGCTTTTCATGTGCTTTAAAGGCGATTCGTATCTACCTCCTGAAATCTGTTTCCTGCAATTCTGCCTTGCTTTCAAATCCTCTTCGTTGCCTTCCCTCAATATATCTGTGGATGAGAGTTATCATTTATAACTCTGCGGGTTTGTGAATTGCAGTTTCCCTGAGCTCCATTTTTCAACTGTCTTTTTTGGGAGCTGGCCGCAAAAGCGCGGGATTGCCTCAGGCCCTATTCTGCTTCTGGGCGGCAGGCTGAGCCTGTGGTTAATTCTTCTTCCTGTTGGGAAAATAGAGTGACCTGTGCCTGTCCCAACACCTAGATCTAGTCTCTCATTGGTTGCCCCTCTTCCCGTTCATCCTCAGGACAAATTGCAACCTGTAGGGAACAGGAGGTTAAAGGTGCTGATTCTCCAAGTAGGGAGATTGCTAGTAAAGTAGCTGGAATGGCGAAACCGAGCACAAGGAGATGAGAAATGAGGTGCGTTTTAGAAACCTTTTCCGATCACACGGTGTACCATCTTCTGGGTTTCTCATGCAAGTTTTCGATGTAGGAAGATGCCCTTGAACCTGGAGATTTGGGACCCATGGGATGGGTACCACGCAGTATTACTTTAAAGGGTCTGCGTTTGCTCACCCAACCTCACCAAACCTGTCAGCCCTAAGAGTGTCCACCCTTATGTCTCATCCAGCTGTGGGTCTAGATATGGTCAATCCAGGTTGCATCACAGCCCCTGAACGAATTTTGTAAGAATTTCTCTCTCTTTCACTGTCTTTGTTTTACGAGTTTTTAAAAGTAATTTATTTTTATAATGGGGTTTAGCTGCTTTTCATGGTTGTTTTTATGCGGCTTTACACCCACTTGACTCACTTCCAGACAGATATCAATACATAGGTTTTAAGATTCTTACTAGTCACATATATTCTTGTGCGGGGAATAGGGGGTGTTGAGTCCAGTTCACTGAGCAAGGAGTAGGTCTTGTCTATTACATATTGGGTGTATGGAACGGTATCTGAGCGAATTTGAAACCCTTGTTTTATGCATCACCCCACCTCACCATTCCCGTTAAGCAGCCATAGTGTGTTTTCTAAACGTGTGACTCTGTTCTCTTTTGTAATTCAGTTCAAGTGTAGCGGTTTTTACATTCCCTCTATAAGTGATAGCTTATGATAAGTGTCTTTTTCTGTGTGACTTATTTCACTTAGAATTGTCGTAACTAACTCCACTCTTCTTGCTTCTACAAGCCTTATGAGACATTGATTTCATGTCTGAGTGATATTCCATTGTACATAAGGACCACAACTTCTTTATCCATTTTTCTCTTTCCTGGGATATTTAAGGTGTCATGAAGTGGAGGTTCTTGTCAACAGAGCAGCCCTAAACTTTCCGGTGCCTGTGTCTTGCTGATTTTTAGTTTTTCCAATTTATACGCCCATGAGTGGACGTGCCCTATGCTCCCTAAGCTGTTTTTTTTCCATGTTTCAGGACACAACGTACACTTCTCCAGAGTGGCTGTTGGCAATTTACATCCCGCCCATCAGTGTAGCAAGGCTGCCATTTCTCCATGGCCTGTCCTGCATTTCTGGTTTTGACACTTTTTGCAGCATGGCCCTTTTCACCGATGGGAAGCGAGACTTCTTTGTAGCGCTGATTTGCCTTTCCAGGTTGCTTGGTTGGCCAAAAAAGCCGTATGCGTTTTTTCCTGAATATATTCAGGAAAAAACGCATACGCCCTTTTTGGCCAAGGGCATCATTGTCGACGTTTTGCCGCTTTTCATGTGCTTTAAAGGCGATTCGTATCTACCTCCTGAAATCTGTTTCCTGCAATTCTGCCTTGCTTTCAAATCCTCTTCGTTGCCTTCCCTCAATATATCTGTGGATGAGAGTTATCATTTATAACTCTGCGGGTTTGTGAATTGCAGTTTCCCTGAGCTCCATTTTTCAACTGTCTTTTTTGGGAGCTGGCCGCAAAAGCACGGGATTGCCTCAGGCCCTATTCTGCTTCTGGGCGGCAGGCTGAGCCTGTGGTTAATTCTTCTTCCTGTTGGGAAAATAGAGTGACCTGTGCCTGTCCCAACACCTAGATCTAGTCTCTCATTGGTTGCCCCCTTCCCTTTCATCCTCAGGACAAATTGCAACCTGTACGGAACAGGAGGTTAAAGGTGCTGATTAGCCAAGTAGGGAGATTACTAGTAAAGAAGCTGGAATGGCGAACCCGAGCACAAGGAGATGAGAAATGAGGTGCATTATAGAAACCTTTTCCGATCACACGGTGTACCATCTTCTGGGTTTCTCATGCAAGTTCTCGATGTAGGAAGATACCCTTGAACCTGGAGATTTGGGACCCATGGGATGGGTACCACGCAGTATTACTTTAAAGGGTCTGCGTTTGCTCACCCAACCTCACCAAACCTGTCAGCCCTAAGAGTGTCCACCCTTATGTCTCATCCAGCTGTGGGTCTAGATATGGTCAATCCAGGTTGCATCACAGCCCCTGAACGAATTTTGTAAGAATTTCTCTCTCTTTCACTGTCTTTGTTTTACGGGTTTTTAAAAGTAATTTATTTTTATAATGGGGTTTAGCTGCTTTTCACAGCTCTGTTTATGCAGCTTTACACCCACTTGACTTACTTCCAGAGAGATATCAATACATAGGTTTTAAGATTCTTAGTAGTCAGATATATTCTTGTGCGGTGAATAGGGGGTGTTGAGTCCAGTTCACTGAGCAAGGAGTAGGTCTTGTCTATTACATATTGGGTGTATGGAACGGTATCTGAGCTAATTTGAGACCCTTGTTTTACGCATCACCCCACCTCAACTTTCCCGTTAAGCAGCCATAGTGTGTTTTCTAAACGTGTGACTCTGTTCTCTTTTGTAATTCAGTTCAAGTGTAGCGGTTTTTACATTCCCTCTATAAGTGATAGCTTATGATAAGTGTCTTTTTCTGTGTGACTTATTTCACTTAGAATCGTCATACCTAAATCCACTCATCTTGCTTCTACTAGCCTTATGACATTGATTTCATGTCTGAGTGATATTCCATTGTACTTAAGGACAACAACTATTTTATCCATTTTTCTCTTTCCTGGGATATTTAAGGTGTCATGAAGTGGAGGTTCTTGTCAACAGAGCAGCCCTAAACTTTGGGGTGCCCGTGTCTTGCTGATTTTTAGTTTTCCCAATTTATACGCCTATGAATGGACGTGCCCTATGCTCCCTAAGCTGTTTTTTTTCGATGTTTCAGGACACAACGTACACTTCTCCAGAGTGGCTGTTGGCAATTTACATCCCGCCCATCAGTGTAGCAAGGCTGCCATTTCTCTATGGCCTGTCCTGCATTTCTGGTTTTGACACTTTTTGCAGCATGGCCCTTTTGACCGATGGGAAGCGAGACTTCTATGTAGCGCTGATTTGCCTTTCCAGGTTGCTTGGTTGGCCAAAAAGTGCGTATGCGTTTTTTCCTGAATATATTCAGGAAAAAACGCATAAGCCCTTTTTGGCCAAGGGCATCATTGTCGACGTTTTGCCGCTTTTCATGTGCTTTAAAGGCGATTCGAATCTACCTCCTGAAATCTGTTTCCTGCAATTCTTCCTTGCTTTCAAATCCTCTTCGTTGCCTTCCCTCAATATATTTGTGGACGATAGTTATCATTTATAACTCTGCAGGTTTGGAATTGCAGTTTCCCTGAGCTCCATTTTTCAACTGTCTTTTTTGGGAGCTGACGGCAAAAGCACGGGATTGCCTCAGGCCCTATTCTGGTTCCGGGCGGCAGGCTGAGCCTGTGGTTAATTCTTCTTCCTGGTGGGAAAATAGAGTGACCTCTGCCTGTCCCAACACCTAGATCTAGTCTCTCATTGGTTGCCCCTCTTCCCGTTCATCCTCAGGACAAATTGCAACCTGTAGGGAACAGGAGGTTAAAGGTGCTGATTCTCCCAGTAGGGAGAGTGCTAGTAAAGTAGCTGGAAAGGCGAACCCGAGCACAAGGAGATGAGAAATGAGGTGCGTTTTAGAACCCTTTGAAAATCACACGGTGTACCATCTTCTGGGTTTCTCATGCATGTTTTCGATGTAGGAAGATGCCCTTGAACCTGGAGATTTGGGACCCATGGGATGGGTACCACGCAGTATTACTTTAAAGGGTCTGCGTTTGCTCACCCAACCTCACCCAACCTCTCAGCCCCAAGAGTGTCCACCCTTATGTCTCATCCAGCTGTGGGTCTAGATATGGTCAATCCAGGTTGCATCACAGCCTCTGAACGAATTTTGTAAGAATTTCTCTCTCTTTCACTGTCTTTGTTTTATGGGTTTTTAAAAGTAATTTATTTTTATAATGGGGTTTAGCTGCTTTTCACGGCTGTGTTTATGCGGCTTTACACACACTTGACTCACTTCCAGACAGACATCAATACATAGGTTTTAAGATTCTTACTAGTCACATATATTCTTGTGCGGTGAATAGGGGGTGTTGAGTCCAGTTCACTGAGCAAGGAGTAGGTCTTGTCTATTACATATTGGGTGTATGGAACGGTATCTGAGCGAATTTGAAACCCTTGTTTTATGCATCACCCCACCTCACCTTTCCCGTTAAGCAGCCATAGTGTGTTTTCTAAACGTGTGACTCTGTTCTGTTTTGTAATTCAGTTCAAGTGTAGCGGTTTTTACATTCCCTCTATAAGTGATAGCTTATGATAAGTGTCTTTTTTTGTGTGACTTATTTCACTTAGAATCGTTGTACCTAAATCCACTCATCTTGCTTCTACTAGCCTTATGACATTGATTTCATGTCTGAGTGATATTCCATTGTACATAAGGACCACAACTTCTTTATCCATTTTTCTCTTTCCTGGGATATTTAAGGTGTCATGAAGTGGAGGTTCTTGTCAACAGAGCAGCCCTAAACTTTTGGGTGCCTGTGTCTTGCTGATTTTTAGTTTTCCCAATTTGTACTCCCATGACTGGACGTGCCCTATGCTCCCTAAGCTGTGTTTTTTCGATGTTTGAGGACACAACATACACTTCTCCAGAGTGGCTGTTGGCAATTTACATCCCGCCCATCAGCGTAGAAAGGCTGCCATTTCTCCATGGCCTGTCCTGCATTTCTGGTTTTGACACTTTTTGCAGCATGGCCCTTTTCACCGATGGGAAGCGAGACTTCTTTGTAGCGCTGATTTGCCTTTACAGGTTGCTTGGTTGGCCAAAAAGGGCGTATCCGTTTTTTCCTGAATATATTCAGGAAAAAACGCATACGCCCTTTTTGGCCAAGGGCATCATTGTCGACGTTTTGCCACTTTTCATGTGCTTTAAAGGCGATTCGAATCTACCTCCTGAAACCTGTTTCCTGCAATTCTGCCTTGCTTTCAAATCCTCTTCGTTGCCTTCCCTCAATATATTTGTGGACGAGAGTTATCATTTATAACTCAGCAGGATTGTGAATTGCAGTGCCCCTGAGCTCCATTTTTCAACTGTCTTTTTTGGGAGCTGGCCTGAAAATCACGGGATTGCCTCAGGCCCTATTCTTGTTCCGGGCGGCAGGCTGAGCCTGTGGTTAATTCTTCTTCCTGATGGGAAAATAGTGACCTGTGCCTGTCCCAACACCTAGATCTAGTCTCTCATTGGTTGCCCCTCTTCCCGTTCATCCTCAGGACAAATTGCAACCTGTAGGGAACAGGAGGTTAAAGGTGCTGATTCTCCAAGTAGGGAGATTGCTAGTAAAGTAGCTGGAAAGGCGAACCCGAGCACAAGGAGATGAGAAATGAGGTGCATTTTAGAAACCTTTCAAAATAACACGGTGTACCATCTTCTTGGTTTCTCATGCATGTTTTCGATGTAGGAAGATGCCCTTCAACCTGGAGATTTGGGACCCATGGGATGGGTACCACGCAGTATTACTTTAAAGGGTCTGCGTTTGCTCACCCAACCTATCAGCCCCAAGAGTGTCCACCCTTATGTCTCATCCAGCTGTTGGTCTAGATATGGTCAAACCAGGTTGCATCACAGCCTCTAAACGAATTTTGTAAGAATTTCTCTCTCTTTCACTGTTTTTGTTTTACGGGTTTTTAAAAGTAATTTATTTTTATAATGGGGTATAGCTGCTTTTCACGGCTGTGTTTATGCGGTTGACACCCTCTTGACTCACTTCCAGAGAGATATCAATACATAGGTTTTAAGATTCTTACTAGTCAGATATATTCTTGTGCGGTGAATAGGGGGTGTTGAGTTCAGTTCACTGAGCAAGGAGTAGGTCTTGTCTATTACATATTGGGTGTATGGAACGGTATCTGAGCTAATTTGAATCCCTTGTTTTATGCATCACCCCACGTCACCTTTCCCGTTAAGCAGCCATAGTGTGTTTTCTAAACGTGTGACTCTGTTCTGTTTTGTAATTCAGTTCAAGTCTAGCGGTTTTTACATTCCCTCTATAAGTGATAGCTTATGATAAGTGTCTTTTTCTGTGTGACTTATTTCACTTAGAATCGTCGTTCCTAACTCCACTCATCTTGCTTCTACTAGCCTTATAACATTGATTTCATGTCTGAGTGATATTCCATTGTACATAAGGACCACAACTTCTTTATCCATTTTTCTCTTTCCTGGGATATTTAAGGTGTCATGAAGTGGAGGTTCTTGTCAACAGAGCAGCCCTAAACTTTCGGGTGCCTGTGTCTTGCTGATTTTTAGTTTTTCCAATTTATACGCCCATGAGTGGACGTGCCCTATGCTCCCTAAGCTGTTTTTTTTCCATGTTTCAGGACACAACGTACACTTCTCCAGAGTGGCTGTTGGCAATTTACATCCCGCCCATCAGTGTAGCAAGGCTGCCATTTCTCCATGGCCTGTCCTGCATTTCTTGTTTTGACACTTTTTGCAGCATGGCCCTTTTGACCGATGGGAAGCGAGACTTCTTTGTAGCGCTGATTTGCGTTTCCAGGTTGTTTGGTTGGCCAAAAAGGGCGTATGCGTTTTTTCCTGAATATATTCAGGAAAAAACGCATACGCCCTTTTTGGCCAAGGGCATCATTGTCGTCGTTTTGCCGCTTTTAATGTGCTTTAAAGGCGATTCGTATCTATCTCCTGAAATCTGTTTCCTGCAATTCTGCCTTGCTTTCAAATCCTCTTCGTTGCCTTCCCTCAATATATCTGTGGATGAGAGTTATCATTTATAACTCTGCGGGTTTGTGAATTGCAGTTTCCCTGAGCTCCATTTTTCAACTCTCTTTTTTGGGAGCTGGCCGCAAAAGCGCGGGATTGCCTCAGGCCCTATTCTGCTTCTGGGCGGCAGGCTGAGCCTGTGGTTAATTCTTCTTCCTTGTGGGAAAATAGAGTGACCTGTGCCTGTCCCAACACCTAGATCTAGTCTCTCATTGGTTGCCCCTCTACCCGTTCATCCTCAGGACAAATTGCAACCTGTAGGGAACAGGAGGTTAAAGGTGCTGATTCTCCAAGTAGGGAGATTGCTAGTAAAGTAGCTGGAAAGGCGAACCCGAGCACAAGGAGATGAGAAATGAGGTGCGTTTTAGAACCCTTTGAAAATCACACGGTGTACCATCTTCTGGGTTTCTCATGCATGTTTTCGATGTAGGAAGATGCCCTTCAACCTGGAGATTTGGGACCCATGGGATGGGTACCATGCAGTTTTACTTTAAAGGGTCTGTGTTTGCTCACCCAACCTCACCCAACCTCTCAGCCCCAAGAGTGTCCACCCTTATGTCTCATCCAACTGTGGGTCTAGATATGGCCAATCCAGGTTGCATCACAGCCTCTGAACGAATTTTGTAAGAATTTCTCTCTCTTTCACTGTCTTTGTTTTACGGGTTTTTAAAAGTAATTTATTTTTATAATGGGGTTTAGCTGCTTTTCACGGCTGTGTTTATGCGGTTTACACCCTCTTGACTCACTTCCAGAGAGATATCATTACATAGGTTTTAAGATTCTTACTAGTCAGATATATTCTTGTGCGGTGAATAGGGGGTGTTGAGTCCAGTTCACTGAGCAAGGAGTAGGTCTTGTCTATTACATATTGGGTGTATGGAACGGTATCTGAGCTAATTTGAAACCTTTGTTTTATGCATCACCCCACCTCACCTTTCCCGTTAAGCAGCCATAGTGTGTTTTCTAAACGTGTGACTCTGTTCTCTTTTGTAAGTCAGTTCAAGTGTAGCGGTTTTTACATTCCCTCTATAAGTGATAGCTTATGATAAGTGTCTTTTTCTGTGTGACTTATTTCACTTAGAATCGTCGTTCCTAACTCCACTCATCTTGCTTCTACTAGCCTTATAACATTGATTTCATGTCTGAGTGATATTCCATTGTACATAAGGACCACAACTTCTTTATCCATTTTTCTCTTTCCTGGGATATTTAAGGTGTCATGAAGTGGAGGTTCTTGTCAACAGAGCAGCCCTAAACTTTCTGGTGCCTGTGTCTTGCTGATTTTTAGTTTTTCCAATTTATACGCCCATGAGTGGACGTGCCCTATGCTCCCTAAGCTGTTTTTTTTCCATGTTTCAGGACACAACGTACACTTATCCAGAGTGGCTGTTGGCAATTTACATCCCGCCCATCAGTGTAGCAAGGCTGCCATTTCTCCATGGCCTGTCCTGCATTTCTGGTTTTGACACTTTTTGCAGCATGGCCCTTTTGACCGATGGGAAGCGAGACTTCTTTGTAGCGCTGATTTGCCTTTCCAGGTTGCTTGGTTGGCCAAAAAGGGCGTATGCGTTTTTTCCTGAATATATTCAGGAAAAAACGCATACGCCCTTTTTGGCCAAGGGCATCATTGTCGACGTTTTGCCGCTTTTCATGTGCTTTAAAGGCGATTCGTATCTACCTCCTGAAATCTGTTTCCTGCAATTCTGCCTTGCTTTCAAATCCTCTTCGTTGCCTTCCCTCAATATATCTGTGGATGAGAGTTATCATTTATAACTCTGCGGGTTTGTGAATTGCAGTTTCCCTGAGCTCCATTTTTCAACTGTCTTCTTTGGGAGCTGGCCGCAAAAGCGCGGGATTGCCTCAGGCCCTATTCTGCTTCTGGGCGGCAGGCTGAGCCTGTGGTTAATTCTTCTTCCTGTTGGGAAAATAGAGTGACCTGTGCCTGTCCCAACACCTAGATCTAGTCTCTCATTGGTTGCCCCTCTTCCCGTTCATCCTCAGGACAAATTGCAACCTGTAGGGAACAGGAGGTTAAAGGTGCTGATTCTCCAAGTAGGGAGATTGCTAGTAAAGTAGCTGGAATGGCGAAACCGAGCACAAGGAGATGAGAAATGAGGTGCGTTTTAGAAACCTTTCAAAATCACACGGTGTACCATCTTCTGGGTTTTTCATGCATGTTTTCGATGTAGGAAGATGCCCTTGAACTGGAGATTTGGGACCCATGGGATGGGTACCACGCAGTATTACTTTAAAGGGTCTGCGTTTGCTCACCCAACCTCACCCAACCTCTCAGCCCCAAGAGTGTCCAGCCTTATATCTCATCCAGCTGTGGGTCTAGATATGGTCAATCCAGGTTGCATCACAGCCTCTGAACGAATTTTGTAAGAATTTCTCTCTCTTTCACTGTCTTTGTTTTACGGGTTTTTAAAAGTAATTTATTTTTATAATGGGGTTTAGCTGCTTTTCATGGCTGTGTTTATGCGGCTTTACACCCACTTGACCCACTTCCAGACAGATATCAATACATAGGTTTTAAGATTCTTACTAGTCACATATATTCTTGTGCAGTGAATAGGGGGTGTTGAGTTCAGTTCACTGAGCAAGGAGTAGGTCTTGTCTATTACATATTGGGTGTATGGAACGATACGTCAGCGAATTTGAAACCCTTGTTTTATGCATCACCCCACCTCACCATTCCCGTTAAGCAGCCATAGTGTGTTTTCTAAACGTGTGACTCTGTTCTGTTTTGTAATTCAGTTCAAGTGTAGCGGTTTTTACATTCCCTCTATAAGTGATAGCTTATAATAAGTGTCTTTTTCTGTGTGACTTATTTCACTTAGGATCGTCGTACCTAACTCCACTCATCTTGCTTCTACTAGCCTTATGACATTGATTTCATGTCTGAGTGATATTCCATTGTACATAAGGACCACAACTTCTTTATCCATTTTTCTCTTTCCTGGGATATTTAAGGTGTCATGAAGTGGAGGTTCTTGTCAACAGAGCAGCCCTAAACTTTCCGGTGCCTGTGTCTTGCTGATTTTTAGTTTTTCCAATTTATACTCCCATGAGTGGACGTGCCCTATGCTCCCTAAGCTGTTTTTTTTCCATGTTTCAGGACACAACGTACACTTCTCCAGAGTGGCTGTTGGCAATTTACATCCCGCCCATCAGTGTAGCAAGGCTGCCATTTCTCCATGGCCTGTCCTGCATTTCTGGTTTTGACACTTTTTGCAGCATGGCCCTTTTGACCGATGGGAAGCGAGACTTCTTTGTAGCGCTGATTTGCCTTTCCAGGTTGCTTGGTTGGCCAAAAAGGGCGTATGCGTTTTTTCCTGAATATATTCAGGAAAAAACGCATACGCCCTTTTTGGCCAAGGGCATCATTGTCGACGTTTTGCCGCTTTTCATGTGCTTAAAAGGCGATTCGTATCTACCTCCTGAAATCTGTTTCCTGCAATTCTGCCTTGCTTTCAAATCCTCTTCGTTGCCGTCCCTCAATATATCTGTGGATGAGAGTTATCATTTATAACTCTGCGGGTTTGTGAATTGCAGTTTCCCTGAGCTCCATTTTTCAACTGTCTTTTTTGGGAGCTGGCCGCAAAAGCGCGGGATTGCCTCAGGCCCTATTCTGCTTCTGGGCTGCAGGCTGAGCCTGTGGTTAATTCTTCTTCCTTGTGGGAAAATAGAATGACCTGTGCCTGTCCCAACACCTAGATCTAGTCTCTCATTGGTTGCCCCTCTACCCGTTCATCCTCAGGACAAATTGCAACCTGTAGGGAACAGGAGGTTAAAGGTGCTGATTCTCCAAGTAGGGAGATTGCTAGTAAAGTAGCTGGAAAGGCGAACCCGAGCACAAGGAGATGAGAAATGAGGTGCGTTTTAGAACCCTTTGAAAATCACACGGTGTACCATCTTCTGGGTTTCTCATGCATGTTTTCGATGTAGGAAGATGCCCTTCAACCTGGAGATTTGGGACCCATGGGATGGGTACCATGCAGTTTTACTTTAAAGGGTCTGCGTTTGCTCACCCAACCTCACCCAACCTCTCAGCCCCAAGAGTGTCCACCCTTATGTCTCATCCAGCTGTGGGTCTAGATATGGCGAATCCAGGTTGCATCACAGCCTCTGAACGAATTTTGTAAGAATTTCTCTCTCTTTCACTGTCTTTGTTTTACGGGTTTTTAAAAGTAATTTATTTTTATAATGGGGTTTAGCTGCTTTTCACGGCTGTGTTTATACGGTTTACACCCTCTTGACTCACTTCCAGAGAGATATCATTACATAGGTTTTAAGATTCTTACTAGTCAGATATATTCTTGTGCGGTGAATAGTGGGTGTTGAGTCCAGTTCACTGAGCAAGGAGTAGGTATTGTCTATTACATATTGGGTGTATGGAACGATACCTCAGCGAATTTGAAACCCTTGTTTTATGCATCACCCCACCTCACCTTTCCCGTTAAGCAGCCATAGTGTGTTTTCTAAACGTGTGACTCTGTTCTGTTTTGTAATTCAGTTCAAGTGTAGCGGTTTTTACATTCCCTCTATAAGTGATAGCTTATGATAAGTGTCTTTTTCTGTGTGACTTATTTCACTTAGAATTGTCGTACCTAACTCCACTCATCTTCCTTCTACTAGCCTTATAACATTCATTTCATGTCTGAGTGATATTCCATTGTACATATGGACCACAACTTCTTTATCCATTTTTCTCTTTCCTGGGATATTTAAGGTGTCATGAAGTGGAGGTTCTTGTCAACAGAGCAGCCCTAAACTTTCGGGTGCCTGTGTCTTGCTGATTTTTAGTTTTTCCAATTTATACGCCCATGAGTGGACGTGCCCTATGCTCCCTAAGCTGTTTTTTTTCCATGTTTCAGGACACAACGTACACTTCTCCAGAGTGGCTGTTGGCAATTTACATCCCGCCCATCAGTGTAGCAAGGCTGCCATTTCTCCATGGCCTGTCCTGCATTTCTGGTTTTGACACTTTTTGCAGCATGGCCCTTTTCACCGATGGGAAGCGAGACTTCTTTGTAGCGCTGATTTGCCTTTCCAGGTTGCTTGGTTGGCCAAAAAGGGCGTATGCGTTTTTTCCTGAATATATTCAGGAAAAAACGCATACGCCCTTTTTGGCCAAGGGCATCATTGTGGACGTTTTGCCTCTTTTCATGTGCTTTAAAGGCGATTCGTATCTACCTCCTGAAATCTGTTTCCTGCAATTCTGCCTTGCTTTCAAATCCTCTTCGTTGCCTTCCCTCAATATATCTGTGGATGAGAGTTATCATTTATAACTCTGCGGGTTTGTGAATTGCAGTTTCCCTGAGCTCCATTTTTCAACTGTCTTTTTTGGGAGCTGGCCGCAAAAGCGCGGGATTGCCTCAGGCCCTATTCTGCTTCTGGGCGGCAGGCTGAGCCTGTGGTTAATTCTTCTTCCTGTTGGGAAAATAGAGTGACCTGTGCCTGTCCCAACACCTAGATCTAGTCTCTCATTGGTTGCCCCTCTTCCCGTTCATCCTCAGGACAAATTGCAACCTGTAGGGAACAGGAGGTTAAAGGTGCTGATTCTCCAAGTAGGGAGATTGCTAGTAAAGTAGCTGGAATGGCGAAACCGAGCACAAGGAGATGAGAAATGAGGTGCGTTTTAGAAACCTTTCAAAATCACACGGTGTACCATCTTCTGGGTTTCTCTTGCAAGTTTTCGATGTAGGAAGATGCCCTTGAACCTGGAGATTTGGGACCCATGGGATGGGTACCACGCAGTATTACTTTAAAGGGTCTGCGTTTTCTCACCCAACCTCACCCAACCTCTCAGCCCCAAGAGTGTCCACCCTTATGTCTCATCCAGGTGTGGGTCTAGATATGGTCAATCCAGGTTGCATCACAGCCTCTGAACGAATTTTGTAAGAATTTCTCTCTCTTTCACTGTCTTTGTTTTATGGGTTTTTAAAAGTAATTTATTTTTATAATGGGGTTTAGCTGCTTTTCATGGCTGTGTTTATGCGGCTTTACACCCACTTGACTCACTTCCAGAGAGATATCAATACATAGGTTTTAAGATTCTTACTAGTCACATATATTCTTGTGTGGTGAATAGGGGGTGTTGAGTCCAGTTCACTGAGCAAGGAGTAGGTCTTGTCTATTACATATTGGGTGTATGGAACGGTATCTGAGCGAATTTGAAACCCTTGTTTTATGCATCACCCCACCTCACCTTTCCCGTTAAGCAGCCATAGTGTGTTTTCTAAACGTGTGACTCTGTTCTGTTTTGTAATTCAGTTCAAGTGTAGCGGTTTTTACATTCCCTCTATAAGTGATAGCTTATGATAAGTGTCTTTTTCTGTGTGACTTATTTCACTTAGAATTGTCGTACCTAACTCCACTCATCTTGCTTCTACTAGCCTTATAACATTGATTTCATGTCTGAGTGATATTCCATTGTACATAAGGACCACAACTTCTTTATCCATTTTTCTCTTTCCTGGGATATTTAAGGTGTCATGAAGTGGAGGTTCTTGTCAACAGAGCAGCCCTAAACTTTCCGGTGCCTGTGTCTTGCTGATTTTTAGTTTTTCCAATTTATACGCCCATGAGTGGACGTGCCCTATGCTCCCTAAGCTGTTTTTTTTTCCATGTTTCAGGACACAACGTACACTTCTCCAGAGTGGCTGTTGGCAATTTACATCCCGCCCATCAGTGTAGCAAGGCTGCCATTTCTCCATGGCCTGTCCTGCATTTCTGGTTTTGACACTTTTTGCAGCATGGCCCTTTTCACCGATGGGAAGCGAGACTTCTTTGTAGCGCTGATTTGCCTTTCCAGGTTGCTTGGTTGGCCAAAAAGGGCGTATGCGTTTTTTCCTGAATATATTCAGGAAAAAACGCATACGCCCTTTTTGGCCAAGGGCATCATTGTGGACGTTTTGCCGCTTTTCATGTGCTTTAAAGGCGATTCGTATCTACCTCCTGAAATCTGTTTCCTGCAATTCTGCCTTGCTTTCAAATCCTCTTCGTTGCCTTCCCTCAATATATCTGTGGATGAGAGTTATCATTTATAACTCTGCGGGTTTGTGAATTGCAGTTTCCCTGAGCTCCATTTTTCAACTGTCTTTTTTGGGAGCTGGCCGCAAAAGCGCGGGATTGCCTCAGGCCCTATTCTGCTTCTGGGCGGCAGGCTGAGCCTGTGGTTAATTCTTCTTCCTGTTGGGAAAATAGAGTGACCTGTGCCTGTTCCAACACCTAGATCTAGTCTCTCATTGGTTGCCCCTCTTCCCGTTCATCCTCAGGACAAATTGCAACCTGTAGGGAACAGGAGGTTAAAGGTGCTGATTCTCCAAGTAGGGAGATTGCTAGTAAAGTAGCTGGAATGGCGAAACCTTGCACAAGGAGATGAGAAATGAAGTGCGTTTTAGAAAACTTTCAAAATCACACGGTGTACCATCTTCTGGGTTTCTCATGCATGTTTTCGATGTAGGAACATGCCCTTGAACCTGGAGATTTGGGACCCATGGGATGGGTACCACGCAGTATTACTTTAAAGGGTCTGCGTTTGCTCACCCAACCTCACCCAACCTCTCAGCCCCAAGAGTGTCCACCCTTATGTCTCATCCAGGTGTGGGTCTAGATATGGTCAATCCAGGTTGCATCACAGCCTCTGAACGAATTTTGTAAGAATTTCTCTCTCTTTCACTGTCTTTGTTTTATGGGTTTTTAAAAGTAATTTATTTTTATAATGGGGTTTAGCTGCTTTTCATGGCTGTGTTTATGCTGCTTTACACCCACTTGACTCACTTCCAGAGAGATATCAATACATAGGTTTTAAGATTCTTACTAGTCACATATATTCTTGTGTGGTGAATAGGGGGTGTTGAGTCCAGTTCACTGAGCAAGGAGTAGGTCTTGTCTATTACATATTGGGTGTATGGAACGGTATCTGAGCGAATTTGAAACCCTTGTTTTATGCATCACCCCACCTCACCATTCCCGTTAAGCAGCCATAGTGTGTTTTCTAAACGTGTGACTCTGTTCTGTTTTGTAATTCAGTTCAAGTGTAGCGGTTTTTACATTCCCTCTATAAGTGATAGCTTATAATAAGTGTCTTTTTCTGTGTGACTTATTTCACTTAGGATCGTCGTACCTAACTCCACTCATCTTGCTTCTACTAGCCTTATGACATTGATTTCATGTCTGAGTGATATTCCATTGTACATAAGGACCACAACTTCTTTATCCATTTTTCTCTTTCCTGGGATATTTAAGGTGTCATGAAGTGGAGGTTCTTGTCAACAGAGCAGCCCTAAACTTTCCGGTGCCTGTGTCTTGCTGATTTTTAGTTTTTCCAATTTATACTCCCATGAGTGGACGTGCCCTATGCTCCCTAAGCTGTTTTTTTTCCATGTTTCAGGACACAACGTACACTTCTCCAGAGTGGCTGTTGGCAATTTACATCCCGCCCATCAGTGTAGCAAGGCTGCCATTTCTCCATGGCCTGTCCTGCATTTCTGGTTTTGACACTTTTTGCAGCATGGCCCTTTTGACCGATGGGAAGCGAGACTTCTTTGTAGCGCTGATTTGCCTTTCCAGGTTGCTTGGTTGGCCAAAAAGGGCGTATGCGTTTTTTCCTGAATATATTCAGGAAAAAACGCATACGCCCTTTTTGGCCAAGGGCATCATTGTCGACGTTTTGCCGCTTTTCATGTGCTTAAAAGGCGATTCGTATCTACCTCCTGAAATCTGTTTCCTGCAATTCTGCCTTGCTTTCAAATCCTCTTCGTTGCCGTCCCTCAATATATCTGTGGATGAGAGTTATCATTTATAACTCTGCGGGTTTGTGAATTGCAGTTTCCCTGAGCTCCATTTTTCAACTGTCTTTTTTGGGAGCTGGCCGCAAAAGCGCGGGATTGCCTCAGGCCCTATTCTGCTTCTGGGCTGCAGGCTGAGCCTGTGGTTAATTCTTCTTCCTTGTGGGAAAATAGAATGACCTGTGCCTGTCCCAACACCTAGATCTAGTCTCTCATTGGTTGCCCCTCTACCCGTTCATCCTCAGGACAAATTGCAACCTGTAGGGAACAGGAGGTTAAAGGTGCTGATTCTCCAAGTAGGGAGATTGCTAGTAAAGTAGCTGGAAAGGCGAACCCGAGCACAAGGAGATGAGAAATGAGGTGCGTTTTAGAACCCTTTGAAAATCACACGGTGTACCATCTTCTGGGTTTCTCATGCATATTTTCGATGTAGGAAGATGCCCTTCAACCTGGAGATTTGAGACCCATGGGATGGGTACCATGCAGTTTTACTTTAAAGGGTCTGCGTTTGCTCACCCAACCTCACCCAACCTCTCAGCCCCAAGAGTGTCCACCCTTATGTCTCATCCAGCTGTGGGTCTAGATATGGCGAATCCAGGTTGCATCACAGCCTCTGAACGAATTTTGTAAGAATTTCTCTCTCTTTCACTGTCTTTGTTTTACGGGTTTTTAAAAGTAATTTATTTTTATAATGGGGTTTAGCTGCTTTTCACGGCTGTGTTTATACGGTTTACACCCTCTTGACTCACTTCCAGAGAGATATCATTACATAGGTTTTAAGATTCTTACTAGTCAGATATATTCTTGTGCGGTGAATAGTGGGTGTTGAGTCCAGTTCACTGAGCAAGGAGTAGGTCTTGTCTATTACATATTGGGTGTATGGAACGATACCTCAGCGAATTTGAAACCCTTGTTTTATGCATTACCCCACCTCACCTTTCCCGTTAAGCAGCCATAGTGTGTTTTCTAAACGTGTGACTCTGTTCTTTTTTGTAATTCAGTTCAAGTGTAGCGGTTTTTACATTCCCTCTATAAGTGATAGCTTATGATAAGTGTCTTTTTCTGTGTGACTTATTTCACTTAGAATTGTCGTACCTAACTCCACTCATCTTCCTTCTACTAGCCTTATAATATTCATTTCATGTCTGAGTGATATTCCATTGTACATAAGGACCACAACTTCTTTATCCATTTTTCTCTTTCCTGGGATATTTAAGGTGTCATGAAGTGGAGGTTCTTGTCAACAGAGCAGCCCTAAACTTTCGGGTGCCTGTGTCTTGCTGATTTTTAGTTTTTCCAATTTATACGCCCATGAGTGGACGTGCCCTATGCTCCATAAGCTGTTTTTTTTCCATGTTTCAGGACACAACGTACACTTCTCCAGAGTGGCTGTTGGCAATTTACATCCCGCCCATCAGTGTAGCAAGGCTGCCATTTCTCCATGGCCTGTCCTGCATTTCTGGTTTTGACACTTTTTGCAGCATGGCCCTTTTCACCGATGGGAAGCGAGACTTCTTTGTAGCGCTGATTTGCCTTTCCAGGTTGCTTGGTTGGCCAAAAAGGGCGTATGCGTTTTTTCCTGAATATATTCAGGAAAAAACGCATACGCCCTTTTTGGCCAAGGGCATCATTGTGGACGTTTTGCCGCTTTTCATGTGCTTTAAAGGCGATTCGTATCTACCTCCTGAAATCTGTTTCCTGCAATTCTGCCTTGCTTTCAAATCCTCTTCGTTGCCTTCCCTCAATATATCTGTGGATGAGAGTTATCATTTATAACTCTGCGGGTTTGTGAATTGCAGTTTCCCTGAGCTCCATTTTTCAACTGTCTTTTTTGGGAGCTGGCCGCAAAAGCGCGGGATTGCCTCAGGCCCTATTCTGCTTCTGGGCGGCAGGCTGAGCCTGTGGTTAATTCTTCTTCCTGTTGGGAAAATAGAGTGACCTGTGCCTGTCCCAACACCTAGATCTAGTCTCTCATTGGTTGCCCCTCTTCCCGTTCATCCTCAGGACAAATTGCAACCTGTAGGGAACAGGAGGTTAAAGGTGCTGATTCTCCAAGTAGGGAGATTGCTAGTAAAGTAGCTGGAATGGCGAAACCGAGCACAAGGAGATGAGAAATGAGGTGCGTTTTAGAAACCTTTCAAAATCACACGGTGTACCATCTTCTGGGTTTCTCTTGCAAGTTTTCGATGTAGGAAGATGCCCTTGAACCTGGAGATTTGGGACCCATGGGATGGGTACCACGCAGTATTACTTTAAAGGGTCTGCGTTTTCTCACCCAACCTCACCAAACCTCTCAGCCCCAAGAGTGTCCACCCTTATGTCTCATCCAGGTGTGGGTCTAGATATGGTCAATCCAGGTTGCATCACAGCCTCTGAACGAATTTTGTAAGAATTTCTCTCTCTTTCACTGTCTTTGTTTTATGGGTTTTTAAAAGTAATTTATTTTTATAATGGGGTTTAGCTGCTTTTCATGGCTGTGTTTATGCGGCTTTACACCCACTTGACTCACTTCCAGAGAGATATCAATACATAGGTTTTAAGATTCTTACTAGTCACATATATTCTTGTGTGGTGAATAGGGGGTGTTGAGTCCAGTTCACTGAGCAAGGAGTAGGTCTTGTCTATTACATATTGGGTGTATGGAACGGTATCTGAGCGAATTTGAAACCCTTGTTTTATGCATCACCCCACCTCACCTTTCCCGTTAAGCAGCCATAGTGTGTTTTCTAAACGTGTGACTCTGTTCTGTTTTGTAATTCAGTTCAAGTGTAGCGGTTTTTACATTCCCTCTATAAGTGATAGCTTATGATAAGTGTCTTTTTCTGTGTGACTTATTTCACTTAGAATTGTCGTACCTAACTCCACTCATCTTCCTTCTACTAGCCTTATAATATTCATTTCATGTCTGAGTGATATTCCATTGTACATAAGGACCACAACTTCTTTATCCATTTTTCTCTTTCCTGGGATATTTAAGGTGTCATGAAGTGGAGGTTCTTGTCAACAGAGCAGCCCTAAACTTTCGGGTGCCTGTGTCTTGCTGATTTTTAGTTTTTCCAATTTATACGCCCATGAGTGGACGTGCCCTATGCTCCATAAGCTGTTTTTTTTCCATGTTTCAGGACACAACGTACACTTCTCCAGAGTGGCTGTTGGCAATTTACATCCCGCCCATCAGTGTAGCAAGGCTGCCATTTCTCCATGGCCTGTCCTGCATTTCTGGTTTTGACACTTTTTGCAGCATGGCCCTTTTCACCGATGGGAAGCGAGACTTCTTTGTAGCGCTGATTTGCCTTTCCAGGTTGCTTGGTTGGCCAAAAAGGGCGTATGCGTTTTTTCCTGAATATATTCAGGAAAAAACGCATACGCCCTTTTTGGCCAAGGGCATCATTGTGGACGTTTTGCCGCTTTTCATGTGCTTTAAAGGCGATTCGTATCTACCTCCTGAAATCTGTTTCCTGCAATTCTGCCTTGCTTTCAAATCCTCTTCGTTGCCTTCCCTCAATATATCTGTGGATGAGAGTTATCATTTATAACTCTGCGGGTTTGTGAATTGCAGTTTCCCTGAGCTCCATTTTTCAACTGTCTTTTTTGGGAGCTGGCCGCAAAAGCGCGGGATTGCCTCAGGCCCTATTCTGCTTCTGGGCGGCAGGCTGAGCCTGTGGTTAATTCTTCTTCCTGTTGGGAAAATAGAGTGACCTGTGCCTGTCCCAACACCTAGATCTAGTCTCTCATTGGTTGCCCCTCTTCCCGTTCATCCTCAGGACAAATTGCAACCTGTAGGGAACAGGAGGTTAAAGGTGCTGATTCTCCAAGTAGGGAGATTGCTAGTAAAGTAGCTGGAATGGCGAAACCGAGCACAAGGAGATGAGAAATGAGGTGCGTTTTAGAAACCTTTCAAAATCACACGGTGTACCATCTTCTGGGTTTCTCTTGCAAGTTTTCGATGTAGGAAGATGCCCTTGAACCTGGAGATTTGGGACCCATGGAATGGGTACCACGCAGTATTACTTTAAAGGGTCTGCGTTTTCTCACCCAACCTCACCCAACCTCTCAGCCCCAAGAGTGTCCACCCTTATGTCTCATCCAGGTGTGGGTCTAGATATGGTCAATCCAGGTTGCATCACAGCCTCTGAACGAATTTTGTAAGAATTTCTCTCTCTTTCACTGTCTTTGTTTTATGGGTTTTTAAAAGTAATTTATTTTTATAATGGGGTTTAGCTGCTTTTCATGGCTGTGTTTATGCGGCTTTACACCCACTTGACTCACTTCCAGAGAGATATCAATACATAGGTTTTAAGATTCTTACTAGTCACATATATTCTTGTGTGGTGAATAGGGGGTGTTGAGTCCAGTTCACTGAGCAAGGAGTAGGTCTTGTCTATTACATATTGGGTGTATGGAACGGTATCTGAGCGAATTTGAAACCCTTGTTTTATGCATCACCCCACCTCACCTTTCCCGTTAAGCAGCCATAGTGTGTTTTCTAAACGTGTGACTCTGTTCTGTTTTGTAATTCAGTTCAAGTGTAGCGGTTTTTACATTCCCTCTATAAGTGATAGCTTATGATAAGTGTCTTTTTCTGTGTGACTTATTTCACTTAGAATTGTCGTACCTAACTCCACTCATCTTGCTTCTACTAGCCTTATAACATTGATTTCATGTCTGAGTGATATTCCATTGTACATAAGGACCACAACTTCTTTATCCATTTTTCTCTTTCTTGGGATATTTAAGGTGTCATGAAGTGGAGGTTCTTGTCAACAGAGCAGCCCTAAACTTTCCGGTGCCTGTGTCTTGCTGATTTTTAGTTTTTCCAATTTATACGCCCATGAGTGGACGTGCCCTATGCTCCCTAAGCTGTTTTTTTTCCATGTTTCAGGACACAACGTACACTTCTCCAGAGTGGCTGTTGGCAATTTACATCCCGCCCATCAGTGTAGCAAGGCTGCCATTTCTCCATGGCCTGTCCTGCATTTCTGGTTTTGACACTTTTTGCAGCATGGCCCTTTTCACCGATGGGAAGCGAGACTTCTTTGTAGCGCTGATTTGCCTTTCCAGGTTGCTTGGTTGGCCAAAAAGGGCGTATGCGTTTTTTCCTGAATATATTCAGGAAAAAACGCATACGCCCTTTTTGGCCAAGGGCATCATTGTGGACGTTTTGCCGCTTTTCATGTGCTTTAAAGGCGATTCGTATCTACCTCCTGAAATCTGTTTCCTGCAATTCTGCCTTGCTTTCAAATCCTCTTCGTTGCCTTCCCTCAATATATCTGTGGATGAGAGTTATCATTTATAACTCTGCGGGTTTGTGAATTGCAGTTTCCCTGAGCTCCATTTTTCAACTGTCTTTTTTGGGAGCTGGCCGCAAAAGCGCGGGATTGCCTCAGGCCCTATTCTGCTTCTGGGCGGCAGGCTGAGCCTGTGGTTAATTCTTCTTCCTGTTGGGAAAATAGAGTGACCTGTGCCTGTTCCAACACCTAGATCTAGTCTCTCATTGGTTGCCCCTCTTCCCGTTCATCCTCAGGACAAATTGCAACCTGTAGGGAACAGGAGGTTAAAGGTGCTGATTCTCCAAGTAGGGAGATTGCTAGTAAAGTAGCTGGAATGGCGAAACCTTGCACAAGGAGATGAGAAATGAAGTGCGTTTTAGAAAACTTTCAAAACCACACGGTGTACCATCTTCTGGGTTTCTCATGCATGTTTTCGATGTAGGAACATGCCCTTGAACCTGGAGATTTGGGACCCATGGGATGGGTACCACGCAGTATTACTTTAAAGGGTCTGCATTTGCTCACCCAACCTCACCCAACCTCTCAGCCCCAAGAGTGTCCACCCTTATGTCTCATCCAGGTGTGGGTCTAGATATGGTCAATCCAGGTTGCATCACAGCCTCTGAACGAATTTTGTAAGAATTTCTCTCTCTTTCACTGTCTTTGTTTTATGGGTTTTTAAAAGTAATTTATTTTTATAATGGGGTTTAGCTGCTTTTCATGGCTGTGTTTATGCTGCTTTACACCCAATTGACTCACTTCCAGAGAGATATCAATACATAGGTTTTAAGATTCTTACTAGTCACATATATTCTTGTGTGGTGAATAGGGGGTGTTGAGTCCAGTTCACTGAGCAAGGAGTAGGTCTTGTCTATTACATATTGGGTGTATGGAACGGTATCTGAGCGAATTTGAAACCCTTGTTTTATGCATCACCCCACCTCACCATTCCCGTTAAGCAGCCATAGTGTGTTTTCTAAACGTGTGACTCTGTTCTGTTTTGTAATTCAGTTCAAGTGTAGCGGTTTTTACATTCCCTCTATAAGTGATAGCTTATGATAAGTGTCTTTTTCTGTGTGACTTATTTCACTTAGGATCGTCGTACCTAACTCCACTCATCTTGCTTCTACTAGCCTTATGACATTGATTTCATGTCTGAGTGATATTCCATTGTACATAAGGACCACAACTTCTTTATCCATTTTTCTCTTTCCTGGGATATTTAAGGTGTCATGAAGTGGAGGTTCTTGTCAACAGAGCAGCCCTAAACTTTCCGGTGCCTGTGTCTTGCTGATTTTTAGTTTTTCCAATTTATACGCCCATGAGTGGACGTGCCCTATGCTCCCTAAGCTGTTTTTTTTTCCATGTTTCAGGAAACAACGTACACTTCTCCAGAGTGGCTGTTGGCAATTTACATCCCGCCTATCAGTGTAGCAAGGCTGCCATTTCTCCATGGCCTGTCCTGCATTTCTGGTTTTGACACTTTTTGCAGCATGGCCCTTTTCACCGATGGGAAGCGAGACTTCTTTGTAGCGCTGATTTGCCTTTCCAGGTTGCTTGGTTGGCCAAAAAGGGCCTATGCGTTTTTTCCTGAATATATTCAGGAAAAAACGCATACGCCCTTTTTGGCCAAGGGCATCATTGTGGACGTTTTGCCGCTTTTCATGTGCTTTAAAGGCGATTCGTATCTACCTCCTGAAATCTGTTTCCTGCAATTCTGCCTTGCTTTCAAATCCTCTTCGTTGCCTTCCCTCAATATATCTGTGGATGAGAGTTATCATTTATAACTCTGCGGGTTTGTGAATTGCAGTTTCCCTGAGCTCCATTTTTCAACTGTCTTTTTTGGGAGCTGGCCGCAAAAACGCGGGATTGCCTCAGGCCCTATTCTGCTTCTGGGCGGCAGGCTGAGCCTGTGGTTAATTCTTCTTCCTGTTGGGAAAATAGAGTGACCTGTGCCTGTTCCAACACCTAGATCTAGTCTCTCATTGGTTGCCCCCTTCCCTTTCATCCTCAGGACAAATTGCAACCTGTACGGAACAGGAGGTTAAAGGTGCTGATTAGCCAAGTAGGGAGATTACTAGTAAAGAAGCTGAAATGGCGAACCCGAGCACAAGGAGATGAGAAATGAGGTGCATTTTAGAAAACTTTTCCGATCACACGGTGTACCATCTTCTGGGTTTCTCATGCAAGTTTTCGATGTAGGAAGATGCCCTTGAACCTGGAGATTTGGGACCCATGGGATGGGTACCACGCAGTATTACTTTAAAGGGTCTGCGTTTGCTCACCCAACCTCACCAAACCTGTCAGCCCTAAGAGTGTCCACCCTTATGTCTCATCCAGCTGTGGGTCTAGATATGGTCAATCCAGGTTGCATCACAGCCCCTGAACGAATTTTGTAAGAATTTCTCTCTCTTTCACTGTCTTTGTTTTACGAGTTTTTAAAAGTAATTTATTTTTATAATGGGGTTTAGCTCCTTTTCATGGTTGTTTTTATGCGGCTTTACACCCACTTGACTCACTTCCAGACAGATATCAATACATAGGTTTTAAGATTCTTACTAGTCACATATATTCTTGTGCGGGGAATAGGGTGTGTTGAGTCCAGTTCACTGAGCAAGGAGTAGGTCTTGTCTATTACATATTGGGTGTATGGAACGGTATCTGAGCGAATTTGAAACCCTTGTTTTATGCATCACCCCACCTCACCATTCCCGTTAAGCAGCCATAGTGTGTTTTCTAAACGTGTGACTCTGTTCTCTTTTGTAATTCAGTTCAAGTGTAGCGGTTTTTACATTCCCTCTATAAGTGATAGCTTATGATAAGTGTCTTTTTCTGTGTGACTTATTTCACTTAGAATCGTCGTACCTAACTCCACTCTTCTTGCTTCTACAAGCCTTATGAGACATTGATTTCATGTCTGAGTGATATTCCATTGTACATAAGGACCACAACTTCTTTATCCATTTTTCTCTTTCCTGGGATATTTAAGGTGTCATGAAGTGGAGGTTCTTGTCAACAGAGCAGCCCTAAACTTTCCGGTGCCTGTGTCTTGCTGATATTTAGTTTTTCCAATTTATACGCCCATGAGTGGACGTGCCCTATGCTCCCTAAGCTGTTTTTTTTCCATGTTTCAGGACACAACGTACACTTTTCCGAGTGGCTGTTGGCAATTTACATCCCGCCTATCAGTGTAGCAAGGCTGCCATTTCTCCATGGCCTGTCCTGCATTTCTGGTTTTGACACTTTTTGCAGCATGGCCCTTTTCACCGATGGGAAGCGAGACTTCTTTGTAGCGCTGATTTGCCTTTCCAGGTTGCTTGGTTGGCCAAAAAAGCCGTATGCGTTTTTTCCTGAATATATTCAGGAAAAAACGCATACGCCCTTTTTGGCCAAGGGCATCATTGTCGACGTTTTGCCGCTTTTCATGTGCTTTAAAGGCGATTCGTATCTACCTCCTGAAATCTGTTTCCTGCAATTCTGCCTTGCTTTCAAATCCTCTTCGTTGCCTTCCCTCAATATATCTGTGGATGAGAGTTATCATTTATAACTCTGGGGGTTTGTGAATTGCAATTTCCCTGAGCTCCATTTTTCAACTGTATTTTTTGGGAGCTGGCCGCAAAAGCGCGGGATTGCCTCAGGCCCTATTCTGCTTCTGGGCGGCAGGCTGAGCCTGTGGTTAATTCTTCTTCCTGTTGGGAAAATAGAGTGACCTGTGCCTGTCCCAACACCTAGATCTAGTCTCTCATTGGTTGCCCCCTTCCCTTTCATCCTCAGGACAAATTGCAACCTGTACGGAACAGGAGGTTAAAGGTGCTGATTAGCCGAGTAGGGAGATTACTAGTAAAGAAGCTGGAATGGCGAACCCGAGCACAAGGAGATGAGAAATGAGGTGCATTTTAGAAACCTTTTCCGATCACACGGTGTACCATCTTCTGGGTTTCTCATGCAAGTTTTCGATGTAGGAAGATGCCCTTGAACCTGGAGATTTGGGACCCATGGGATGGGTACCAAGCAGTATTACTTTAAAGGGTCTGCGTTTGCTCACCCAACCTCACCAAACCTGTCAGCCCTAAGAGTGTCCACCCTTATGTCTCATCCAGCTGTGGGTCTAGATATGGTCAATCCAGGTTGCATCACAGCCCCTGAACGAATTTTGTAAGAATTTCTCTCTCTTTCACTGTCTTTGTTTTACGGGTTTTTAAAAGTAATTTATTTTTATAATGGGCTTTAGCTGCTTTTCACAGCTCTGTTTATGCAGCTTTACACCCACTTGACTTACTTCCAGAGAGATATCAATACATAGGTTTTAAGATTCTTAGTAGTCAGATATATTCTTGTGCGGTGAATAGGGGGTGTTGAGTCCAGTTCACTGAGCAAGGAATAGGTCTTGTCTATTACATATTGGGTGTATGGAACGGTATCTGAGCTAATTTGAAACCCTTGTTTTACGCATCACCCCACCTCAACTTTCCCGTTAAGCAGCCATAGTGTGTTTTCTAAACGTGTGACTCTGTTCTCTTTTGTAATTCAGTTCAAGTGTAGCGGTTTTTACATTCCGTCTATAAGTGATAGCTTATGATAAGTGTCTTTTTCTGTGTGACTTATTTCACTTAGAATCGTCATACCTAAATCCACTCATCTTGCTTCTACTAGCCTTATGACATTGATTTCATGTCTGAGTGATATTCCATTGTACTTAAGGACAACAACTATTTTATCCATTTTTCTCTTTCCTGGGATATTTAAGGTGTCATGAAGTGGAGGTTCTTGTCAACAGAGCAGCCCTAAACTTTGGGGTGCCTGTGTCTTGCTGATTTTTAGTTTTCCCAATTTATACGCCTATGAGTGGACGTGCCCTATGCTCCCTAAGCTGTTTTTTTTCGATGTTTCAGGACACAACGTACACTTCTCCAGAGTGGCTGTTGGCAATTTACATCCCGCCCATCAGTGTAGCAAGGCTGCCATTTCTCTATGGCCTGTCCTGCATTTCTGGTTTTGACACTTTTTGCAGCATGGCCCTTTTGACCGATGGGAAGCGAGACTTCTATGTAGCGCTGATTTGCCTTTCCAGGTTGCTTGGTTGGCCAAAAAGTGCGTATGCGTTTTTTCCTGAATATATTCAGGAAAAAACGCATAAGCCCTTTTTGGCCAAGGGCATCATTGTCGACGTTTTGCCACTTTTCATGTGCTTTAAAGGCGATTCGAATCTACCTCCTGAAATCTGTTTCCTGCAATTCTTCCTTGCTTTCAAATCCTCTTCGTTGCCTTCCCTCAATATATTTGTGGACGATAGTTATCATTTATAACTCTGCAGGTTTGGAATTGCAGTCTCCCTGAGCTCCATTTTTCAACTGTCTTTTTTGGGAGCTGACGGCAAAAGCACGGGATTGCCTCAGGCCCTATTCTGGTTCCGGGCGGCAGGCTGAGCCTGTGGTTAATTCTTCTTCCTGGTGGGAAAATAGAGTGACCTCTGCCTGTCCCAACACCTAGATCTAGTCTCTCATTGGTTGCCCCTCTTCCCGTTCATCCTCAGGACAAATTGCAACCTGTAGGGAACAGGAGGTTAAAGGTGCTGATTCTCCCAGTAGGGAGAGTGCTAGTAAAGTAGCTGGAAAGGCGAACCCGAGCACAAGGAGATGAGAAATGAGGTGCGTTTTAGAACCCTTTGAAAATCACACGGTGTACCATCTTCTGGGTTTCTCATGCATGTTTTCGATGTAGGAAGATGCCCTTCAACCTGGAGATTTGGGACCCATGGGATGGGTACCACGCAGTATTACTTTAAAGGGTCTGCGTTTGCTCACCCAACCTCACCCAACCTCTAAGCCCCAAGAGTGTCCACCCTTATGTCTCATCCAGCTGTGGGTCTAGATATGGTCAATCCAGGTTGCATCACAGCCTCTGAACGAATTTTGTAAGAATTTCTCTCTCTTTCACTGTCTTTGTTTTATGGGTTTTTGAAAGTAATTTATTTTTATAATGGGGTTTAGCTGCTTTTCACGGCTGTGTTTATGCGGCTTTACACACACTTGACTCACTTCCAGACAGACATCAATACATAGGTTTTAAGATTCTTACTAGTCACATATATTCTTGTGCGGTGAATAGGGGGTGTTGAGTCCAGTTCACTGAGCAAGGAGTAGGTCTTGTCTATTACATATTGGGTGTATGGAACGGTATCTGAGCGAATTTGAAACCCTTGTTTTATGCATCACCCCACCACACCTTTCCCGTTAAGCAGCCATAGTGTGTTTTCTAAACGTGTGACTCTGTTCTGTTTTGTAATTCAGTTCAAGTGTAGCGGTTTTTACATTCCCTCTATAAGTGATAGCTTATGATAAGTGTCTTTTTCTGTGTGACTTATTTCACTTAGAATCGTTGTACCTAAATCCACTCATCTTGCTTCTACTAGCCTTATGACATTGATTTCATGTCTGAGTGATATTCCATTGTACATAAGGACCACAACTTCTTTATCCATTTTTCTCTTTCCTGGGATATTTAAGGTGTCATGAAGTGGAGGTTCTTGTCAACAGAGCAGCCCTAAACTTTCCGGTGCCTGTGTCTTGCTGATTTTTAGTTTTTCCAATTTATACGCCTATGAGTGGACGTGCCCTATGCTCCCTAAGCTGTTTTTTTTCCATGTTTCAGGACACAACGTACACTTCTCCAGAGTGGCTGTTGGCAATTTACATCCCGCCCATCAGCGTAGCAAGGCTGCTATTTCTCCATGGCCTGTCCTGCATTTCTGGTTTTGACACTTTTTGCAGCATGGCCCTTTTCACCGATGGGAAGCGAGACTTCTTTGTAGCGCTGATTTGCCTTTACAGGTTGCTTGGTTGGCCAAAAAGGGCGTATCCGTTTTTTCCTGAATATATTCAGGAAAAAACGCATACGCACTTTTTGGCCAAGGGCATCATTGTCGACGTTTTGCCACTTTTCATGTGCTTTAAAGGCGATTCGAATCTACCTCCTGAAACCTGTTTCCTGCAATTCTGCCTTGCTTTCAAATCCTCTTCGTTGCCTTCCCTCAATATATTTGTGGACGAGAGTTATCATTTATAACTCAGCAGGTTTGTGAATTGCAGTGCCCCTGAGCTCCATTTTTCAACTGTCTTTTTTGGGAGCTGGCCTCAAAATCACTGGATTGCCTCAGGCCCTATTCTTGTTCCGGGCGGCAGGCTGAGCCTGTGGTTAATTCTTCTTCCTGATGGGAAAATAGTGACCTGTGCCTGTCCCAACACCTAGATCTAGTCTCTCATTGGTTGCCCCTCTTCCCGTTCATCCTCAGGACAAATTGCAACCTGTAGGGAACAGGAGTTTAAAGGTGCTGATTCTCCAAGTAGGGAGATTGCTAGTAAAGTAGCTGGAAAGTCGAACCCGAGCACAAGGAGATGAGAAATGAGGTGCATTTTAGAAACCTTTCAAAATCACACGGTGTACCATCTTCTGGGTTTCTCATGCATGTTTTCGATGTAGGAAGATGCCCTTCAACCTGGAGATTTGGGACCCATGGGATGGGTACCACGCAGTATTACTTTAAACGGTCTGCGTTTGCTCACCCAACCTATCAGCCCCAAGAGTGTCCACCCTTATGTCTCATCCAGCTGTGGGTCTAGATATGGTCAAACCAGGTTGCATCACAGCCTCTAAACGAATTTTGTAAGAATTTCTCTCTCTTTCACTGTTTTTGTTTTACGGGTTTTTAAAAGTAATTTATTTTTATAATGGGGTATAGCTGCTTTTCACGGCTGTGTTTATGCGGTTGACACCCTCTTGACTCACTTCCAGAGAGATATCAATACATAGGTTTTAAGATTCTTACTAGTCAGATATATTCTTGTGCGGTGAATAGGGGGTGTTGAGTTCAGTTCACTGAGCAAGGAGTAGGTCTTGTCTATTACATATTGGGTGTATGGAACGGTATCTGAGCTAATTTGAAACCCTTGTTTTATGCATCACCCCACGTCACCTTTCCCGTTAAGCAGCCATAGTGTGTTTTCTAAACGTGTGACTCTGTTCTGTTTTGTAATTCAGTTCAAGTCTAGCGGTTTTTACATTCCCTCTATAAGTGATAGCTTATGATAAGTGTCTTTTTCTGTGTGACTTATTTCACTTAGAATCGTCGTTCCTAACTCCACTCATCTTGCTTCTACTAGCCTTATAACATTGATTTCATGTCTGAGTGATATTCCATTGTACATAAGGACCACAACTTCTTTATCCATTTTTCTCTTTCCTGGGATATTTAAGGTGTCATGAAGTGGAGGTTCTTGTCAACAGAGCAGCCCTAAACTTTCGGGTGCCTGTGTCTTGCTGATTTTTAGTTTTTCCAATTTATACGCCCATGAGTGGACGTGCCCTATGCTCCCTAAGCTGTTTTTTTTCCATGTTTCAGGACACAACGTACACTTCTCCAGAGTGGCTGTTGGCAATTTACATCCCGCCCATCAGTGTAGCAAGGCTGCCATTTCTCCATGGCCTGTCCTGCATTTCTGGTTTTGACACTTTTTGCAGCATGGCCCTTTTCACCGATGGGAAGCGAGACTTCTTTGTAGCGCTGATTTGCCTTTCCAGGTTGCTTGGTTGGCCAAAAAGGGCGTATGCGTTTTTTCCTGAATATATTCAGGAAAAAACGCATACGCCCTTTTTGGCCAAGGGCATCATTGTCGACGTTTTGCCGCTTTTCATGTGCTTTAAAGGCGATTCGTATCTACCTCCTGAAATCTGTTTCCTGCAATTCTGCCTTGCTTTCAACTCCTCTTCGTTGCCTTCCCTCAATATATCTGTGGATGAGAGTTATCATTTATAACTCTGCGGGTTTGTGAATTGCAGTTTCCCTGAGCTCCATTTTTCAACTGTCTTTTTTGGGAGCTGGCCGCAAAAGCGCGGGATTGCCTCAGGCCCTATTCTGCTTCTGGGCGGCAGGCTGAGCCTGTGGTTAATTCTTCTTCCTTGTGGGAAAATAGAGTGACCTGTGCCTGTCCCAACACCTAGATCTAGTCTCTCATTGGTTGCCCCTCTACCCGTTCATCCTCAGGACAAATTGCAACCTGTAGGGAACAGGAGGTTAAAGGTGCTGATTCTCCAAGTAGGGAGATTGCTAGTAAAGTAGCTGGAAAGGCGAACCCGAGCACAAGGAGATGAGAAATGAGGTGCGTATTAGAACCCTTTGAAAATCACACGGTGTACCATCTTCTGGGTTTCTCATGCATGTTTTCGATGTAGGAAGATGCCCTTCAACCTGGAGATTTGGGACCCATGGGATGGGTACCATGCAGTTTTACTTTAAAGGGTCTGCGTTTGCTTACCCAACCTCACCCAACCTCTCAGCCCCAAGAGTGTCCACCCTTATGTCTCATCCAGCTGTGGGTCTAGATATGGCCAATCCAGGTTGCATCACAGCCTCTGAACGAATTTTGTAAGAATTTCTCTCTCTTTCACTGTCTTTGTTTTACGGGTTTTTAAAAGTAATTTATTTTTATAATGGGGTTTAGCTGCTTTTCACGGCTGTGTTTATGCGGTTTACACCCTCTTGACTCACTTCCAGAGAGATATCATTACATAGGTTTTAAGATTCTTACTAGTCAGATATATTCTTGTGCGGTGAATAGGGGGTGTTGAGTCCAGTTCACTTAGCAAGGAGTAGGTCTTGTCTATTACATATTGGGTGTATGGAACGGTATCTGAGCTAATTTGAAACCTTTGTTTTATGCATCACCCCACCTCACCTTTCCCGTTAAGCAGCCATAGTGTGTTTTCTAAACGTGTGACTCTGTTCTCTTTTTTAAGTCAGTTCAAGTGTAGCGGTTTTTACATTCCCTCTATAAGTGATAGCTTATGATAAGTGTCTTTTTCTGTGTGACTTATTTCACTTAGAATCGTCGTTCCTAACTCCACTCATCTTGCTTCTACTAGCCTTATAACATTGATTTCATGTCTGAGTGATATTCCATTGTACATAAGGACCACAACTTCTTTATCCATTTTTCTCTTTCCTGGGATATTTAAGGTGTCATGAAGTGGAGGTTCTTGTCAACAGAGCAGCCCTAAACTTTCGGGTGCCTGTGTCTTGCTGATTTTTAGTTTTTCCAATTTATACGCCCATGAGTGGACGTGCCCTATGCTCCCTAAGCTGTATTTTTTCGATGTTTCAGGACGCAACGTACACTTCTCCAGAGTGGCTGTTGGCCATTTACATCCCGCCCATCAGTGTAGCAAGGCTGCCATTTCTCCATGGCCTGTCCTGCATTTCTGGTTTTGACACTTTTTGCAGCATGGCCCTTTTCACCGATGGGAAGCGAGACTTCTTTGTAGCGCTGATTTGCCTTTCCAGGTTGCTTGGTTGGCCAAAAAGGGCGTATGCGTTTTTTCCTGAATATATTCAGGAAAAAACGCATACGCCCTTTTTGGCCAAGGGCATCATTGTGGACGTTTTGCCGCTTTTCATGTGCTTTAAAGGCGATTCGTATCTACCTCCTGAAATCTGTTTCCTGCAATTCTGCCTTGCTTTCAAATCCTCTTCGTTGCCTTCCCTCAATATATCTGTGGATGAGAGTTATCATTTATAACTCTGCGGGTTTGTGAATTGCAGTTTCCCTGAGCTCCATTTTTCAACTGTCTTTTTTGGGAGCTGGCCGCAAAAGCGCGGGATTGCCTCAGGCCCTATTCTGCTTCTGGGCGGCAGGCTGAGCCTGTGGTTAATTCTTCTTCCTGTTGGGAAAATAGAGTGACCTGTGCCTGTCCCAACACCTAGATCTAGTCTCTCATTGGTTGCCCCTCTTCCCGTTCATCCTCAGGACAAATTGCAACCTGTAGGGAACAGGAGGTTAAAGGTGCTGATTCTCCAAGTAGGGAGATTGCTAGTAAAGTAGCTGGAATGGCGAAACCGAGCACAAGGAGATGAGAAATGAGGTGCATTTTAGAAACCTTTCAAAATCACACGGTGTACCATCTTCTGGGTTTTTCATGCATGTTTTCGATGTAGGAAGATGCCCTTGAACTGGAGATTTGGGACCCATGTGATGGGTACCACGCAGTATTACTTTAAAGGGTCTGCGTTTGCTCACCCAACCTCACCCAACCTCTCAGCCCCAAGAGTGTCCACCCTTATATCTCATCCAGCTGTGGGTCTAGATATGGTCAATCCAGGTTGCATCACAGCCTCTGAACGAATTTTGTAAGAATTTCTCTCTCTTTCACTGTCTTTGTTTTACGGGTTTTTAAAAGTAATTTATTTTTATAATGGGGTTTAGCTGCTTTTCATGGCTGTGTTTATGCGGCTTTGCACCCACTTGACTCACTTCCAGACAGATATCAATACATAGGTTTTAATATTCTTACTAGTCACATATATTCTTGTGCAGTGAATAGGGGGTGTTGAGTTCAGTTCACTGAGCAATGAGTAGATCTTGTCTATTACATATTCGGTGTATGGAACGATACCTCAGCGAATTTGAAACCCTTGTTTTATGCATCACCCCACCTCACCTTTCCCGTTAAGCAGCCATAGTGTGTTTTCTAAACGTGTGACTCTGTTCTCTTTTGTAATTCAGTTCAAGTGTAGCGGTTTTTACATTCCCTCTATAAGTGATAGCTTATGATAAGTGTCTTTTTCTGTGTGACTTATTTCACTTAGAATCGTCGTACCTAACTCCACTCATCTTGCTTCTACTAGCCTTATAACATTGATTTCATGTCTGAGTGATATTCCATTGTACATAAGGACCACAACTTCTTTATCCATTTTTCTCTTTCCTGGGATATTTAAGGTGTCATGAAGTGGAGGTTCTTGTCAACAGAGCAGCCCTAAACTTTCCGGTGCCTGTGTCTTGCTGATTTTTAGTTTTTCCAATTTATACGCCCATGAGTGGACGTGCCCTATGCTCCCTAAGCTGTTTTTTTTCCATGTTTCAGGACACAACGTACACTTCTCCAGAGTGGCTGTTGGCAATTTACATCCCGCCCATCAGTGTAGCAAGGCTGCCATTTCTCCATGGCCTGTCCTGCATTTCTCGTTTTGACACTTTTTGCAGCATGGCCCTTTTCACCGATGGGAAGCGAGACTTCTTTGTAGCGCTGATTTGCCTTTCCAGGTTGCTTGGTTGGCCAAAAAGGGCGTATGCGTTTTTTCCTGAATATATTCAGGAAAAAACGCATACGCCCTTTTTGGCCAAGGGCATCATTGTGGACGTTTTGCCGCTTTTCATGTGCTTTAAAGGCGATTCGTATCTACCTGCTGAAATCTGTTTCCTGCAATTCTGCCTTGCTTTCAAATCCTCTTCGTTGCCTTCCCTCAATATATCTGTGGATGAGAGTTATCATTTATAACTCTGCGGGTTTGTGAATTGCAGTTTCCCTGAGCTCCATGTTTCAACTGTCTTTTTTGGGAGCTGGCCGCAAAAGCGCGGGATTGCCTCAGGCCCTATTCTGCTTCTGGGCGGCAGGCTGAGCCTGTGGTTAATTCTTCTTCCTTGTGGGAAAATAGAGTGACCTGTGCCTGTCCCAACACCTAGATCTAGTCTCTCATTGGTTGCCCCTCTACCCGTTCATCCTCAGGACAAATTGCAACCTGTAGGGAACAGGAGGTTAAAGGTGCTGATTCTCCAAGTAGGGAGATTGCTAGTAAAGTAGCTGGAAAGGCGAACCCGAGCACAAGGAGATGAGAAATGAGGTGCGTTTTAGAACCCTTTGAAAATCACACGGTGTACCATCTTCTGGGTTTCTCATGCATGTTTTCGATGTAGGAAGATGCCCTTCAACCTGGAGATTTGGGACCCATGGGATGGGTACCATGCAGTTTTACTTTAAAGGGTCTGTGTTTGCTCACCCAACCTCACCCAACCTCTCAGCCCCAAGAGTGTCCACCCTTATGTCTCATCCAGCTGTGGGTCTAGATATGGCCAATCCAGGTTGCATCACAGCCTCTGAACGAATTTTGTAAGAATTTCTCTCTCTTTCACTGTCTTTGTTTTACGGGTTTTTAAAAGTAATTTATTTTTATAATGGGGTTTAGCTGCTTTTCACGGCTGTGTTTATGCGGTTTACACCCTCTTGACTCACTTCCAGAGAGATATCATTACATAGGTTTTAAGATTCTTACTAGTCAGATATATTCTTCTGCGGTGAATAGGGGGTGTTGAGTCCAGTTCACTGAGCAAGGAGTAGGTCTTGTCTATTACATATTGGGTGTATGGAACGGTATCTGAGCTAATTTGAAACCTTTGTTTTATGCATCACCCCACCTCACCTTTCCCGTTAAGCAGCCATAGTGTGTTTTCTAAACGTGTGACTCTGTTCTCTTTTGTAAGTCAGTTCAAGTGTAGCGGTTTTTACATTCCCTCTATAAGTGATAGCTTATGATAAGTGTCTTTTTCTGTGTGACTTATTTCACTTAGAATCGTCGTTCCTAACTCCACTCATCTTGCTTCTACTAGCCTTATAACATTGATTTCATGTCTGAGTGATATTCCATTGTACATAAGGACCACAACTTCTTTATCCATTTTTCTCTTTCCTGGGATATTTAAGGTGTCATGAAGTGGAGGTTCTTGTCAACAGAGCAGCCCTAAACTTTCGGGTGCCTGTGTCTTGCTGATTTTTAGTTTTTCCAATTTATACGCCCATGAGTGGACGTGCCCTATGCTCCCTAAGCTGTATTTTTTCGATGTTTCAGGACGCAACGTACACTTCTCCAGAGTGGCTGTTGGCCATTTACATCCCGCCCATCAGTGTAGCAAGGCTGCCATTTCTCCATGGCCTGTCCTGCATTTCTGGTTTTGACACTTTTTGCAGCATGGCCCTTTTCACCGATGGGAAGCGAGACTTCTTTGTAGCGCTGATTTGCCTTTCCAGGTTGCTTGGTTGGCCAAAAAGGGCGTATGCGTTTTTTCCTGAATATATTCAGGAAAAAACGCATACGCCCTTTTTGGCCAAGGGCATCATTGTGGACGTTTTGCCGCTTTTCATGTGCTTTAAAGGCGATCCGTATCTACCTCCTGAAATCTGTTTCCTGCAATTCTGCCTTGCTTTCAAATCCTCTTCGTTGCCTTCCCTCAATATATCTGTGGATGAGAGTTATCATTTATAACTCTGCGGGTTTGTGAATTGCAGTTTCCCTGAGCTCCATTTTTCAACTGTCTTTTTTGGGAGCTGGCCACAAAAGCGCGGGATTGCCTCAGGCCCTATTCTGCTTCTGGGCGGCAGGCTGAGCCTGTGGTTAATTCTTCTTCCTGTTGGGAAAATAGAGTGACCTGTGCCTGTCCCAACACCTAGATCTAGTCTCTCATTGGTTGCCCCTCTTCCCGTTCATCCTCAGGACAAATTGCAACCTGTAGGGAACAGGAGGTTAAAGGTGCTGATTCTCCAAGTAGGGAGATTGCTAGTAAAGTAGCTGGAATGGCGAAACCGAGCACAAGGAGATGAGAAATGAGGTGCGTTTTAGAAACCTTTCAAAATCACACGGTGTACCATCTTCTGGGTTTTTCATGCATGTTTTCGATGTAGGAAGATGCCCTTGAACTGGAGATTTGGGACACATGGGATGGGTACCACGCAGTATTACTTTAAAGGGTCTGCGTTTGCTCACCCAACCTCACCCAACCTCTCAGCCCCAAGAGTGTCCACCCTTATATCTCATCCAGCTGTGGGTCTAGATATGGTCAATCCAGGTTGCATCACAGCCTCTGAACGAATTTTGTAAGAATTTCTCTCTCTTTCACTGTCTTTGTTTTACGGGTTTTTAAAAGTAATTTATTTTTATAATGGGGTTTAGCTGCTTTTCATGGCTGTGTTTATGCGGCTTTGCACCCACTTGACTCACTTCCAGACAGATATCAATACATAGGTTTTAATATTCTTACTAGTCACATATATTCTTGTGCAGTGAATAGGGGGTGTTGAGTTCAGTTCACTGAGCAAGGAGTAGATCTTGTCTATTACATATTGGGTGTATGGAACGATACCTCAGCGAATTTGAAACCCTTGTTTTATGCATCACCCCACCTCACCTTTCCCGTTAAGCAGCCATAGTGTGTTTTCTAAACGTGTGACTCTGTTCTCTTTTGTAATTCAGTTCAAGTGTAGCGGTTTTTACATTCCCTCTATAAGTGATAGCTTATGATAAGTGTCTTTTTCTGTGTGACTTATTTCACTTAGAATCGTCGTACCTAACTCCACTCATCTTGCTTCTACTAGCCTTATAACATTGATTTCATGTCTGAGTGATATTCCATTGTATATAAGGACCACAACTTCTTTATCCATTTTTCTCTTTCCTGGGATATTTAAGGTGTCATGAAGTGGAGGTTCTTGTCAACAGAGCAGCCCTAAACTTTCTGGTGCCTGTGTCTTGCTGATTTTTAGTTTTTCCAATTTATACGCCCATGAGTGGACGTGCCCTATGCTCCCTAAGCTGTTTTTTTTCCATGTTTCAGGACACAACGTACACTTCTCCAGAGTGGCTGTTGGCAATTTACATCCCGCCCATCAGTGTAGCAAGGCTGCCATTTCTCCATGGCCTGTCCTGCATTTCTGGTTTTGACACGTTTTGCAGCATGGCCCTTTTGACCGATGGGAAGCGAGACTTCTTTGTAGCGCTGATTTGCCTTTCCAGGTTGCTTGGTTGGCCAAAAAGGGCGTATGCGTTTTTTCCTGAATATATTCAGGAAAAAACGCATACGCCCTTTTTGGCCAAGGGCATCATTGTCGACGTTTTGCCGCTTTTCATGTGCTTTAAAGGCGATTCGTATCTACCTCCTGAAATCTGTTTCCTGCAATTCTGCCTTGCTTTCAAATCCTCTTCGTTGCCTTCCCTCAATATATCTGTGGATGAGAGTTATCATTTATAACTCTGCGGGTTTGTGAATTGCAGTTTCCCTGAGTTCCATTTTTCAATTGTCTTTTTTGGGAGCCGGCCGCAAAAGCGCGGGATTGCCTCAGGCCCTATTCTGCTTCTGGGCGGCAGGCTGAGCCTGTGGTTAATTCTTCTTCCTGTTGGGAAAATAGAGTGACCTGTGCCTGTCCCAACACCTAGATCTAGTCTCTCATTGGTTGCCCCTCTTCCCGTTCATCCTCAGGACAAATTGAAACCTGTAGGGAACAGGAGGTTAAAGGTGCTGATTCTCCAAGTAGGGAGATTGCTAGTAAAGTAGCTGGAATGGCGAAACCGAGCACAAGGAGATGAGAAATGAGGTGCGTTTTAGAAACCTTTCAAAATCACACGGTGTACCATCTTCTGGGTTTTTCATGCATGTTTTCGATGTAGGAAGATGCCCTTGAACTGGAGATTTGGGACCCATGGGATGGGTACAACGCAGTATTACTTTAAAGGGTCTGCGTTTGCTCACCCAACCTCACCCAACCTCTCAGCCCCAAGAGTGTCCAGCCTTATATCTCATCCAGCTGTGGGTCTAGATATGGTCAATCCAGGTTGCATCACAGCCTCTGAACGAATTTTGTAAGAATTTCTCTCTCTTTCACTGTCTTTGTTTTACGGGTTTTTAAAAGTAATTTATTTTTATAATGGGGTTTAGCTGCTTTTCATGGCTGTGTTTATGCGGCTTTACACCCACTTGACTCACTTCCAGACAGATATCAATACATAGGTTTTAAGATTCTTACTAGTCACATATATCCTTGTGCAGTGAATAGGGGGTGTTGAGTTCAGTTCACTGAGCAAGGAGTAGGTCTTGTCTATTACATATTGGGTGTATGGAACGATACCTCAGCGAATTTGAAACCCTTGTTTTATGCATCACCCCACCTCACCTTTCCCGTTAAGCAGCCATAGTGTGTTTTCTAAACGTGTGACTCTGTTCTCTTTTGTAATTCAGTTCAAGTGTAGCGGTTTTTACATTCCCTCTATAAGTGATAGCTTATGATAAGTGTCTTTTTCTGTGTGACTTATTTCACTTAGAATTGTCGTACCTAACTCCACTCATCTTGCTTCTACTAGCCTTATAACATTGATTTCATTTCTGAGTGATATTCCATTGTACATAAGGACCACAACTTCTTTATCCATTTTTCTCTTTCCTGGGATATTTAAGGTGTCATGAAGTGGAGGTTCTTGTCAACAGAGCAGCCCTAAACTTTCCGGTGCCTGTGTCTTGCTGATTTTTAGTTTTTCCAATTTATACGCCCTTGAGTGGACGTGCCCTATGCTCCCTAAGCTGTTTTTTTTCCATGTTTCAGGACACAACGTACACTTCTCCAGAGTGGCTGTTGGCAATTTACATCCCGCCCATCAGTGTAGCAAGGCTGCCATTTCTCCATGGCCTGTCCTGCATTTCTGGTTTTGACACTTTTTGCAGCATGGCCCTTTTCACCGATGGGAAGCGAGACTTCTTTGTAGCGCTGATTTGCCTTTCCAGGTTGCTTGGTTGGCCAAAAAGGGCGTATGCGTTTTTTCCTGAATATATTCAGGAAAAAACGCATACGCCCTTTTTGGCCAAGGGCATCATTGTGGACATTTTGCCGGTTTTCATGTGCTTTAAAGGCGATTCGTATCTACCTCCTGAAATCTGTTTCCTGCAATTCTGCCTTGCTTTCAAATCCTCTTCGTTGCCTTCCCTCAATATATCTGTGGATGAGAGTTATCATTTATAACTCTGCGGGTTTGTGAATTGCAGTGTCCCTGAGCTCCATTTTTCAACTGTCTTTTTTGGGAGCTGGCCGCAAAAGCGCGGGATTGCCTCAGGCCCTATTCTGCTTCTGGGCGGCAGGCTGAGCCTGTGGTTAATTCTTCTACCTGTTGGGAAAATAGAGTGACCTGTGCCTGTCCCAACACCTAGATCTAGTCTCTCATTGGTTGCCCCTCTTCCCGTTCATCCTCAGGACAAATTGCAACCTGTAGGGAACAGGAGGTTAAAGGTGCTGATTCTCCAAGTAGGGAGATTGCTAGTAAAGTAGCTGGAATGGCGAAACCGAGCACAAGGAGATGAGAAATGAGGTGCGTTTTAGAAACCTTTCAAAATCACACGGTGTACCATCTTCTGGGTATTTCATGCATGTTTTCGATGTAGGAAGATGCCCTTGAACTGGAGATTTGGGACCCATGGGATGGGTACCACGCAGTATTACTTTAAAGGGTCTGCGTTTGCTCACCCAACCTCACCCAACCTCTCAGCCCCAAGAGTGTCCACCCTTATATCTCATCCAGCTGTGGGTCTAGATATGGTCAATCCAGGTTGCATCACAGCCTCTGAACGAATTTTGTAAGAATTTCTCTCTCTTTCACTGTCTTTGTTTTACGGGTTTTTAAAAGTAATTTATTTTTATAATGGGGTTTAGCTGCTTTTCATGGCTGTGTTTATGCGGCTTTACACCCACTTGACTCACTTCCAGACAGATATCAATACATAGGTTTTAAGATTCTTACTAGTCACATATATTCTTGTGCAGTGAATAGGGGGTGTTGAGTTCAGTTCACTGAGCAAGGAGTAGGTCTTGTCTATTACATATTGGGTGTATGGAACGATACCTCAGCGAATTTGAAACCCTTGTTTTATGCATCACCCCACCTCACCATTCCCGTTAAGCAGCCATAGTGTGTTTTCTAAACGTGTGACTCTGTTCTGTTTTGTAATTCAGTTCAAGTGTAGCGGTTTTTACATTCCCTCTATAAGTGATAGCTTATAATAAGTGTCTTTTTCTGTGTGACTTATTTCACTTAGGATCGTCGTACCTAACTCCACTCATCTTGCTTCTACTAGCCTTATGACATTGATTTCATGTCTGAGTGATATTCCATTGTACATAAGGACCACAACTTCTTTATCCATTTTTCTCTTTCCTGGGATATTTAAGGTGTCATGAAGTGGAGGTTCTTGTCAACAGAGCAGCCCTAAACTTTCCGGTGCCTGTGTCTTGCTGATTTTTAGTTTTTCCAATTTATACTCCCATGAGTGGACGTGCCCTATGCTCCCTAAGCTGTTTTTTTTCCATGTTTCAGGACACAACGTACACTTCTCCAGAGTGGCTGTTCGCAATTTACATCCCGCCCATCAGTGTAGCAAGGCTGCCATTTCTCCATGGCCTGTCCTGCATTTCTGGTTTTGACACTTTTTGCAGCATGGCCTTTTTGACCGATGGGAAGCGAGACTTCTTTGTAGCGCTGATTTGCCTTTCCAGGTTGCTTGGTTGGCCAAAAAGGGCGTATGCGTATTTCCTGAATATATTCAGGAAAAAACGCATACGCCCTTTTTGGCCAAGGGCATCATTGTCGACGTTTTGCCGCTTTTCATGTGCTTAAAAGGCGATTCGTATCTACCTCCTGAAATCTGTTTCCTGCAATTCTGCCTTGCTTTCAAATCCTCTTCGTTGCCGTCCCTCAATATATCTGTGGATGAGAGTTATCATTTATAACTCTGCGGGTTTGTGAATTGCAGTTTCCCTGAGCTCCATTTTTCAACTGTCTTTTTTGGGAGCTGGCCGCAAAAGCGCGGGATTGCCTCAGGCCCTATTCTGCTTCTGGGCTGCAGGCTGAGCCTGTGGTTAATTCTTCTTCCTTGTGGGAAAATAGAGTGACCTGTGCCTGTCCCAACACCTAGATCTAGTCTCTCATTGGTTGCCCCTCTACCCGTTCATCCTCAGGACAAATTGCAACCTGTAGGGAACAGGAGGTTAAAGGTGCTGATTCTCCAAGTAGGGAGATTGCTAGTAAAGTAGCTGGAAAGGCGAACCCGAGCACAAGGAGATGAGAAATGAGGTGCGTTTTAGAACCCTTTGAAAATCACACGGTGTACCATCTTCTGGGTTTCTCATGCATGTTTTCGATGTAGGAAGATGCCCTTCAACCTGGAGATTTGGGACCCATGGGATGGGTACCATGCAGTTTTACTTTAAAGGGTCTGCGTTTGCTCACCCAACCTCACCCAACCTCTCAGCCCCAAGAGTGTCCACCCTTATGTCTCATCCAGCTGTGGGTCTAGATATGGCGAATCCAGGTTGCATCACAGCCTCTGAACGAATTTTGTAAGAATTTCTCTCTCTTTCACTGTCTTTGTTTTACGGGTTTTTAAAAGTAATTTATTTTTATAATGGGGTTTAGCTGCTTTTCACGGCTGTGTTTATACGGTTTACACCCTCTTGACTCACTTCCAGAGAGATATCATTACATAGGTTTTAAGATTCTTACTAGTCAGATATATTCTTGTGCGGTGAATAGTGGGTGTTGAGTCCAGTTCACTGAGCAAGGAGTAGGTCTTGTCTATTACATATTGGGTGTATGGAACGGTATCTGAGCTAATTTGAAACCCTTGTTTTATGCATCACCCCACCTCACCTTTCCCGTTAAGCAGCCATAGTGTGTTTTCTAAACGTGTGACTCTGTTCTCTTTTGTAAGTCAGTTCAAGTGTAGCGGTTTTTACATTCCCTCTATAAGTGATAGCTTATGATAAGTGTCTTTTTCTGTGTGACTTATTTCACTTAGAATCGTCGTTCCTAACTCCACTCATCTTGCTTCTACTAGCCTTATAACATTGATTTCATGTCTGAGTGATATTCCATTGTACATAAGGACCACAACTTCTTTATCCATTTTTCTCTTTCCTGGGATATTTAAGGTGTCATGAAGTGGAGGTTCTTGTCAACAGAGCAGCCCTAAACTTTCGGGTGCCTGTGTCTTGCTGATTTTTAGTTTTTCCAATTTATACGCCCATGAGTGGACGTGCCCTATGCTCCCTAACCTGTATTTTTTCGATGTTTCAGGACGCAACGTACACTTCTCCAGAGTGGCTGTTGGCAATTTACATCCCACCCATCAGTGTAGCAAGGCTGCCATTTCTCCATGGCCTGTCCTGCATTTCTGGTTTTGACACTTTTTGCAGCATGGCCCTTTTCACCTATGGGAAGCGAGACTTCTTTGTAGTGCTGATTTGCATTTCCAGGTTGCTTGGTTGGCCAAAAAGGGCGTATGCGTTTTTTCCTGAATATATTCAGGAAAAAACGCATACGCCCTTTTTGGCCAAGGGCATCATTGTCGACGTTTCGCCGCTTTTCATGTGCTTTAAAGGCGATTCGTATCTACTTCCTGAAATCTCTTTCCTGCAATTCTGCCTTGCTTTCAAATCCTCTTCGTTGCCTTCCCTCAATATATCTGTGGATGAGAGTTATCATTTATAACTCTGCGGGTTTGTGAATTGCAGTTTCCCTGAGCTCCATTTTTCAACTGTCTTTTTTGGGAGCTGGCCGCAAAAGCGCGGGATTGCCTCAGGCCCTATTCTGCTTCTGGGCGGCAGGCTGAACCTGTGGTTAATTCTTCTTCCTGTTGGGAAAATAGAGTGACCTGTGCCTGTCCCAACACCTAGATCTAGTCTCTCATTGGTTGCCCCTCTTCCCGTTCATCCTCAGGACAAATTGAAACCTGTAGGGAACAGGAGGTTAAAGGTGCTGATTCTCCAAGTAGGGAGATTGCTAGTAAAGTAGCTGGAATGGCGAAACCGAGCACAAGGAGATGAGAAATGAGGTGCGTTTTAGAAACCTTTCAAAATCACACGGTGTAACATCTTCTGGGTTTTTCATGCATGTTTTCGATGTAGGAAGATGCCCTTGAACTGGAGATTTGGGACCCATGAGATGGGTACCACGCAGTATTACTTTAAAGGGTCTGCGTTTGCTCACCCAACCTCACCCAACCTCTCAGCCCCAAGAGTGTCCACCCTTATATCTCATCCAGCTGTGGGTCTAGATATGGTCAATCCAGGTTGCAACACAGCCTCTGAACGAATTTTGTAAGAATTTCTCTCTCTTTCACTGTCTTTGTTTTACGGGTTTTTAAAAGTAATTTATTTTTATAATGGGGTTTAGCTGCTTTTCATGGCTGTGTTTATGCGGCTTTACACCCACTTGACTCACTTCCAGACAGATATCAATACATAGGTTTTAAGATTCTTACTAGTCACATATATTCTTGTGCAGTGAATAGGGGGTGTTGAGTTCAGTTCACTGAGCAAGGAGTAGGTCTTGTCTATTACATATTGGGTGTATGGAACGATACCTCAGCGAATTTGAAACCCTTGTTTTATGCATCACCCCACCTCACCTTTCCCGTTAAGCAGCCATAGTGTGTTTTCTAAACGTGTGACTCTGTTCTCTTTTGTAATTCAGTTCAAGTGTAGCGGTTTTTACATTCCCTCTATAAGTGATAGCTTATGATAAGTGTCTTTTTCTGTGTGACTTATTTCACTTAGAATTGTCGTACCTAACTCCACTCATCTTGCTTCTACTAGCCTTATAACATTCATTTCATGTCTGAGTGATATTCCATTGTACATAAGGACCACAACTTCTTTATCCATTTTTCTCTTTCCTGGGATATTTAAGGTGTCATGAAGTGGAGGTTCTTGTCAACAGAGCAGCCCTAAACTTTCGGGTGCCTGTGTCTTGCTGATTTTTAGTTTTTCCAATTTATACGCCCATGAGTGGACGTGCCCTATGCTCCCTAAGCTGTTTTTTTTCCATGTTTCAGGACACAACGTACACTTCTCCAGATTGGCTGTTGGCAATTTACATCCCGCCCATCAGTGTAGCAAGGCTGCCATTTCTCCATGGCCTGTCCTGCATTTCTGGTTTTGACACTTTTTGCAGCATGGCCCTTTTCACCGATGGGAAGCGAGACTTCTTTGTAGCGCTGATTTGCCTTTCCAGGTTGCTTGGTTGGCCAAAAAGGGCGTATGCGTTTTTTCCTGAATATATTCAGGAAAAAACGCATATGCCCTTTTTGGCCAAGGGCATCATTGTGGACGTTTTGCCGCTTTTCATGTGCTTTAAAGGCGATTCGTATCTACCTCCTGAAATCTGTTTCCTGCAATTCTGCCTTGCTTTCAAATCCTCTTCGTTGCCTTCCCTCAATATATCTGTGGATGAGAGTTATCATTTATAACTCTGCGGGTTTGTGAATTGCAGTTTCCCTGAGCTCCATTTTTCAACTGTCTTTTTTGGGAGCTGGCCGCAAAAGCGCGGGATTGCCTCAGGCCCTATTCTGCTTCTGGGCGGCAGGCTGAGCCTGTGGTTAATTCTTCTTCCTGTTGGGAAAATAGAGTGACCTGTGCCTGTCCCAACACCTAGATCTAGTCTCTCATTGGTTGCCCCTCTTCCCGTTCATCCTCAGGACAAATTGCAACCTGTAGGGAACAGGAGGTTAAAGGTGCTGATTCTCCAAGTAGGGAGATTGCTAGTAAAGTAGCTGGAATGGCGAAACCGAGCACAAGGAGATGAGAAATGAGGTGCGTTTTAGAAACCTTTCAAAATCACACGGTGTACCATCTTCTGGGTTTCTCTTGCATGTTTTCGATGTAGGAAGATGCCGTTGAACCTGGAGATTTGGGACCCATGGGATGGGTACCACGCAGTATTACTTTAAAGGGTCTGCGTTTTCTCACCCAACCTCACCCAACCTCTCAGCCCCAAGAGTGTCCACCCTTATGTCTCATCCAGGTGTGGGTCTAGATATGGTCAATCCAGGTTGCATCACAGCCTCTGAACGAATTTTGTAAGAATTTCTCTCTCTTTCACTGTCTTTGTTTTATGGGTTTTTAAAAGTAATTTATTTTTATAATGGGGTTTAGCTGCTTTTCATGGCTGTGTTTATGCGGCTTTACACCCACTTGACTCACTTCCAGAGAGATATCAATACATAGGTTTTAAGATTCTTACTAGTCACATATATTCTTGTGTGGTGAATAGGGGGTGTTGAGTCCAGTTCACTGAGCAAGGAGTAGGTCTTGTCTATTACATATTGGGTGTATGGAACGGTATCTGAGCGAATTTGAAACCCTTGTTTTATGCATCACCCCACCTCACCATTCCCGTTAAGCAGCCATAGTGTGTTTTCTAAACGTGTGACTCTGTTCTGTTTTGTAATTCAGTTCAAGTGTAGCGGTTTTTACATTCCCTCTATAAGTGATAGCTTATGATAAGTGTCTTTTTCTGTGTGACTTATTTCACTTAGGATCGTCGTACCTAACTCCACTCATCTTGCTTCTACTAGCCTTATGACATTGATTTCATGTCTGAGTGATATTCCATTGTACATAAGGACCACAACTTCTTTATCCATTTTTCTCTTTCCTGGGATATTTAAGGTGTCATGAAGTGGAGGTTCTTGTCAACAGAGCAGCCCTAAACTTTCCGGTGCCTGTGTCTTGCTGATTTTTAGTTTTTCCAATTTATACGCCCATGAGTGGACGTGCCCTATGCTCCCTAAGCTGTATTTTTTCGATGTTTCAGGACGCAACGTACACTTTTCCGAGTGGCTGTTGGCAATTTACATCCCGCCTATCAGTGTAGCAAGGCTGCCATTTCTCCATGGCCTGTCCTGCATTTCTGGTTTTGACACTTTTTGCAGCATGGCCCTTTTCACCGATGGGAAGCGAGACTTCTTTGTAGCGCTGATTTGCCTTTCCAGGTTGCTTGGTTGGCCAAAAAGGGCGTATGCGTTTTTTCCTGAATATATTCAGGAAAAAACGCATACGCCCTTTTTGGCCAAGGGCATCATTGTGGACGTTTTGCCGCTTTTCATGTGCTTTAAAGGCGATTCGTATCTACCTCCTGAAATCTGTTTCCTGCAATTCTGCCTTGCTTTCAAATCCTCTTCGTTGCCTTCCCTCAATATATCTGTGGATGAGAGTTATCATTTATAACTCTGCGGGTTTGTGAATTGCAGTTTCCCTGAGCTCCATTTTTCAACTGTCTTTTTTGGGAGCTGGCCGCAAAAGCGCGGGATTGCCTCAGGCCCTATTCTGCTTCTGGGCGGCAGGCTGAGCCTGTGGTTAATTCTTCTTCCTTGTGGGAAAATAGAGTGACCTGTGCCTGTCCCAACACCTAGATCTAGTCTCTCATTGGTTGCCCCTCTACCCGTTCATCCTCAGGACAAATTGCAACCTGTAGGGAACAGGAGGTTAAAGGTGCTGATTCTCCAAGTAGGGAGATTGCTAGTAAAGTAGCTGGAAAGGCGAACCCGAGCACAAGGAGATGAGAAATGAGGTGCGTTTTAGAACCCTTTGAAAATCACACGGTGTACCATCTTCTGGGTTTCTCATGCATGTTTTCGATGTAGGAAGATGCCCTTCAACCTGGAGATTTGGGACCCATGGGATGGGTACCATGCAGTTTTACTTTAAAGGGTCTGCGTTTGCTCACCCAACCTCACCCAACCTCTCAGCCCCAAGAGTGTCCACCCTTATGTCTCATCCAGCTTTGGGTCTAGATATGGCTAATCCAGGTTGCATCACAGCCTCTGAACGAATTTTGTAAGAATTTCTCTCTCTTTCACTGTCTTTGTTTTACGGGTTTTTAAAAGTAATTTATTTTTATAATGGGGTTTAGCTGCTTTTCACGGCTGTGTTTATGCGGTTTACACCCTCTTGACTCACTTCCAGAGAGATATCATTACATAGGTTTTAAGATTCTTACTAGTCAGATATATTCTTGTGCGGTGAATAGGGGGTGTTGAGTCCAGTTCACTGAGCAAGGAGTAGGTCTTGTCTATTACATATTGGGTGTATGGAACGGTATCTGAGCTAATTTGAAACCTTTGTTTTATGCATCACCCCACCTCACCTTTCCCGTTAAGCAGCCATAGTGTGTTTTCTAAACGTGTGACTCTGTTCTCTTTTGTAAGTCAGTTCAAGTGTAGCGGTTTTTACATTCCCTCTATAAGTGATAGCTTATGATAAGTGTCTTTTTCTGTGTGACTTATTTCACTTAGAATCGTCTTTCCTAACTCCACTCATCTTGCTTCTACTAGCCTTATAACATTGATTTCATGTCTGAGTGATATTCCATTGTACATAAGGACCACAACTTCTTTATCCATTTTTCTCTTTCCTGGGATATTTAAGGTGTCATGAAGTGGAGGTTCTTGTCAACAGAGCAGCCCTAAACTTTCCGGTGCCAGTGTCTTGCTGATTTTTAGTTTTTCCAATTTATACGCCCATGAGTGGACGTGCCCTATGCTCCCTAAGCTGTATTTTTTCGATGTTTCAGGACGCAACGTACACTTCTCCAGAGTGGCTGTTGGCAATTTACATCCCGCCCATCAGTGTAGCAAGGCTGCCATTTCTCCATGGCCTGTCCTGCCTTTCTGGTTTTGACACATTTTGCAGCATGGCCCTTTTCACCTATGGGAAGCGAGACTTCTTTGTAGTGCTGATTTGCATTTCCAGGTTGCTTGGTTGGCCAAAAAGGGCGTATGCGTTTTTTCCTGAATATATTCAGGAAAAAACGCATACGCCCTTTTTGGCCAAGGGCATCATTGTCGACGTTTCGCCGCTTTTCATGTGCTTTAAAGGCGATTCGTATCTACTTCCTGAAATCTCTTTCCTGCAATTCTGCCTTGCTTTCAAATCCTCTTCGTTGCCTTCCCTCAATATATCTGTGGATGAGAGTTATCATTTATAACTCTGCGGGTTTGTGAATTGCAGTTTCCCTGAGCTCCATTTTTCAACTGTCTTCTTTGGGAGCTGGCCGCAAAAGCGCGGGATTGCCTCAGGCCCTATTCTGCTTCTGGGCGGCAGGCTGAGCCTGTGGTTAATTCTTCTTCCTGTTGGGAAAATAGAGTGACCTGTGCCTGTCCCAACACCTAGATCTAGTCTCTCATTGGTTGCCCCTCTTCCCGTTCATCCTCAGGACAAATTGCAACCTGTAGGGAACAGGAGGTTAAAGGTGCTGATTCTCCAAGTAGGGAGATTGCTAGTAAAGTAGCTGGAATGGCGAAACCGAGCACAAGGAGATGAGAAATGAGGTGCGTTTTAGAAACCTTTCAAAATCACACGGTGTACCATCTTCTGGGTTTTTCATGCATGTTTTCGATGTAGGAAGATGCCCTTGAACTGGAGATTTGGGACCCATGGGATGGGTACCACGCAGTATTACTTTAAAGGGTCTGCGTTTGCTCACCCAACCTCACCCAACCTCTCAGCCCCAAGAGTGTCCAGCCTTATATCTCATCCAGCTGTGGGTCTAGATATGGTCAATCCAGGTTGCATCACAGCCTCTGAACGAATTTTGTAAGAATTTCTCTCTCTTTCACTGTCTTTGTTTTACGGGTTTTCAAAAGTAATTTATTTTTATAATGGGGTTTAGCTGCTTTTCATGGCTGTGTTTATGCGGCTTTACACCCACTTGACTCACTTCCAGACAGATAACAATACATAGGTTTTAAGATTCTTACTAGTCACATATATTCTTGTGCAGTGAATAGGGGGTGTTGAGTTCAGTTCACTGAGCAAGGAGTAGGTCTTGTCTATTACATATTGGGTGTATGGAACGATACCTCAGCGAATTTGAAACCCTTGTTTTATGCATCACCCCACCTCACCTTTCCCGTTAAGCAGCCATAGTGTGTTTTCTAAACGTGTGACTCTGTTCTGTTTTGTAATTCAGTTCAAGTGTAGCGGTTTTTACATTCCCTCTATAAGTGATAGCTTATGATAAGTGTCTTTTTCTGTGTGACTTATTTCACTTAGGATCGTCGTACCTAACTCCACTCATCTTGCTTCTACTAGCCTTATGACATTGATTTCATGTCTGAGTGATATTCCATTGTACATAAGGACCACAACTTCTTTATCCATTTTTCTCTTTCCTGGGATATTTAAGGTGTCATGAAGTGGAGGTTCTTGTCAACAGAGCAGCCCTAAACTTTCCGGTGCCTGTGTCTTGCTGATTTTTAGTTTTTCCAATTTATACGCCCATGAGTGGACGTGCCCTATGCTCCCTAAGCTGTATTTTTTCCATGTTTCAGGACACAACGTACACTTCTCCAGAGTGGCTGTTGGCAATTTACATCCCGCCCATCAGTGTAGCAAGGCTGCCATTTCTCCATGGCCTGTCCTGCATTTCTGGTTTTGACACTTTTTGCAGCATGGCCCTTTTGACCGATGGGAAGCGAGACTTCTTTGTAGCGCTGATTTGCCTTTCCAGGTTGCTTGGTTGGCCAAAAAGGGCGTATGCGTTTTTTCCTGAGTATATTCAGGAAAAAACGCATACGCCCTTTTTGGCCAAGGGCATCATTGTCGACGTTTTGCCGCTTTTCATGTGCTTTAAAGGCGATTCGTATCTACCTCCTGAAATTTGTTTCCTGCAATTCTGCCTTGCTTTCAAATCCTCTTCGTTGCCTTCCCTCAATATATCTGTGGATGAGAGTTATCATTTATAACTCTGCGGGTTTGTGAATTGCAGTTTCCCTGAGCTCCATTTTTCAACTGTCTTTTTTGGGAGCTGGCCGCAAAAGCGCGGGATTGCCTCAGGCCCTATTCTGCTTCTGGGCGGCAGGCTGAGCCTGTGGTTAATTCTTCTTCCTTGTGGGAAAATAGAGTGACCTGTGCCTGTCCCAACACCTAGATCTAGTCTCTCATTGGTTGCCCCTCTTCCCGTTCGTCCTCAGGACAAATTGCAACCTGTAGGGAACAGGAGGTTAAAGGTGCTGATTCTCCAAGTAGGGAGATTGCTAGTAAAGTAGCTGGAAAGGCGAACCCGAGCACAAGGAGATGAGAAATGAGGTGCGTTTTAGAACCCTTTGAAAATCACACGGTGTACCATCTTCTGGGTTTCTCATGCATGTTTTCGATGTAGGAAGATGCCCTTCAACCTGGAGATTTGGAACCCATGGGATGGGTACCATGCAGTTTTACTTTAAAGGGTCTGCGTTTGCTCACCCAACCTCACCCAACCTCTCAGCCCCAAGAGTGTCCACCCTTATGTCTCATCCAGCTGTGGGTCTAGATATGGCCAATCCAGGTTGCATCACAGCCTCTGAACGAATTTTGTAAGAATTTCTCTCTCTTTCACTGTCTTTGTTTTACGGGTTTTTAAAAGTAATTTATTTTTATAATGGGGTTTAGCTGCTTTTCACCGCTGTGTTTATGCGGTTTACTCCCTCTTGACTCACTTCCAGAGAGATATCATTACATAGGTTTTAAGATTCTTACTAGTCAGATATATTCTTGTGCGGTGAATAGTGGGTGTTGAGTCCAGTTCACTGAGCAAGGAGTAGGTCTTGTCTATTACATATTGGGTGTATGGAACGGTATCTGAGCTAATTTGAAACCTTTGTTTTATGCATCACCCCACCTCACCTTTCCCGTTAAGCAGCCATAGTGTGTTTTCTAAACGTGTGACTCTGTTCTCTTTTGTAAGTCAGTTCAAGTGTAGCGGTTTTGACATTCCCTCTATAAGTGATAGCTTATGATAAGTGTCTTTTTCTGTGTGACTTATTTCACTTAGAATCGTCGTTCCTAACTCCACTCATCTTGCTTCTACTAGCCTTATAACATTGATTTCATGTCTGAGTAATATTCCATTGTACATAAGGACCACAACTTCTTTATCCATTTTTCTCTTTCCTGGGATATTTAAGGTGTCATGAAGTGGAGGTTCTTGTCAACAGAGCAGCCCTAAACTTTCGGGTGCCTGTGTCTTGCTGATTTTTAGTTTTTCCAATTTATACGCCCATGAGTGGACGTGCCCTATGCTCCCTAAGCTGTATTTTTTCGATGTTTCAGGACGCAACGTACACTTCTCCAGTGTGGCTGTTGGCAATTTACATCCCGCCCATCAGTGTAGCAAGGCTGCCATTTCTCCATGGCCTGTCCTGCATTTCTGGTTTTGACACATTTTGCAGCATGGCCCTTTTCACCTATGGGAAGGGAGACTTCTTTGTAGTGCTGATTTGCATTTCCAGGTTGCTTGGTTGGCCAAAAAGGGCGTATGCGTTTTTTCCTGAATATATTCAGGAAAAAACGCATACGCCCTTTTTGGCCAAGGGCATCATTGTCGACGTTTCGCCGCTTTTCATGTGCTTTAAAGGCGATTCGTATCTACTTCCTGAAATCTGTTTCCTGCAATTCTGCCTTGCTTTCAAATCCTCTTCGTTGCCTTCCCTCAATATATCTGTGGATGAGAGTTATCATTTATAACTCTGCGGGTTTGTGAATTGCAGTTTCCCTGAGCTCCATTTTTCAACTGTCTTTTTTGGGAGCTGGCCGCAAAAGCGCGGGATTGCCTCAGGCCCTATTCTGCTTCTGGGAGGCAGGCTGAGCCTGTGGTTAATTCTTCTTCCTGTTGGGAAAATAGAGTGACCTGTGCCTGTCCCAACACCTAGATCTAGTCTCTCATTGGTTGCCCCTCTTCCCGTTCATCCTCAGGACAAATTGAAACCTGTAGGGAACAGGAGGTTAAAGGTGCTGATTCTCCAAGTAGGGAGATTGCTAGTAAAGTAGCTGGAATGGCGAAACCGAGCACAAGGAGATGAGAAATGAGGTGCGTTTTAGAAACCTTTCAAAATCACACGGTGTACCATCTTCTGGGTTTTTCATGCATGTTTTCGATGTAGGAAGATGCCCTTGAACTGGAGATTTGGGACCCATGGGATGGGTACCACGCAGTATTACTTTAAAGGGTCTGCGTTTGCTCACCCAACCTCACCCAACCTCTCAGCCCCAAGAGTATCCACCCTTATATCTCATCCAGCTGTGGGTCTAGATATGGTCAATCCAGGTTGCAACACAGCCTCTGAACGAATTTTGTAAGAATTTCTCTCTCTTTCACTGTCTTTGTTTTACGGGTTTTTAAAAGTAATTTATTTTTATAATGGGGTTTAGCTGCTTTTCATGGCTGTGTTTATGCGGCTTTACACCGACTTGACTCACTTCCAGACAGATATCAATACATAGGTTTTTAGATTCTTACTAGTCACATATATTCTTGTGCAGTGAATAGGGGGTGTTGAGTTCAGTTCACTGAGCAAGGAGTAGGTCTTGTCTATTACATATTGGGTGTATGGAACGATACCTCAGCGAATTTGAAACCCTTGTTTTATGCATCACCCCACCTCACCATTCCCGTTAAGCAGCCATAGTGTGTTTTCTAAACGTGTGACTCTGTTCTGTTTTGTAATTCAGTTCAAGTGTAGCGGTTTTTACATTCCCTCTATAAGTGATAGCTTATGATAAGTGTCTTTTTCTGTGTGACTTATTTCACTTAGGATCGTCGTACCTAACTCCACTCATCTTGCTTCTACTAGCCTTATGACATTGATTTCATGTCTGAGTGATATTCTATTGTACATAAGGACCACAACTTCTTTATCCATTTTTCTCATTCCTGGGATATTTAAGGTGACATGAAGTGGAGGTTCTTGTCAACAGAGCAGCCCTAAACTTTCGGGTGCCTGTGTCTTGCTGATTTTTAGTTTTTCCAATTTATACGCCCATGAGTGGACGTGCCCTATGATCCCTAAGCTGTTTTTTTTCGATGTTTCAGGACACAACGTACACTTCTCCAGAGTGGCTGTTGGCAATTTACATCCCGCCCATCAGTGTAGCAAGGCTGCCATTTCTCCATGGCCTGTCCTGCATTTCTGGTTTTGACACTTTTTGCAGCATGACCCTTTTGACCGATGGGAAGCGAGACTTCTTTGTAGCGCTGATTTGCCTTTCCAGGTTGCTTGGTTGGGCAAAAAGGGCGTATGCGTTTTTTCCTGAATATATTCAGGAAAAAACGCATACGCCCTTTTTGGCCAAGGGCATCATTGTCGACCTTTTGCCGCTTTTCATGTGCTTTAAATGCGATTCGTATCTACCTCCTGAAATCTGTTTCCTGCAATTCTGCCTTGCTTTCAAATCCTCTTCGTTGCCTTCCCTCAATATATCTGTGGATGAGAGTTATCACTTATAACTCTGCGGGTTTGTGAATTGCAGTTTCCCTGAGCTCCATTTTTCAACTGTCTTTTTTGGGAGCTGGCCGCAAAAGCGCGGGATTGCCTCAGGCCCTATTCTGCTTCTGGGCGGCAGGCTGAGCCTGTGGTTAATTCTTCTTCCTGTTGGGAAAATAGAGTGACCTGTGCCTGTCCCAACACCTAGATCTAGTCTCTCATTGGTTGCCCCTCTTCCCGTTGATCCTCAGGACAAATTGCAACCTGTAGGGAACAGGAGGTTAAAGGTGCTGATTCTCCAAGTAGGGAGATTGCTAGTAAAGTAGCTGGAATGGCGAAACCGAGCACAAGGAGATGAGAAATGAGGTGCGTTTTAGAAACCTTTCAAAATCACACGGTGTACCATCTTCTGGGTTTCTCATGCATGTTTTCGATGTAGGAAGATGCCCTTCAACCTGGAGATTTGGGACCCATGGGATGGGTACCACGCAGTATTACTTTAAAGGGTCTGCGTTTGCTCACCCAACCTCACCCAACCTCTCAGCCCCAAGAGTGTCCACCCTTATGTCTCATCCAGGTGTGGGTCTATATATGGTCAATCCAGGTTGCATCACAGCCTCTGAACGAATTTTGTAAGAATTTCTCTCTCTTTCACTGTCTTTGTTTTATGGGTTTTTAAAAGTAATTTATTTTTATAATGGGGTTTAGCTGCTTTTCATGGCTGTGTTTATGCGGCTTTACACCCACTTGACTCACTTCCAGAGAGATATCAATACATAGGTTTTAAGATTCTTACTAGTCACATATATTCTTGTGTGGTGAATAGGGGGTGTTGAGTCCAGTTCACTGAGCAAGGAGTAGGTCTTGTCTATTACATATTGGGTGTATGGAACGGTATCTGAGCGAATTTGAAACCCTTGTTTTATGCATCACCCCACCTCACCATTCCCGTTAAGCAGCCATAGTGTGTTTTCTAAACGTGTGACTCTGTTCTGTTTTGTAATTCAGTTCAAGTGTAGCGGTTTTTACATTCCCTCTATAAGTGATAGCTTATGATAAGTGTCTTTTTCTGTGTGACTTATTTCACTTAGGATCGTCGTACCTAACTCCACTCATCTTGCTTCTACTAGCCTTATGACATTGATTTCATCTCTGAGTGATATTCCATTGTACATAAGGACCACAACTTCTTTATCCATTTTTCTCTTTCCTGGGATATTTAAGGTGTCATGAAGTGGAGGTTCTTGTCAACAGAGCAGGCCTAAACTTTAGGGTGCCTGTGTCTTGCTGATTTTTAGTTATTCCAATTTATACGCCCATGAGTGGACGTGCCCTATGCTCCCTAAGCTGTTTTTTTTCCATGTTTCAGGACACAACGTACACTTCTCCAGAGTGGCTGTTGGCAATTTACATCCCGCCCATCAGTGTAGCAAGGCTGCCATTTCTCCATGGCCTGTCCTGCATTTCTGGTTTTGACACATTTTGCAGCATGGCCCTTTTCACCGATGGGAAGCGAGACTTCTTTGTAGCGCTGATTTGCCTTTCCAGGTTGCTTGGTTGGCCAAAAAGGGCGTATGCGTTTTTTCCTGAATATATTCAGGAAAAAACGCATACGCCCTTTTTGGCCAAGGGCATCATTGTCGACGTTTTGCCGCTTTTCATGTGCTTTAAAGGCGATTCGTATCTACCTCCTGAAATCTGTTTCCTGCAATTCTGCCTTGCTTTCAAATCCTCTTCGTTGCCTTCCCTCAATATATCTGTGGATGAGAGTTATCATTTATAACTCTGCGGGTTTGTGAATTGCAGTTTCCCTGAGCTCCATTTTTCAACTGTCTTTTTTGGGAGCTGGCCGCAAAAGCGCGGGATTGCCTCAGGCCCTATTCTGCTTCTGGGCGGCAGGCTGAGCCTGTGGTTAATTCTTCTTCCTGTTGGGAAAATACAGTGACCTGTGCCTGTCCCAACACCTAGATCTAGTCTCTCATTGGTTGCCCCTCTTCCCGTTCATCCTCAGGACAAATTGCAACCTGTAGGGAACAGGAGGTTAAAGGTGCTGATTCTCCAAGTAGGGAGATTGCTAGTAAAGTAGCTGGAATGGCGAAACCGAGCACAAGGAGATGAGAAATGAGGTGCGTTTTAGAAACCTTTCAAAATCACACGGTGTACCATCTTCTGGGTTTTTCATGCATGTTTTCGATGTAGGAAGATGCCCTTGAACTGGAGATTTGGGACCCATGGGATGGGTACCACGCAGTATTACTTTAAAGGGTCTGCGTTTGCTCACCCAACCTCACCCAACCTCTCAGCCCCAAGAGTGTCCACCCTTATATCTCATCCAGCTGTGGGTCTAGATATGGTCAATCCAGGTTGCATCACAGCCTCTGAACGAATTTTGTAAGAATTTCTCTCTCTTTCACTGTCTTTGTTTTATGGGTTTTTAAAAGTAATTTATTTTTATAATGGGGTTTAGCTGCTTTTCATGGCTGTGTTTATGCGGCTTTACACCCACTTGACTCACTTCCAGACAGATATCAATACATAGGTTTTAAGATTCTTACTAGTCACATATATTCTTGTGCAGTGAATAGGGGGTGTTGAGTTCAGTTCACTGAGCAAGGAGTAGGTCTTGTCTATTACATATTGGGTGTATGGAACGGTATCTGAGCGAATTTGAAACCCTTGTTTTATGCATCACCCCACCTCACCATTCCCGTTAAGCAGCCATAGTGTGTTTTCTAAACGTGTGACTCTGTTCTGTTTTGTAATTCAGTTCAAGTGTAGCGGTTTTTACATTCCCTCTATAAGTGATAGCTTATGATAAGTGTCTTTTTCTGTGTGACTTATTTCACTTAGGATCGTCGTACATAACTCCACTCATCTTGCTTCTACTAGCCTTATGACATTGTTTTCATGTCTGAGTGATATTCTATTGTACATAAGGACCACAACTTCTTTATCCATTTTTCTCTTTCCTGGGATATTTAAGGTGTCATGAAGTGGAGGTTCTTGTCAACAGAGCAGCCCTAAACTTTCCGGTGCCTGTGTCTTGCTGATTTTTAGTTTTTCCAATTTATACGCCCATGAGTGGACGTGCCCTATGCTCCCTAAGCTGTTTTTTTTCGATGTTTCAGGACACAACGTATACTTCTCCAGAGTGGCTGTTGGCAATTTACATCCCGCCCATCAGTGTAGCAAGGCTGCCTTTTCTCCATGGCCTGTCCTGCATTTCTAGTTTTGACACATTTGCAGCATGGCCCTTTTGACCGATGGGAAGCGAGACTTCTTTGTAGCGCTGATTTGCCTTTCCAGGTTGCTTGGTTGGCCAAAAAGGGCGTATGCGTTTTTTCCTGAATATATTCAGGAAAAAACGCATACGCCCTTTTTGGCCAAGGGCATCATTGTCGACGTTTTGCCGCTTTTCATGTGCTTTAAAGGCGATTCGTATCTACCTCCTGAAATCTGTTTCCTGCAATTCTGCCTTGCTTTCAAATCCTCTTCGTTGCCTTCCCTCAATATATCTGTGGATGAGAGTTATCATTTATAACTCTGTGGGTTTGTGAATTGCAGTTTCCCTGAGCTCCATTTTTCAACTGTCTTTTTTGGGAGCTGGCCGCAAAACGCGGGATTGCCTCAGGCCCTATTCTGCTTCTGGGCGGCAGGCTGAGCCTGTGGTTAATTCTTCTTCCTGTTGGGAAAATAGAGTGACCTGTGCCTGTCCCAACACCTAGATCTAGTCTCTCATTGGTTGCCCCTCTTCCCGTTCATCCTCAGGACAAATTGCAACCTGTAGGGAACAGGAGGTTAAAGGTGCTGATTCTCCAAGTAGGGAGATTGCTAGTAAAGTAGCTGGAATGGCGAAACCAAGCACAAGGAGATGAGAAATGAGGTGCGTTTTAGAAACCTTTCAAAATCACACGGTGTACCATCTTCTGGGTTTCTCATGCATGTTTTCGATGTAGGAAGATGCCCTTGAACCTGGAGATTTGGGACCCATGGGATGGGTACCACGCAGTATTACTTTAAAGGGTCTGCGTTTTCTCACCCAACCTCACCCAACCTCTCAGCCCCAAGAGTGTCCACCCTTATGTCTCATCCAGCTGTGGGTCTAGATATGGTCAATCCAGGTTGCATCACAGCCTCTGAACGAATTTTGTAAGAATTTCTCTCTCTTTCACTGTCTTTGTTTTACGGGTTTTTAAAAGTAATTTATTTTTATAATGGGGTTTAGCTGCCTTTCATGGCTGTGTTTATGCGGCTTTACACCCACTTGACTCACTTCCAGACAGATATCAATACATAGGTTTTAAGATTCTTACTAGTCACATATAATCTTGTGCGGGGAATAGGGGGTGTTGAGTCCAGTTCACTGAGCAAGGAGTAGGTCTTGTCTATTACATATTGGGTGTATGGAACGGTATCTGAGCGAATTTGAAACCCTTGTTTTATGCATCACCCCACCTCACCTTTCCTGTTAAGCAGCTATAGTGTGTTTTCTAAACGTGTGACTCTGTTCTGTTTTGTAATTCAGTTCAAGTGTAGCGGTTTTTACATTCCCTCTATAAGTGATAGCTTATGATAAGTGTCTTTTTCTGTGTGACTTATTTCACTTAGAATCGTCGTACCTAACTCGACTCATCTTGCTTCTACTAGCCTTATGTCATTGATTTCATGTCTGAGTGATATTCCATTGTACATAAGGACCACAACTTCTTTATCCATTTTTCTCTTTCCTGGGATATTTAAGGTGTCATGAAGTGGAGGTTCTTGTCAACAGAGCAGCCCTAAACTTTCCGGTGCATTTGTCTTGCTGATTTTTAGTTTTTCCAATTTATACGCCCATGAGTGGACGTGCCCTATGCTCCCTAAGCTGTTTTTTTTTCCATGTTTCAGGACACAACGTACACTTCTCCAGAGTGGCTGTTGGCAATTTACATCCCGCCCATCAGTGTAGCAAGGCTTCCATTTCTCCATGGCCTGTCCTGCATTTCTGGTTTTGACACTTTTTGCAGCATGGCCCTTTTGACCGAAGGGAAGCGAGACTTCTTTGTAGCGCTGATTTGCCTTTCCAGGTTGCTTGGTTGGCCAAAAAGGGCGTATGCGTTTTTTCCTGAATATATTCAGGAAAAAACGCATACGCCCTTTTTGGCCAAGGGCATCATTGTCGACGTTTTGCCGCTTTTCATGTGCTTTAAAGGCGATTCGTATCTACCTCCTGAAATCTGTTTCCTGCAATTCTGCCTTGCTTTCAAATCCTCTTCGTTGCCTTCCCTCAATATATCTGTGGATGAGAGTTATCATTTATAACTCTGCGGGTTTGTGAATTGCAGTTTCCCTGAGCTCCATTTTTCAACTGTCTTTTTTGGGAGCTGGCCGCAAAAGCGCGGGATTGCCTCAGGCCCTATTCTGCTTCTGGGCGGCAGGCTGAGCCTGTGGTTAATTCTTCTTCCTGTTGGGAAAATAGAGTGACCTGTGCCTGTCCCAACACCTAGATCTATTCTCTCATTGGTTGCCCCTCTTCCCGTTCATCCTCAGGACAAATTGCAACCTGTAGGGAACAGGAGGATAAGGTGCTGATTCTCCAAGTAGTGAGATTGCTAGTAAAGTAGCTGGAATGGCGAAACCGAGCACAAGGAGATGAGAAATGAGGTGCGTTTTAGAAACCTTTCAAAATCACACGGTGTACCATCTTCTGGGTTTCTCATGCATGTTTTCTATGTAGGAAGATGCCCTTGAACCTGGAGATTTGGGACCCATGGGATGGGTACCACGCAGTATTACTTTAAACGGTCTGCGTTTGCTCACCCAACCTCACCCAACCTCTCAGCCCCAAGAGTGTCCACCCTTATGTCTCATCAAGCTGTGGGTCTAGATATGGTCAATCCAGGTTGCATCACAGCCTCTGAACGAATTTTGTAAGAATTTCTCTCTCTTTCACTGTCTTTGTTTTACGGGGTTTAAAAGTAATTTATTTTTATAATGGGGTTTAGCTGCCTTTCATGGCTGTGTTTATGCGGCTTTACACCCACTTGACTCACTTCCAGACAGATATCAATACATAGGTTTTAAGATTCTTACTAGTCACATATATTCTTGTGCGGGGAATAGGGGGTGTTGAGTCCAGTTCACTGAGCAAGGAGTAGGTCTTGTCTATTACATATTGGGTGTATGGAACGGTATCTGAGCGAATTTGAAACCCTTGTTTTATGCATCACCCCACCTCACCTTTCCTGTTAAGCAGCTATAGTATGTTTTCTAAACGTGTGACTCTGTTCTGTTTTGTAATTCAGTTCAAGTGTAGCGGTTTTTACATTCCCTCTATAAGTGATAGCTTATGATAAGTGTCTTTTTCTGTGTGACTTATTTCACTTAGAATCGTCATACCTAACTCCACTCATCTTGCTTCTACTAGCCTTATAACATTGATTTCATGTCTGAGTGATATTCCATTGTACATAAGGACCACAACTTCTTTATCCATTTTTCTCTTTCCTGGGATATTTAAGGTGTCATGAAGTGGAGGTTCTTGTCAACAGAGCAGCCCTAAACATTCCGGTGCCTGTGTCTTGCTGATTTTTAGTTTTTCCAATTTATACGCCCATGAGTGGACGTGCCCTATGCTCCCTAAGCTGTATTTTTTTCGATGTTTCAGGACACAACGTACACTTCTCCAGAGTGGCTGTTGGCAATTTACATCCCGCCCATCAGTGTAGCAAGGCTGCCATTTCTCCATGGCCTGTCCTGCATTTCTGGTTTTGACACTTTTTGCAGCATGGCCCTTTTGACCGAAGGGAAGCGAGACTTCTTTGTAGCGCTGATTTGCCTTTCCAGGTTGCTTGGTTGGCCAAAAAGGGCGTATGCGTTTTTTCCTGAATATATTCAGGAAAAAACGCATACGCCCTTTTTGGCCAAGGGCATCATTGTCGACGTTCTGCCGCTTTTCATGTGCTTTAAAGGCGATTCGTATCTACCTCCTGAAATCTGTTTCCTGCAATTCTGCCTTGCTTTCAAATCCTCTTCGTTGCCTTCCCTCAATATATCTGTGGATGAGAGTTATCATTTATAACTCTGCGGGTTTGTGAATTGCAGTTTCCCTGAGCTCCATTTTTCAACTGTCTTTTTTGGGAGCTGGCCGCAAAAGCGCGGGATTGCCTCAGGCCCTATTCTGCTTCTGGGCGGCAGGCTGAGCCTGTGGTTAATTCTTCTTCCTGTTGGGAAAATAGAGTGACCTGTGCCTGTCCCAACACCTAGATCTAGTCTCTCATTGGTTGCCCCTCTTCCCGTTCATCCTCAGGACAAATTGCAACCTGTAGGGAACAGGAGGATAAGGTGCTGATTCTCCAAGTAGGGAGATTGCTAGTAAAGTAGCTGGAATGGCGAAACCGAGCACAAGGAGATGAGAAATGAGGTGCGTTTTAGAAACCTTTCAAAATCACACGGTGTACCATCTTCTGGGTTTCTCATGCATGTTTTCGATGTAGGAAGATGCCCTTGAACCTGGAGATTTGGGACCCATGGGATGGGTACCACGCAGTATTACTTTAAAGGGTCTGCGTTTGCTCACCCAACCTCACCCAACCTCTCAGCCCCAAGAGTGTCCACCCTTATGTCTCATCCAGCTGTGGGTCTAGATATGGTCAATCCAGGTTGCATCACAGCCTCTGAACGAATTTTGTAAGAATTTCTCTCTCTTTCACTGTCTTTGTTTTACGGGTTTCTAAAAGTAATTTATTTTTATAATGGGGTTTAGCTGCCTTTCATGGCTGTGTTCATGCGGCTTTACACCCACTTGACTCACTTCCAGACAGATATCAATACATAGGTTTTAAGATTCTTACTAGTCACATATATTCTTGTGCGGGGAATAGGGGGTGTTGAGTCCAGTTCACTGAGCAAGGAGTAGGTCTTGTCTATTACATATTGGGTGTATGGAACGGTATCTGAGCGAATTTGAAACCCTTGTTTTATGCATCACCCCACCTCACCTTTCCTGTTAAGCAGCTATAGTGTGTTTTCTAAACGTGTGACTCTGTTCTGTTTTGTAATTCAGTTCAAGTGTAGCGGTTTTTACATTCCCTCTATAAGTGATAGCTTATGATAAGTGTCTTTTTCTGTGTGACTTATTTCACTTAGAATCGTCGTACCTAACTCCACTCATCTTGCTTCTACTAGCCTTATGACATTGATTTCATGTCTGAGTGATATTCCATTGTACATAAGGACCACAACTTCTTTATCCATTTTTCTCTTTCCTGGGATATTTAAGGTGTCATGAAGTGGAGGTTCTTGTCAACAGAGCAGCCCTAAACTTTCCGGTGCCTGTGTCTTGCTGATTTTTAGTTTTTCCAATTTATACGCCCATGAGTGGACGTGCCCTATGCTCCCTAAGCTGTTTTTTTTTCGATGTTTCAGGACACAACGTACACTTCTCCAGAGTGGCTGTTGGCAATTTACATCCCGCCCATCAGTGTAGCAAGGCTGCCATTTCTCCATGGCCTGTCCTGCATTTCTGGTTTTGACACTTTTTGCAGCATGGCCCTTTTGACCGAAGGGAAGCGAGACTTCTTTGTAGCGCTGATTTGCCTTTCCAGGTTGCTTGGTTGGCCAAAAAGGGCGTATGCGTTTTTTCCTGAATATATTCAGGAAAAAACGCATACGCCCTTTTTGGCCAAGGGCATCATTGTCGACGTTTTGCCGCTTTTCATGTGCTTTAAAGGCGATTCGTATCTACCTCCTGAAATCTGTTTCCTGCAATTCTGCCTTGCTTTCAAATCCTCTTCGTTGCCTTCCCTCAATATATCTGTGGATGAGAGTTATCATTTATAACTCTGCGGGTTTGTGAATTGCAGTTTCCCTGAGCTCCATTTTTCAACTCTCTTTTTTGGGAGCTGGCCGCAAAAGCACGGGATTGCCTCAGGCCCTATTCTGCTTCTGGGCGGCAGGCTGAGCCTGTGGTTAATTCTTCTTCCTGTTGGGAAAATAGAGTGACCTGTGCCTGTCCCAACACCTAGATCTATTCTCTCATTGGTTGCCCCTCTTCCCGTTCATCCTCAGGACAAATTGCAACCTGTAGGGAACAGGAGGATAAGGTGCTGATTCTCCAAGTAGGGAGATTGCTAGTAAAGTAGCTGGAATGGCGAAACCGAGCACAAGGAGATGAGAAATGAGGTGCGTTTTAGAAACCTTTCAAAATCACACGGTGTACCATCTTCTGGGTTTCTCATGCATGTTTTCGATGTAGGAAGATGCCCTTGAACCTGGAGATTTGGGACCCATGGGATGGGTACCACGCAGTATTACTTTAAAGGGTCTGCGTTTGCTCACCCAACCTCACCCAACCTCTCAGCCCCAAGAGTGTCCACCCTTATGTCTCATCCAGCTGTGGGTCTAGATATGGTCACTCCAGGTTGCATCACAGCCTCTGAACGAATTTTGTAAGAATTTCTCTCTCTTTCACTGTCTTTGTTTTATGGGTTTTTAAAAGTAATTTATTTTTATAATGGGGTTTAGCTGCCTTTCATGGCTGTGTTTATGCGGCTTTACACCCACTTGACTCACTTCCAGAGAGATATCAATACATAGGTTTTAAGATTCTTACTAGTCACATATATTCTTGTGTGGTGAATAGGGGGTGTTGAGTCCAGTTCACTGAGCAAGGAGTAGGTCTTGTCTATTACATATTGGGTGTATGGAACGGTATCTGAGCGAATTTGAAACCCTTGTTTTATGCATCACCCCACCTCACCATTCCCGTTAAGCAGCCATAGTGTGTTTTCTAAACGTGTGACTCTGTTCTGTTTTGTAATTCAGTTCAAGTGTAGCGGTTTTTACATTCCCTCTATAAGTGATAGCTTATGATAAGTGTCTTTTTCTGTGTGACTTATTTCACTTAGGATCGTCGTACCTAACTCCACTCATCTTGCTTCTACTAGCCTTATGACATTGATTTCATGTCTGAGTGATATTCCATTGTACATAAGGACCACAACTTCTTTATCCATTTTTCTCTTTCCTGGGATATTTAAGGTGTCATGAAGTGGAGGTTCTTGTCAACAGAGCAGCCCTAAACTTTCCGGTGCCTGTGTCTTGCTGATTTTTAGTTTTTCCAATTTATACGCCCATGAGTGGACGTGCCCTATGCTCCCTAAGCTGTTTTTTTTTCCATGTTTCAGGACACAACGTACACTTCTCCAGAGTGGCTGTTGGCAATTTACATCCCGCCCATCAGTGTAGCAAGGCTGCCATTTCTCCATGGCCTGTCCTGGATTTCTGGTTTTGACACTTTTTGCAGCATGGCCCTTTTGACCGAAGGGAAGCGAGACTTCTTTGTAGCGCTGATTTGCCTTTCCAGGTTGCTTGGTTGGCCAAAAAGGGCGTATGCGTTTTTTCCTGAATATATTCAGGAAAAAACGCATAGGCCCTTTTTGGCCAAGGGCATCATTGTCGACCTTTTGCCGCTTTTCATGTGCTTTAAAGGCGATTCGTATCTACCTCCTGAAATCTGTTTCCTGCAATTCTGCCTTGCTTTCAAATCCTCTTCGTTGCCTTCCCTCAATATATCTGTGGATGAGAGTTATCATTTATAACTCTGCGGGTTTGTGAATTGCAGTTTCCCTGAGCTCCATTTTTCAACTGTCTTTTTTGGGAGCTGGCCGCAAAAGCGCGGGATTGCCTCAGGCCCTATTCTGCTTCTGGGCGGCAGGCTGAGCCTGTAGTTAATTCTTCTTCCTGTTGGGAAAATAGAGTGACCTGTGCCTGTCCCAACACCTAGATCTATTCTCTCATTGGTTGCCCCTCTTCCCGTTCATCCTCAGGACAAATTGCAACCTGTAGGGAACAGGAGGATAAGGTGCTGATTCTCCAAGTAGTGAGATTGCTAGTAAAGTAGCTGGAATGGCGAAACCGAGCACAAGGAGATGAGAAATGAGGTGCGTTTTAGAAACCTTTCAAAATCACACGGTGTACCATCTTCTGGGTTTCTCATGCATGTTTTCGATGTAGGAAGATGCCCTTGAACCTGGAGATTTGGGACCCATGGGATGGGTACCACGCCGTATTACTTTAAAGGGTCTGCGTTTGCTCACCCAACCTCACCCAACCTCTCAGCCCCAAGAGTGTCCACCCTTATGTCTCATCCAGCTGTGGGTCTAGATATGGTCAATCCAGGTTGCATCACAGCCTCTGAACGAATTTTGTAAGAATTTCTCTCTCTTTCACTGTCTTTGTTTTACGGGGTTTAAAAGTAATTTATTTTTATAATGGGGTTTAGCTGCCTTTCATGGCTGTGTTTATGCGGCTTTACACCCACTTGACTCACTTCCAGACAGATATCAATACATAGGTTTTAAGATTCTTACTAGTCACATATATTCTTGTGCGGGGAATAGGGGGTGTTGAGTCCAGTTCACTGAGCAAGGAGTAGGTCTTGTCTATTACATATTGGGTGTATGGAACGGTATCTGAGCGAATTTGAAACCCTTGTTTTATGCATCACCCCACCTCACCTTTCCTGTTAAGCAGCTATAGTATGTTTTCTAAACGTGTGACTCTGTTCTGTTTTGTAATTCAGTTCAAGTGTAGCGGTTTTTACATTCCCTCTATAAGTGATAGCTTATGATAAGTGTCTTTTTCTGTGTGACTTATTTCACTTAGAATCGTCGTACCTAACTCCACTCATCTTGCTTCTACTAGCCTTATAACATTGATTTCATGTCTGAGTGATATTCCATTGTACATAAGGACCACAACTTCTTTATCCATTTTTCTCTTTCCTGGGATATTTAAGGTGTCATGAAGTGGAGGTTCTTGTCAACAGAGCAGCCCTAAACTTTCCGGTGCCTGTGTCTTGCTGATTTTTAGTTTTTCCAATTTATACGCCCATGAGTGGCCGTGTCCTATGCTCCCTAAGCTGTTTTTTTTCCATGTTTCAGGACACAACGTACACTTCTCCAGAGTGGCTGTTGGCAATTTACATCCCGCCCATCAGTGTAGCAAGGCTGCCATTTCTCCATGGCCTGTCCTGGATTTCTGGTTTTGACACTTTTTGCAGCATGGCCCTTTTGACCGAAGGGAAGCGAGACTTCTTTGTAGCGCTGATTTGCCTTTCCAGGTTGCTTGGTTGGCCAAAAAGGGCGTATGCGTTTTTTCCTGAATATATTCAGGAAAAAACGCATACGCCCTTTTTGGCCAAGGGCATCATTGTCGACGTTTTGCCGCTTTTCATGTGCTTTAAAGGCGATTCGTATCTACCTGCTGAAATCTGTTTCCTGCAATTCTGCCTTGCTTTCAAATCCTCTTCGTTGCCTTCCCTCAATATATCTGTGGATGAGAGTTATCATTTATAACTCTGCGGGTTTGTGAATTGCAGTTTCCCTGAGCTCCATTTTTCAACTGTCTTTTTTGGGAGCTGGCCGCAAAAGCGCGGGATTGCCTCAGTCCCTATTCTGCTTCTGGGCGGCAGGCTGAGCCTGTGGTTAATTCTTCTTCCTGTTGGGAAAATAGAGTGACCTGTGCCTGTCCCAACACCTAGATCTATTCTCTCATTGGTTGCCCCTCTTCCCGTTCATCCTCAGGACAAATTGCAACCTGTAGGGAACAGGAGGATAAGGTGCTGATTCTCCAAGTAGTGAGATTGCTAGTAAAGTAGCTGGAATGGCGAAACCGAGCACAAGGAGATGAGAAATGAGGTGCGTTTTAGAAACCTTTCAAAATCACACGGTGTACCATCTTCTGGGTTTCTCATGCATGTTTTCGATGTAGGAAGATGCCCTTGAACCTGGAGATTTGGGACCCATGGGATGGGTACCACGCAGTATTACTTTAAACGGTCTGCGTTTGCTCACCCAACCTCACCCAACCTCTCAGCCCCAAGAGTGTCCACCCTTATGTCTCATCCAGCTGTGGGTCTAGATATGGTCAATCCAGGTTGCATCACAGCCTCTGAACGAATTTTGTAAGAATTTCTCTCTCTTTCACTGTCTTTGTTTTACGGGGTTTAAAAGTAATTTATTTTTATAATGGGGTTTAGCTGCCTTTCATGGCTGTGTTTATGCGGCTTTACACCCACTTGACTCACTTCCAGACAGATATCAATACATAGGTTTTAAGATTCTTACTAGTCACATATATTCTTGTGCGGGGAATAGGGGGTGTTGAGTCCAGTTCACTGAGCAAGGAGTAGGTCTTGTCTATTACATATTGGGTGTATGGAACGGTATCTGAGCGAATTTGAAACCCTTGTTTTATGCATCACCCCACCTCACCTTTCCTGTTAAGCAGCTATAGTATGTTTTCTAAACGTGTGACTCTGTTCTGTTTTGTAATTCAGTTCAAGTGTAGCGGTTTTTATATTCCCTCTATAAGTGATAGCTTATGATAAGTGTCTTTTTCTGGGTGACTTATTTCACTTAGAATCGTCGTACCTAACTCCACTCATCTTGCTTCTACTAGCCTTATAACATTGATTTCATGTCTGAGTGATATTCCATTGTACATAAGGACCACAACTTCTTTATCCATTTTTCTCTTTCCTGGGATATTTAAGGTGTCATGAAGTGGAGGTTCTTGTCAACAGAGCAGCCCTAAACTTTCCGGTGCCTGTGTCTTGCTGATTTTTAGTTTTTCCAATTTATACGCCCATGAGTGGCCGTGTCCTATGCTCCCTAAGCTGTTTTTTTTCCATGTTTCAGGACACAACGTACACTTCTCCAGAGTGGCTGTTGGCAATTTACATCCCGCCCATCAGTGTAGCAAGGCTGCCATTTCTCCATGGCCTGTCCTGGATTTCTGGTTTTGACACTTTTTGCAGCATGGCCCTTTTGACCGAAGGGAAGCGAGACTTCTTTGTAGCGCTGATTTGCCTTTCCAGGTTGCTTGGTTGGCCAAAAAGGGCGTATGCGTGTTTTCCTGAATATATTCAGGAAAAAACGCATACGCCCTTTTTGGCCAAGGGCATCATTGTCGACGTTTTGCCGCTTTTCATGTGCTTTAAAGGCGATTCGTATCTACCTCCTGAAATCTGTTTCCTGCAATTCTGCCTTGCTTTCAAATCCTCTTCGTTGCCTTCCCTCAATATATCTGTGGATGAGAGTTATCATTTATAACTCTGCGGGTTTGTGAATTGCAGTTTCCCTGAGCTCCATTTTTCAACTGTCTTTTTTGGGAGCTGGCCGCAAAAGCGCGGGATTGCCTCAGGCCCTATTCTGCTTCTGGGCGGCAGGCTGAGCCTGTGGTTAATTCTTCTTCCTGTTGGGAAAATAGAGTGACCTGTGCCTGTCCCAACACCTAGATCTAGTCTCTCATTGGTTGCCCCTCTTCCCGTTCATCCTCAGGACAAATTGCAACCTGTAGGGAACAGGAGGTTAAAGGTGCTGATTCTCCAAGTAGGGAGATTGCTAGTAAAGTAGCTGGAATGGCGAAACCGAGCACAAGGAGATGAGAAATGAGGTGCGTTTTGGAAACCTTTCAAAATCACACGGTGTACCATCTTCTGGGTTTCTCATGCATGTTTTCGATGTAGGAAGATGCCCTTCAACCTGGAGATATGGGAACCATGGGATGGGTACCACGCAGTATTACTTTAAAGGGTCTGCGTTTGCTCACCCAACCTCACCCAACCTCTCAGCCCCAAGAGTGTCCACCCTTATGTCTCATCCAGGTGTGGGTCTAGATATGGTCAATCCAGGTTGCATCACAGCCTCTGAACGAATTTTGTAAGAATTTCTCTCTCTTTCACTGTCTTTGTTTTATGGGTTTTTAAAAGTAATTTATTTTTATAATGGGGTTTAGCTGCTTTTCATGGCTGTGTTTATGCGGCTTTACACCCACTTGACTCACTTCCAGAGAGATATCAATACATAGGTTTTAAGATTCTTACTAGTCACATATATTCTTGTGTGGTGAATAGGGGGTGTTGAGTCCAGTTCACTGAGCAAGGAGTAGGTCTTGTCTATTACATATTGGGTGTATGGAACGGTATCTGAGCGAATTTGAAACCCTTGTTTTATGCATCACCCCACCTCACCTTTCCCGTTAAGCAGCCATAGTGTGTTTTCTAAACGTGTGACTCTGTTCTGTTTTGTAATTCAGTTCAAGTGTAGCGGTTTTTACATTCCCTCTATAAGTGATAGCTTATGATAAGTGTCTTTTTCTGTGTGACTTATTTCACTTAGGATCGTCGTACCTAACTCCACTCATCTCGCTTCTACTAGCCTTATGACATTGATTTCATGTCTGAGTGATATTCCATTGTACATAAGGACCACAACTTCTTTATCCATTTTTCTCTTTCCTGGGATATTTAAGGTGTCATGAAGTGGAGGTTCTTGTCAACAGAGCAGCCCTAAACTTTCCGGTGCCTGTGTCTTGCTGATTTTTAGTTTTTCCAATTTATACGCCCATGAGTGGACGTGCCCTATGCTCCCTAAGCTGTTTTTTTTTCCATGTTTCAGGACACAACGTACACTTCTCCAGAGTGGCTGTTGGCAATTTACATCCCGCCCATCAGTGTAGCAAGGCTGCCATTTCTCCATGGCCTGTCCTGGATTTCTGGTTTTGACACTTTTTGCAGCATGGCCCTTTTGACCGAAGGGAAGCGAGACTTCTTTGTAGCGCTGATTTGCCTTTCCAGGTTGCTTGGTTGGCCAAAAAGGGCGTATGTGTTTTTTCCTGAATATATTCAGGAAAAAACGCATACGCCCTTTTTGGCCAAGGGCATCATTGTCGACGTTTTGCCGCTTTTCATGTGCTTTAAAGGCGATTCGTATCTACCTCCTGAAATCTGTTTCCTGCAATTCTGCCTTGCTTTCAAATCCTCTTCGTTGCCTTCCCTCAATATATCTGTGGATGAGAGTTATCATTTATAACTCTGCGGGTTTGTGAATTGCAGTTTCCCTGAGCTCCATTTTTCAACTGTCTTTTTTGGGAGCTGGCCGCAAAAGCGCGGGATTGCCTCAGGCCCTATTCTGCTTCTGGGCGGCAGGCTGAGCCTGTGGTTAATTCTTCTTCCTGTTGGGAAAATAGAGTGACCTGTGCCTGTCCCAACACCTAGATCTATTCTCTCATTGGTTGCCCCTCTTCCCGTTCATCCTCAGGACAAATTGCAACCTGTAGGGAACAGGAGGATAAGGTGCTGATTCTCCAAGTAGTGAGATTGCTAGTAAAGTAGCTGGAATGGCGAAACCGAGCACAAGGAGATGAGAAATGAGGTGCGTTTTAGAAACCTTTCAAAATCACACGGTGTACCATCTTCTGGGTTTCTCATGCATGTTTTCGATGTAGGAAGATGCCCTTGAACCTGGAGATTTGGGACCCATGGGATGGGTACCACGCAGTATTACTTTAAACGGTCTGCGTTTGCTCACCCAACCTCTCAGCCCCAAGAGTGTCCACCCTTATGTCTCATCCAGCTGTGGGTCTAGATATGGTCAATCCAGGTTGCATCACAGCCTCTGAACGAATTTTGTAAGAATTTCTCTCTCTTTCACTGTCTTTGTTTTACGGGGTTTAAAAGTAATTTATTTTTATAATGGGGTTTAGCTGCCTTTCATGGCTGTGTTTATGCGGCTTTACACCCACTTGACTCACTTCCAGACAGATATCAATACATAGGTTTTAAGATTCTTACTAGTCACATATATTCTTGTGCGGGGAATAGGGGGTGTTGAGTCCAGTTCACTGAGCAAGGAGTAGGTCTTGTCTATTACATATTGGGTGTATGGAACGGTATCTGAGCGAATTTGAAACCCTTGTTTTATGCATCACCCCACCTCACCTTTCCTGTTAAGCAGCTATAGTATGTTTTCTAAACGTGTGACTCTGTTCTGTTTTGTAATTCAGTTCAAGTGTAGCGGTTTTTACATTCCCTCTATAAGTGATAGCTTATGATAAGTGTCTTTTTCTGGGTGACTTATTTCACTTAGAATCGTCGTACCTAACTCCACTCATCTTGCTTCTACTAGCCTTATAACATTGATTTCATGTCTGAGTGATATTCCATTGTACATAAGGACCACAACTTCTTTATCCATTTTTCTCTTTCCTGGGATATTTAAGGTGTCATGAAGTGGAGGTTCTTGTCAACAGAGCAGCCCTAAACTTTCCGGTGCCTGTGTCTTGCTGATTTTTAGTTTTTCCAATTTATACGCCCATGAGTGGCCGTGTCCTATGCTCCCTAAGCTGTTTTTTTTCCATGTTTCAGGACACAACGTACACTTCTCCAGAGTGGCTGTTGGCAATTTACATCCCGCCCATCAGTGTAGCAAGGCTGCCATTTCTCCATGGCCTGTCCTGGATTTCTGGTTTTGACACTTTTTGCAGCATGGCCCTTTTGACCGAAGGGAAGCGAGACTTCTTTGTAGCGCTGATTTGCCTTTCCAGGTTGCTTGGTTGGCCAAAAAGGGCGTATGCGTGTTTTCCTGAATATATTCAGGAAAAAACGCATACGCCCTTTTTGGCCAAGGGCATCATTGTCGACGTTTTGCCGCTTTTCATGTGCTTTAAAGGCGATTCGTATCTACCTCCTGAAATCTGTTTCCTGCAATTCTGCCTTGCTTTCAAATCCTCTTCGTTGCCTTCCCTCAATATATCTGTGGATGAGAGTTATCATTTATAACTCTGCGGGTTTGTGAATTGCAGTTTCCCTGAGGTCCATTTTTCAACTGTCTTTTTTGGGAGCTGGCCGCAAAAGCGCGGGATTGCCTCAGGCCCTATTCTGCTTCTGGGCGGCAGGCTGAGCCTGTGGTTAATTCTTCTTCCTGTTGGGAAAATAGAGTGTCCTGTGCCTGTCCCAACACCTAGATCTAGTCTCTCATTGGTTGCCCCTCTTCCCGTTCATCCTCAGGACAAATTGCAACCTGTAGGGAACAGGAGGTTAAAGGTGCTGATTCTCCAAGTAGGGAGATTGCTAGTAAAGTAGCTGGAATGGCGAAACCGAGCACAAGGAGATGAGAACTGAGGTGCGTTTTGGAAACCTTTCAAAATCACACGGTGTACCATCTTCTGGGTTTCTCATGCATGTTTTCGATGTAGGAAGATGCCCTTCAACCTGGAGATTTGGGACCCATGGGATGGGTACCACGCAGTATTACTTTAAAGGGTCTGCGTTTGCTCACCCAACCTCACCCAACCTCTCAGCCCCAAGAGTGTCCACCCTTATGTCTCATCCAGGTGTGGGTCTAGATATGGTCAATCCAGGTTGCATCACAGCCTCTGAACGAATTTTGTAAGAATTTCTCTCTCTTTCACTGTCTTTGTTTTATGGGTTTTTAAAAGTAATTTATTTTTATAATGGGGTTTAGCTGCTTTTCATGGCTGTGTTTATGCGGCTTTACACCCACTTGACTCACTTCCAGAGAGATATCAATACATAGGTTTTAAGATTCTTACTAGTCACATATATTCTTGTGTGGTGAATAGGGGGTGTTGAGTCCAGTTCACTGAGCAAGGAGTAGGTCTTGTCTATTACATATTGGGTGTATGGAACGGTATCTGAGCGAATTTGAAACCCTTGTTTTATGCATCACCCCACCTCACCATTCCCGTTAAGCAGCCATAGTGTGTTTTCTAAACGTGTGACTCTGTTCTGTTTTGTAATTCAGTTCAAGTGTAGCGGTTTTTACATTCCCTCTATAAGTGATAGCTTATGATAAGTGTCTTTTTCTGTGTGACTTATTTCACTTAGGATCGTCGTACCTAACTCCACTCATCTTGCTTCTACTAGCCTTATGACATTGATTTCATGTCTGAGTGATATTCCATTGTACATAAGGACCACAACTTCTTTATCCATTTTTCTCTTTCCTGGGATATTTAAGGTGTCATGAAGTGGAGGTTCTTGTCAACAGAGCAGCCCTAAACTTTCCGGTGCCTGTGTCTTGCTGATTTTTAGTTTTTCCAATTTATACGCCCATGAGTGGACGTGCCCTATGCTCCCTAAGCTGTTTTTTTTTCCATGTTTCAGGACACAACGTACACTTCTCCAGAGTGGCTGTTGGCAATTTACATCCCGCCCATCAGTGTAGCAAGGCTGCCATTTCTCCATGGCCTGTCCTGGATTTCTGGTTTTGACACTTTTTGCAGCATGGCCCTTTTGACCGAAGGGAAGCGAGACTTCCTTGTAGCGCTGATTTGCCTTTCCAGGTTGCTTGGTTGGCCAAAAAGGGCGTATGCGTTTTTTCCTGAATATATTCAGGAAAAAACGCATACGCCCTTTTTGGCCAAGGGCATCATTGTCGACGTTTTGCCGCTTTTCATGTGCTTTAAAGGCGATTCGTATCTACCTCCTGAAATCTGTTTCCTGCAATTCTGCCTTGCTTTCAAATCCTCTTCGTTGCCTTCCCTCAATATATCTGTGGATGAGAGTTATCATTTATAACTCTGAGGGTTTGTGAATTGCAGTTTCCCTGAGCTCCATTTTTCAACTGTCTTTTTTGGGAGCTGGCCGCAAAAGCGCGGGATTGCCTCAGGCCCTATTCTGCTTCTGGGCAGCAGGCTGAGCCTGTGGTTAATTCTTCTTCCTGTTGGGAAAATAGAGTGACCTGTGCCTGTCCCAACACCTAGATCTATTCTCTCATTGGTTGCCCCTCTTCCCGTTCATCCTCAGGACAAATTGCAACCTGTAGGGAACAGGAGGATAAGGTGCTGATTCTCCAAGTAGTGAGATTGCTAGTAAAGTAGCTGGAATGGCGAAACCGAGCACAAGGAGATGAGAAATGAGGTGCGTTTTAGAAACCTTTCAAAATCACACGGTGTACCATCTTCTGGGTTTCTCATGCATGTTTTCGATGTAGGAAGATGCCCTTGAACCTGGAGATTTGGGACCCATGGGATGGGTACCACGCAGTATTACTTTAAAGGGTCTGCGTTTGCTCACCCAACCTCACCCAACCTCTCAGCCCCAAGAGTGTCCACCCTTATGTCTCATCCAGCTGTGGGTCTAGATATGGTCAATCCAGGTTGCATCACAGCCTCTGAACGAATTTTGTAAGAATTTCTCTCTCTTTCACTGTCTTTGTTTTACGGGGTTTAAAAGTAATTTATTTTTATAATGGGGTTTAGCTGTCTTTCATGGCTGTGTTTATGCGGCTTTACACCCACTTGACTCACTTCCAGACAGATATCAATACATAGGTTTTAAGATTCTTACTAGTCACATATATTCTTGTGCGGGGAATAGGGGGTGTTGAGTCCAGTTCACTGAGCAAGGAATAGGTCTTGTCTATTACATATTGGGTGTATGGAACGGTATGTGAGCGAATTTGAAACCCTTGTTTTATGCATCACCCCACCTCACCTTTCCTGTTAAGCAGCTATAGTGTGTTTTCTAAACACTAGTTTTTTAGTTTTTCCAATTTATACGCCCATGAGTGGACGTGCCCTATGCTCCCTAAGCTGTGGTTAATTCTTCTTCCTGATGGGAAAATAGAGTGACCTGTGCCTGTCCCAACACCTAGATCTAGTCTCTCATTGGTTCCCCCTCTTCCCGTTCATCCTCAGGAAAAATTGCAACCTGCAGAGAAGAGGAGGTTAAAGGTGCTTATTCCCCAAGTAGGGAGATTCCTAGTAAAGTGGCTGGAAAGGCGAACCCTAGCACAAGGAGATGAGAAATGAGGTGCGTTTCAGAAGCCTTTCCCGATCAGACGGTGTACCATCTTCTGGGTTTCTCATGCATGTTTTCGATGTAGGAAGATGCCCTTGAACCTGGAGATTTGGGACCCATGGGATGGGTACCACGCAGTATTATTTTAAAGGGTCTGCGTTTGCTCACCCAACCTCACCCAAAGTCTCAGCCCCATGAGTGCCCACCTTTATGTCTCAATCACCTGTGGGTCTAGATATGGTCAATCCAGGTTGCATCACAGCCCCTGAACGAATTTTGTAAGAATTTCTCTTTATTTCCCTGTCTTTGTTTCACGGGTTTTTAAAGGTAATTTATTTTTAAAATGGGGTTTAGCTGCTTTTCACGGCTGTGTTTATGCCACTTTACACTCACTTGACTCTCTTCCAGAGAGATATCAATACATAGGTTTTAAGATTCTTACTAGTCACATATATTCTTGTGTGGTGAATAGGGGGTGTTGAGTCCAGTTCACTGAGCAAGGAGTAGGTCTTGTCTATTACATATTGGGTGTATGGAACGGTATCTGAGCGAATTTGAAACCCTTGTTTTATGCATCACCCCACCTCACCTTTCCTGTTAAGCAGCTATAGTGTGTTTTCTAAACGTGTGACTCTGTTCTGTTTTGTAATTCAGTTCAAGTGTAGCGGTTTTTACATTCCCTCTATAAGTGATAGCTTATGATAAGTGTCTTTTTCTGTGTGACTTATTTCACTTAGAATCGTCGTACCTAACTCCACTCATCTTGCTTCTACTTGCCTTATGACATTGATTTCATGTCTGAGTGATATTCCATTGTACATAAGGACCACAACTTCTTTATCCATTTTTCTCTTTCCTGGGATATTTAAGGTGTCATGAAGTGGAGGTTCTTGTCAACAGAGCAGCCCTAAACTTTCCGGTGCCTGTGTCTTGCTGATTTTTAGTTTTTCCAATTTATACGCCCATGAGTGGCCGTGTCCTATGCTCCCTAAGCTGTTTTTTTTCCATGTTTCAGGACACAACGTACACTTCTCCAGAGTGGCTGTTGGCAATTTACATCCCGCCCATCAGTGTAGCAAGGCTGCCATTTCTCCATGGCCTGTCCTGGATTTCTGGTTTTGACACTTTTTGCAGCATGGCCCTTTTGACCGAAGGGAAGCGAGACTTCTTTGTAGCGCTGATTTGCCTTTCCAGGTTGCTTGGTTGGCCAAAAAGGGCGTATGCGTTTTTTCCTGAATATATTCAGGAAAAAACGCATACGCCCTTTTTGGCCAAGGGCATCATTGTCGACGTTTTGCCGCTTTTCATGTGCTTTAAAGGCGATTCGTATCTACCTCCTGAAATCTGTTTCCTGCAATTCTGCCTTGCTTTCAAATCCTCTTCGTTGCCGTCCCTCAATATATCTGTGGATGAGAGTTATCATTTATAACTCTGCGGGTTTGTGAATTGCAGTTTCCCTGAGCTCCATTTTTCAACTGTCTTTTTTGGGAGCTGGCCGCAAAAGCGCGGGATTGCCTCAGGCCCTATTCTGCTTCTGGGCGGCAGGCTGAGCCTGTGGTTAATTCTTCTTCCTGTTGGGAAAATAGAGTGACCTGTGCCTGTCCCAACACCTAGATCTAGTCTCTCATTGGTTGCCCCTCTTCCCGTTCATCCTCAGGACAAATTGCAACCTGTAGGGGACAGGAGGTTAAAGGTGCTGATTCTCCAAGTAGGGAGATTGCTAGTAAAGTAGCTGGAATGGCGAAACCGAGCACAAGGAGATGAGAAATGAGGTGCATTTTGGAAACCTTTCAAAATCACACGGTGTACCATCTTCTGGGTTTCTCATGCATGTTTTCGATGTAGGAAGATGCCCTTGAACTGGAGATTTGGGACCCATGGGATGGGTACCACGCAGTATTACTTTAAAGGGTCTGCGTTTGCTCACCCAACCTCACCCAACCTCTCAGCCCCAAGAGTGTCCACCCTTATATCTCATCCAGCTGTGGGTCTAGATATGGTCAATCCAGGTTGCATCACAGCCTCTGAACGAATTTTGTAAGAATTTCTCTCTCTTTCACTGTCTTTGTTTTATGGGTTTTTAAAAGTAATTTATTTTTATAATGGGGTTTAGCTGCTTTTCATGGCTGTGTTTATGCGGCTTTACACCCACTTGACTCACTTCCAGACAGATATCAATACATAGGTTTTAAGATTCTTACTAGTCACATATATTCTTGTGCAGTGAATAGGGGGTGTTGAGTTCAGTTCACTGAGCAAGGAGTAGGTCTTGTCTATTACATATTGGGTGTATGGAACGGTATCTGAGCGAATTTGAAACCCTTGTTTTATGCATCACCCCACCTCCCCATTCCCGTTAAGCAGCCATAGTTTGTTTTCTAAACGTGTGACTCTGTTCTGTTTTGTAATTCAGTTCAAGTGTAGCGGTTTTTACATTCCCTCTATAAGTGATAGCTTATGATAAGTGTCTTTTTCTGGGTGACTTATTTCACTTAGGATCGTCGTACCTAACTCCACTCATCTTGCTTCTACTAGCCTTATGACATTGATTTCATGTCTGAGTGATATTCTATTGTACATAAGGACCACAACTTCTTTATCCATTTTTCTCTTTCCTGGGATATTTAAGGTGTCATGAAGTGGAGGTTCTTGTCAACAGAGCAGCCCTAAACTTTCCGGTGCCTGTGTCTTGCTGATTTTTAGTTTTTCCAATTTATACGCCCATGAGTGGACGTGCCCTATGCTCCCTAAGCTGTTTTTTTTCGATGTTTCAGGACACAACGTACACTTCTCCAGAGTGGCTGTTGGCAATTTACATCCCGCCCATCAGTATAGCAAGGCTGCCATTTCTCCATGGCCTGTCCTGCATTTCTGGTTTTGACACTTTTTGCAGCATGGCCCTTTTGACCGATGGGAAGCGAGACTTCTTTGTAGCGCTGATTTGCCTTTCCAGGTTGCTTGGTTGGCCAAAAAGTGCGTATGCGGTTTTTCCTGAATATATTCAGGAAAAAACGCATACGCCCTTTTTGGCCAAGGGCATCATTGTCGACGTTTTGCCGCTTTTCATGTGCTTTAAAGGCGATTCGTATCTACCTCCTGAAATCTGTTTCCTGCAATTCTGCCTTGCTTTCAAATCCTCTTCGTTGCCTTCCCTCAATATATCTGTGGATGAGAGTTATCATTTATAACTCTGCGGGTTTGTGAATTGCAGTTTCCCTGAGCTCCATTTTTCAACTGTCTTTTTTGGGAGCTGGCCGCAAAAGCGCGGGATTGCCTCAGGCCCTATTCTGCTTCTGGGCGGCAGGCTGAGCCTGTGGTTAATTCTTCTTCCTGTTGGGAAAATAGAGTGACCTGTGCCTGTCCCAACACCTAGATCTAGTCTCTCATTGGTTGCCCCTCTTCCCGTTCATCCTCAGGACAAATTGCAACCTGTAGGGAACAGGAGGTTAAAGGTGCTGATTCTCCAAGTAGGGAGATTGCTAGTAAAGTAGCTGGAATGGCGAAACCGAGCACAAGGAGATGAGAAATGAGGTGCGTTTCAGAAACCTTTCAAAATCACACGGTGTACCATCTTCTGGGTTTCTCATGCATGTTTTCGATGTAGGAAGATGCCCTTGAACCTGGAGATTTGGGACCCATGGGATGGGTACCACGCAGTATTACTTTAAAGGGTCTGCGTTTTCTCACCCAACCTCACCCAACCTCTCAGCCCCAAGAGTGTCCACCCTTATGTCTCATCCAGCTGTGGGTCTAGATATGGTCAATCCAGGTTGCATCACAGCCTCTGAACGAATTTTGTAAGAATTTCTCTCTCTTTCACTGTCTTTGTTTTACGGGTTTTTAAAAGTAATTTATTTTGATAATGGGGTTTAGCTGCCTTTCATGGCTGTGTTTATGCGGCTTTACACCCACTTGACTCACTTCCAGACAGATATCAATACATAGGTTTTAAGATTCTTACTAGTCACATATATTCTTGTGCGGGGAATAGGGGGTGTTGAGTCCAGTTCACTGAGCAAGGAGTAGGTCTTGTCTATTACATATTGGGTGTATGGAACGGTATCTGAGCGAATTTGAAACCCTTGTTTTATGCATCACCCCACCTCACCTTTCCTGTTAAGCAGCTATAGTGTGTTTTCTAAACGTGTGACTCTGTTCTGTTTTGTAATTCAGTTCAAGTGTAGCGGTTTTTACATTCCCTCTATAAGTGATAGCTTATGATAAGTGTCTTTTTCTGTGTGACTTATTTCACTTAGAATCGTCGTACCTAACTCGACTCATCTTGCTTCTACTAGCCTTATGTCATTGATTTCATGTCTGAGTGATATTCCATTGTACATAAGGACCACAACTTCTTTATCCATTTTTCTCTTTCCTGGGATATTTAAGGTGTCATGAAGTGGAGGTTCTTGTCAACAGAGCAGCCCTAAACTTTCCGGTGCCTTTGTCTTGCTGATTTTTAGTTTTTCCAATTTATACGCCCATGAGTGGACTTGCCCTATGCTCCCTAAGCTGTTTTTTTTTCCATGTTTCAGGACACAGCGTACACTTCTCCAGAGTGGCTGTTGGCAATTTACATCCCGCCCATCAGTGTAGCAAGGCTGCTATTTCTCCATGGCCTGTCCTGGATTTCTGGTTTTGACACTTTTTGCAGCATGGCCCTTTTGACCGAAGGGAAGCGAGACTTCTTTGTAGCGCTGATTTGCATTTCCAGGTTGCTTGGTTGGCCAAAAAGTGCGTATGCGTTTTTTCCTGAATATATTCAGGAAAAAACGCATACGCCCTTTTTGGCCAAGGGCATCATTGTCGACGTTTTGCCGCTTTTCATGTGCTTTAAAGGCGATTCGTATCTACCTCCTGAAATCTGTTTCCTGCAATTCCGTCTTGCTTTCAAATCCTCTTCGTTGCCTTCCCTCAATATATCTGTGGATGAGAGTTATCATTTATAACTCTGCGGGTTTGTGAATTGCAGTTTCCCTGAGCTCCATTTTTCAACTGTCTTTTTTGGGAGCTGGCCGCAAAAGCGCGGGATTGCCTCAGGCCCTATTCTGCTTCTGGGCGGCAGGCTGAGCCTGTGGTTAATTCTTCTTCCTGTTGGGAAAATAGAGTGACCTGTGCCTGTCCCAACACCTAGATCTATTCTCTCATTGGTTGCCCCTCTTCCCGTTCATCCTCAGGACAAATTGCAACCTGTAGGGAACAGGAGGATAAGGTGCTGATTCTCCAAGTAGTGAGATTGCTAGTAAAGTAGCTGGAATGGTGAAACCGAGCACAAGGAGATGAGAAATGAGGTGCGTTTTAGAAACCTTTCAAAATCACACGGTGTACCATCTTCTGGGTTTCTCATGCATGTTTTCGATATAGGAAGATGCCCTTGAACCTGGAGATTTGGGACCCATGGGATGGGTACCACGCAGTATTACTTTAAAGGGTCTGCGTTTGCTCACCCAACCTCACCCAACCTCTCAGCCCCAAGAGTGTCCACCCTTATGTCTCATCCAGCTGTGGGTCTAGATATGGTCAATCCAGGTTGCATCACAGCCTCTGAACGAATTTTGTAAGAATTTCTCTCTCTTTCACTGTCTTTGTTTTACGGGGTTTAAAAGTAATTTATTTTTATAATGGGGTTTAGCTGCCTTTCATGGCTGTGTTTATGCGGCTTTACACCCACTTGACTCACTTCCAGACAGATATCAATACATAGGTTTTAAGATTCTTACTAGTCACATATATTCTTGTGCGGGGAATAGGGGGTGTTGAGTCCAGTTCACTGAGCAAGGAGTAGGTCTTGTCTATTACATATTGGGTGTATGGAACGGTATCTGAGCGAATTTGAAACCCTTGTTTTATGCATCACCCCACCTCACCTTTCCTGTTAAGCAGCTATAGTATGTTTTCTAAACGTGTGACTCTGTTCTGTTTTGTAATTCAGTTCAAGTGTAGCGGTTTTTACATTCCCTCTATAAGTGATAGCTTATGATAAGTGTCTTTTTCTGTGTGACTTATTTCACTTAGAATCGTCGTACCTAAATCGACTCATCTTGCTTCTACTAGCCTTATGTCATTGATTTCATGTCTGAGTGATATTCCATTGTACATAAGGACCACAACTTCTTTATCCATTTTTCTCTTTCCTGGGATATTTAAGGTGTCATGAAGTGGAGGTTCTTGTCAACAGAGCAGCCCTAAACTTTCCGGTGCCTGTGTCTTGCTGATTTTTAGTTTTTCCAATTTATACGCCCATGAGTGGACGTGCCCTATGCTCCCTAAGCTGTTTTTTTTTCGATGTTTCAGGACACAACGTACACTTCTCCAGAGTGGCTGTTGGCAATTTACATCCCGCCCATCAGTGTAGCAAGGCTGCCATTTCTCCATGGCCTGTCCTGCATTTCTGGTTTTGACACATTTTGCAGCATGGCCCTTTTGACCGATGGGAAGCGAGACTTCTTTGTAGCGCTGATTTGCCTTTCCAGGTTGCTTGGTTGGCCAAAAAGGGCGTATGCGTTTTTTCCTGAATATATTCAGGAAAAAACGCATACGCCCTTTTTGGCCAAGGGCATCATTGTCGACGTTTTGCCGCTTTTCATGTGCTTTAAAGGCGATTCGTATCTACCTCCTGAAATCTGTTTCCTGCAATTCTGCCTTGCTTTCAAATCCTCTTCGTTGCCTTCCCTCAATATATCTGTGGATGAGAGTTATCATTTATAACTCTGCGGGTTTGTGAATTGCAGTTTCCCTGAGCTCCATTTTTCAACTGTCTTGTTTGGGAGCTGGCCGCAAAAGCGCGGGATTGCCTCAGGCCCTATTCTGCTTCTGGGCGGCAGGCTGAGCCTGTGGTTAATTCTTCTTCCTGTTGGGAAAATAGAGTGACCTGTGCCTGTCCCAACACCTAGATCTAGTCTCTCATTGGTTGCCCCTCTTCCCGTTCATCCTCAGGACAAATTGCAACCTGTAGGGAACAGGAGGTTAAAGGTGCTGATTCTCCAAGTAGGGAGATTGCTAGTAAAGTAGCTGGAATGGCGAAACCGAGCACAAGGAGATGAGAAATGAGGTGCGTTTTAGAAACCTTTCAAAATCACACGGTGTACCATCTTCTGGGTTTCTCATGCATGTTTTCGATGTAGGAAGATGCCCTTGAACCTGGAGATTTGGGACCCATGGGATGGGTACCACGCAGTATTACTTTAAAGGGTCTGCGTTTGCTCACCCAACCTCACCCAACCTCTCAGCCCCAAGAGTGTCCACCCTTATGTCTCATCCAGCTGTGGGTCTAGATATGGTCAATCCAGGTTGCATCACAGCCTCTGAACGAATTTTGTAAGAATTTCTCTCTCTTTCACTGTCTTTGTTTTACGGGTTTTTAAAAGTAATTTATTTTTATAATGGGGTTTAGCTGCCTTTCATGGCTGTGTTTATGCGGCTTTACACCCACTTGACTCACTTCCAGACAGATATCAATACATAGGTTTTAAGATTCTTACTAGTCACATATATTCTTGTGCGGGGAATAGGGGGTGTTGAGTCCAGTTCACTGAGCAAGGAGTAGGTCTTGTCTATTACATATTGGGTGTATGGAACGGTATCTGAGCGAATTTGAAACCCTTGTTTTATGCATCACCCCACCTCACCTTTCCTGTTAAGCAGCTACAGTGTGTTTTCTAAACGTGTGACTCTGTTCTGTTTTGTAATTCAGTTCAAGTGTAGCGGTTTTTACATTCCCTCTATAAGTGATAGCTTATGATAAGTGTCTTTTTCTGTGTGACTTATTTCACTTAGAATCGTCGTACCTAACTCGACTCATCTTGCTTCTACTAGCCTTATGTCATTGATTTCATGTCTGAGTGATATTCCATTGTACATAAGGACCACAACTTCTTTATCCATTTTTCTCTTTCCTGGGATATTTAAGGTGTCATGAAGTGGAGGTTCTTGTCAACAGAGCAGCCCTAAACTTTCCTGTGACTTTGTCTTGCTGATTTTTAGTTTTTCCAATTTATACGCCCATGAGTGGACGTGCCCTATGCTCCCTAAGCTGTTTTTTTCCCCATGTTTCAGGACACAACGTACACTTCTCCAGAGTGGCTGTTGGCAATTTACATCCCGCCCATCAGTGTAGCAAGGCTGCCATTTCTCCATGGCCTGTCCTGGATTTCTGGTTTTGACACTTTTTGCAGCATGGCCCTTTTGACCGAAGGGAAGCGAGACTTCTTTGTAGCGCTGATTTGCCTTTCCAGGTTGCTTGGTTGGCCAAAAAGGGCGTATGCGTTTTTTCCTGAATATATTCAGGAAAAAACGCATACGCCCTTTTTGGCCAAGGGCATCATTGTCGACGTTTTGCCGCTTTTCATGTGCTTTAAAGGCGATTCGTATCTACCTCCTGAAATCTGTTTCCTGCAATTCTGCCTTGCTTTCAAATCCTCTTCGTTGCCTTCCCTCAATATATCTGTGGATGAGAGTTATCATTTATAACTCTGCTGGTTTGTGAATTGCAGTTTCCCTGAGCTACATTTTTCAACTGTCTTTTTTGGGAGCTGGCCGCAAAAGCGCGGGATTGCCTCAGGCCCTATTCTGCTTCTGGGCGGCAGGCTGAGCCTGTGGTTAATTCTTCTTCCTGTTGGGAAAATAGAGTGACCTGTGCCTGTCCCAACACCTAGATCTATTCTCTCATTGGTTGCCCCTCTTCCCGTTCATCCTCAGGACAAATTGCAACCTGTAGGGAACAGGAGGATAAGGTGCTGATTCTCCAAGTAGTGAGATTGCTAGTAAAGTAGCTGGAATGGCGAAACCGAGCACAAGGAGATGAGAAATGAGGTGCGTTTTAGAAACCTTTCAAAATCACACGGTGTACCATCTTCTGGGTTTCTCATGCATGTTTTCGATGTAGGAAGATGCCCTTGAACCTGGAGATTTGGGACCCATGGGATGGGTACCACGCAGTATTACTTTAAAGGGTCTGCGTTTGCTCACCCAACCTCACCCAACCTCTCAGCCCCAAGAGTGTCCACCCTTATGTCTCATCCAGCTGTGGGTCTAGATATGGTCAATCCAGGTTGCATCACAGCCTCTGAACGAATTTTGTAAGAATTTCTCTCTCTTTCACTGTCTTTGTTTTACGGGGTTTAAAAGTAATTTATTTTTATAATGGGGTTTAGCTGCCTTTCATGGCTGTGTTTATGCGGCTTTACACCCACTTGACTCACTTCCAGACAGATAACAATACATAGGTTTTAAGATTCTTACTAGTCACATATATTCTTGTGCGGGGAAGAGGGGGTGTTGAGTCCAGTTCACTGAGCAAGGAGTAGGTCTTGTCTATTACATATTGGGTGTATGGAACGGTATCTGAGCGAATTTGAAACCCTTGTTTTATGCATCACCCCACCTCACCTTTCCTGTTAAGCAGCTATAGTATGTTTTCTAAACGTGTGACTCTGTTCTGTTTTGTAATTCAGTTCAAGTGTAGCGGTTTTTACATTCCCTCTATAAGTGATAGCTTATGATAAGTGTCTTTTTCTGTGTGACTTATTTCACTTAGAATCGTCGTACCTAACTCCACTCATCTTGCTTCTACTAGCCTTATAACATTGATTTCATGTCTGAGTGATATTCCATTGTACATAAGGACCACAACTTCTTTATCCATTTTTCTCTTTCCTGGGATATTTAAGGTGTCATGAAGTGGAGGTTCTTGTCAACAGAGCAGCCCTAAACTTTCCGGTGCCTGTGTCTTGCTGATTTTTAGTTTTTCCAATTTATACGCCCATGAGTGGACGTGCCCTATGCTCCCTAAGCTGTTTTTTTTTCGATGTTTCAGGACACAACGTACACTTCTCCAGAGTGGCTGTTGGCAATTTACATCCCGCCCATCAGTGTAGCAAGGCTGCCATTTCTCCATGGCCTGTCCTGCATTTCTGGTTTTGAAACTTTTTGCAGCATGGCCCTTTTGACCGAAGGGAAGCGAGACTTCTTTGTAGCGCTGATTTGCCTTTCCAGGTTGCTTGGTTGGCCAAAAAGGGCGTATGCGTTTTTTCCTGAATATATTCAGGAAAAAACGCATACGCCCTTTTTGGCCAAGGGCATCATTGTCGACGTTTTGCCGCTTTTCATGTGCTTTAAAGGCGATTCGTATCTACCTCCTGAAATCTGTTTCCTGCAATTCTGCCTTGCTTTCAAATCCTCTTAGTTGCCTTCCCTCAATATATCTGTGGATGAGAGTTATCATTTATAACTCTGCGGGTTTGTGAATTGCAGTTTCCCTGAGGTCCATTTTTCAACTGTCTTTTTTGGGAGCTGGCCACAAAAGCGCGGGATTGCCTCAGGCCCTATTCTGCTTCTGGGCGGCAGGCTGAGCCTGTGGTTAATTCTTCTTCCTGTTGGGAAAATAGAGTGACCTGTGCCTGTCCCAACACCTAGATCTAGTCTCTCATTGGTTGCCCCTCTTCCCGTTCATCCTCAGGACAAATTGCAACCTGTAGGGAACAGGAGGATAAGGTGCTGATTCTCCAAGGAGGGAGATTGCTAGTAAAGTAGCTGGAATGGCGAAACCGAGCACAAGGAGATGAGAAATGAGGTGCGTTTTAGAAACCTTTCAAAATCACACGGTGTACCATCTTCTGGGTTTCTCATGCATGTTTTCGATGTAGGAAGATGCCCTTGAACCTGGAGATTTGGGACCCATGGGATGGGTACCACGCAGTATTACTTTAAAGGGTCTGCGTTTGCTCACCCAACCTCACCCAACCTCTCAGCCCCAAGAGTGTCCACCCTTATGTCTCATCCAGCTGTGGGTCTAGATATGGTCAATCCAGGTTGCATCACAGCCTCTGAACGAATTTTGTAAGAATTTCTCTCTCTTTCACTGTCTTTGTTTTACGGGTTTCTAAAAGTAATTTATTTTTATAATGGGGTTTAGCTGCCTTTCATGGCTGTGTTTATGCGGCTTTACACCCACTTGACTCACTTCCAGACAGATATCAATACATAGGTTTTAAGATTCTTACTAGTCACATATATTCTTGTGCGGGGAATAGGGGGTGTTGAGTCCAGTTCACTGAGCAAGGAGTAGGTCTTGTCTATTACATATTGGGTGTATGGAACGGTATCTGAGCGAATTTGAAACCCTTGTTTTATGCATCACCCCACCTCACCTTTCCTGTTAAGCAGCTATAGTGTGTTTTCTAAACGTGTGACTATGTTCTGTTTTGTAATTCAGTTCAATTGTAGCGGTTTTTACATTCCCTCTATAAGTGATAGCTTATGATAAGTGTCTTTTTCTGTGTGACTTATTTCACTTAGAATCGTCGTACCTAACTCCACTCATCTTGCTTCTACTAGCCTTATGTCATTGATTTCATGTCTGAGTGATATTCCATTGTACATAAGGACCACAACTTCTTTATCCATTTTTCTCTTTCCTGGGATATTTAAGGTGTCATGAAGTGGAGGTTCTTGTCAACAGAGCAGCCCTAAACTTTCCGGTGACTTTGTCTTGCTGATTTTTAGTTTTTCCAATTTATACGCCCATGAGTGGACGTGCCCTATGCTCCCTAAGCTGTTTTTTTTTCCATGTTTCAGGACACAACGTACACTTCTCCAGAGTGGCTGTTGGCAATTTACATCCCGCCCATCAGTGTAGCAAGGCTGCCATTTCTCCATGGCCTGTCCTGGATTTCTGGTTTTGACACTTTTTGCAGCATGGCCCTTTTGACCGAAGGGAAGCGAGACTTCTTTGTAGCGCTGATTTGCCTTTCCAGGTTGCTTGGTTGGCCAAAAAGGGCGTATGCGTTTTTTCCTGAATATATTCAGGAAAAAACGCATACGCCCTTTTTGGCCAAGGGCATCATTGTCGACGTTTTGCCGCTTTTCATGTGCTTTAAAGGCGATTCGTATCTACCTCCTGAAATCTGTTTCCTGCAATTCTGCCTTGCTTTCAAATCCTCTTCGTTGCCTTCCCTCAATATATCTGTGGATGAGAGTTATCATTTATAACTCTGCGGGTTTGTGAATTGCAGTTTCCCTCAGCTCCATTTTTCAACTGTCTTTTTTGGGAGCTGGCCGCAAAAGCGCGGGATTGTCTCAGGCCCTATTCTGCTTCTGGGCGGCAGGCTGAGCCTGTGGTTAATTCTTCTTCCTGTTGGGAAAATAGAGTGACCTGTGCCTGTCCCAACACCTAGATCTATTCTCTCATTGGTTGCCCCTCTTCCCGTTCATCCTCAGGACAAATTGCAACCTGTAGGGAACAGGAGGATAAGGTGCTGATTCTCCAAGTAGGGAGATTGCTAGTAAAGTAGCTGGAATGTCGAAACCGAGCACAAGGAGATGAGAAATGAGGTGCGTTTTAGAAACCTTTCAAAATCACACGGTGTACCATCTTCTGGGTTTCTCATGCATGTTTTCGATGTAGGAAGATGCCCTTGAACCTGGAGATTTGGGACCCATGGGATGGGTACCACGCAGTATTACTTTAAAGGGTCTGCGTTTGCTCACCCAACCTCACCCAACCTCTCAGCCCCAAGAGTGTCCACCCTTATGTCTCATCCAGCTGTGGGTCTAGATATGGTCAATCCAGGTTGCATCACAGCCTCTGAACGAATTTTGTAAGAATTTCTCTCTCTTTCACTGTCTTTGTTTTATGGGTTTTTAAAAGTAATTTATTTTTATAATGGGGTTTAGCTGCCTTTCATGGCTGTGTTTATGCGGCTTTACACCCACTTGACTCACTTTCAGACAGATATCAATACATAGGTTTTAAGATTCTTACTAGTCACATATATTCTTGTGCGGGGAATAGGGGGTGTTGAGTCCAGTTCACTGAGCAAGGAGTAGGTCTTGTCTATTACATATTGGGTGTATGGAACGGTATCTGAGCGAATTTGAAACCCTTGTTTTATGCATCACCCCACCTCACCTTTCCTGTTAAGCAGCTATAGTGTGTTTTCTAAACGTGTGACTCTGTTCTGTTTTGTAATTCAGTTCAAGTGTAGCGGTTTTTACATTCCCTCTATAAGTGATAGCTTATGATAAGTGTCTTTTTCTGTGTGACTTATTTCACTTAGAATCGTCGTACCTAACTCCACTCATCTTGCTTCTACTAGCCTTATAACATTGATTTCATGTCTGAGTGATATTCCATTGTACATAAGGACCACAACTTCTTTATCCATTTTTCTCTTTCCTGGGATATTTAAGGTGTCATGAAGTGGAGGTTCTTGTCAACAGAGCAGCCCTAAACTTTCCGGTGCCTGTGTCTTGCTGATTTTTAGTTTTTCCAATTTATACGCCCATGAGTGGACGTGTCCTATGCTCCCTAAGCTGTTTTTTTTCCATGTTTCAGGACACAACGTACACTTCTCCAGAGTGGCTGTTGGCAATTTACATCCCGCCCATCAGTGTGGCAAGGCTGCCATTTTTCCATTTCCTGTCCTGGATTTCTGGTTTTGACACTTTTTGCAGCATGGCCCTTTTGACCGAAGGGAAGCGAGACTTCTTTGTAGTGCTGATTTGCCTTTCCAGGTTGCTTGGTTGGCCAAAAAGGGCGTATGCATTTTTTCCTGAATATATTCAAGAAAAAACGCATACGCCCTTTTTGGCCAAGGGCATCATTGTCGACGTTTTGCCGCTTTTCATGTGCTTTAAAGGCGATTCGTATCTACCTCCTGAAATCTGTTTCCTGCAATTCTGCCTTGCTTTCAAATCCTCTTCGTTGCCTTCCCTCAATATATCTGTGGATGAGAGTTATCATTTATAACTCTGCGGGTTTGTGAATTGCAGTTTCCCTGAGGTCCATTTTTCAACTGTCTTTTTTGGGAGCTGGCCGCAAAAGCGCGGGATTGCCTCAGGCCCTATTCTGCTTCTGGGCGGCAGGCTGAGCCTGTGGTTAATTCTTCTTCCTTGTGGGAAAATAGAGTGACCTGTGCCTGTCCCAACACCTAGATCTAGTCTCTCATTGGTTGCCCCTCTTCCCGTTCATCCTCAGGACAAATTGCAACCTGTAGGGAACAGGAGGTTAAAGGTGCTGATTCTCCAAGTAGGGAGATTGCTAGTAAAGTAGCTGGAATGGCGAAACCGAGCACAAGGAGATGAGAAATGAGGTGCGTTTTGGAAACCTTTCAAAATCACACGGTGTACCATCTTCTGGGTTTCTCATGCATGTTTTCGATGTAGGAAGATGCCCTTCAACCTGGAGATTTGGGACCCATGGGATGGGTACCACGCAGTATTACTTTAAAGGGTCTGCGTTTGCTCACCCAACCTCACCCAACCTCTCAGCCCCAAGAGTGTCCACCCTTATGTCTCATCCAGGTGTGGGTCTAGATATGGTCAATCCAGGTTGCATCACAGCCTCTGAACGAATTTTGTAAGAATTTCTCTCTCTTTCACTGTCTTTGTTTTACGGGTTTTTAAAAGTAATTTATTTTTATAATGGGGTTTAGCTGCTTTTCATGGCTGTGTTTATGCGGCTTTACACCCACTTGACTCACTTCCAGAGAGATATCAATACATAGGTTTTAAGATTCTTACTAGTCACATATATTCTTGTGCGGTGAATAGGGGGTGTTGAGTTCAGTTCACTGAGCAAGGAGTAGGTCTTGTCTATTACATATTGGGTGTATGGAACGGTATCTGAGCGAATTTGAAACCCTTGTTTTATGCATCACCCCACCTCACCATTCCCGTTAAGCAGCCATAGTGTGTTTTCTAAACGTGTGACTCTGTTCTGTTTTGTAATTCAGTTCAAGTGTAGCGGTTTTTACATTCCCTCTATAAGTGATAGCTTATGATAAGTGTCTTTTTCTGTGTGACTTATTTCACTTAGGATCGTCGTACCTAACTCCACTCATCTTGCTTCTACTAGCCTTATGACATTGATTTCATGTCTGAGTGATATTCTATTGTACATAAGGACCACAACTTCTTTATCCATTTTTCTCTTTCCTGGGATATTTAAGGTGTCATGAAGTGGAGGTTCTTGTCAACAGAGCAGCCCTAAACTTTCCGGTGCCTGTGTCTTGCTGATTTTTAGTTTTTCCAATTTATACGCCCATGAGTGGACGTGCCCTATGCTCCCTAAGCTGTTTTTTTTCGATGTTTCAGGACACAACGTACACTTCTCCAGAGTGGCTGTTGGCAATTTACATCCCGCCCATCAGTGTAGCAAGGCTGCCATTTCTCCATGGCCTGTCCTGCATTTCTGGTTTTGACACTTTTTGCAGCATGGCCCTTTTCACCGATGGGAAGCGAGACTTCTTTGTAGCGCTGATTTGCCTTTCCAGGTTGCTTGGTTGGCCAAAAAGGGCGTATGCGTTTTTTCCTGAATATATTCAGGAAAAGACGCATACGCCCTTTTTGGCCAAGGGCATCATTGTCGACGTTTTGCCGCTTTTCATGTGCTTTAAAGGCGATTCGTATCTACCTCCTGAAATCTGTTTCCTGCAATTCTGCCTTGCTTTCAAATCCTCTTCGTTGCCTTCCCTCAATATATCTGTGGATGAGAGTTATCATTTATAACTCTGCGGGTTTGTGAATTGCAGTTTCCCTGAGCTCCATTTTTCAACTGTCTTTTTTGGGAGCTGGCCGCAAAAGCGCGGGATTGCCTCAGGCCCTATTCTGCTTCTGGGCGGCAGGCTGAGCCTGTGGTTAATTCTTCTTCCTGTTGGGAAAATAGAGTGACCTGTGCCTGTCCCAACACCTAGATCTAGTCTCTCATTGGTTGCCCCTCTTCCCGTTCATCCTCAGGACAAATTGCAACCTGTAGGGAACAGGAGGTTAAAGGTGCTGATTCTCCAAGTAGGGAGATTGCTAGTAAATTAGCTGGAATGGCGAAACCGAGCACAAGGAGATGAGAAATGAGGTGCGTTTTAGAAACCTTTCAAAATCACACGGTGTACCATCTTCTGGGTTTCTCATGCATGTTTTCGATGTAGGAAGATGCCCTTGAACCTGGAGATTTGGGACCCATGGGATGGGTACCACGCAGTATTACTTTAAAGGGTCTGCGTTTTCTCACCCAACCTCTCAGCCCCAAGAGTGTCCACCCTTATGTCTCATCCAGCTGTGGGTCTAGATATGGTCAATCCAGGTTGCATCACAGCCTCTGAACGAATTTTGTAAGAATTTCTCTCTCTTTCACTGTCTTTGTTTTACGGGTTTTTAAAAGTAATTTATTTTTATAATGGGGTTTAGCTGCCTTTCATGGCTGTGTTTATGCGGCTTTACACCCACTTGACTCACTTCCAGACAGATATCAATACATAGGTTTTAAGATTCTTACTAGTCACATATATTCTTGTGCGGGGAATAGGGGGTGTTGAGTCCAGTTCACTGAGCAAGGAGTAGGTCTTGTCTATTACATATTGGGTGTATGGAACGGTATCTGAGCGAATTTGAAACCCTTGTTTTATGCATCACCCCACCTCACCTTTCCTGTTAAGCAGCTATAGTATGTTTTCTAAACGTGTGACTCTGTTCTGTTTTGTAATTCAGTTCAAGTGTAGTGGTTTTTACATTCCCTCTATAAGTGATAGCTTATGATAAGTGTCTTTTTCTGTGTGACTTATTTCACTTAGAATCGTCGTACCTAACTCCACTCATCTTGCTTCTACTAGCCTTATAACATTGATTTCATGTCTGAGTGATATTCCATTGTACATAAGGACCACAACTTCTTTATCCATTTTTCTCTTTCCTGGGATATTTAAGGTGTCATGAAGTGGAGGTTCTTGTCAACAGAGCAGCCCTAAACTTTCCGGTGCCTGTGTCTTGCTGATTTTTAGTTTTTCCAATTTATACGCCCATGAGTGGACGTGCCCTATGCTCCCTAAGCTGTTTTTTTTTCCATGTTTCAGGACACAACGTACACTTCTCCAGAGTGGCTGTTGGCAATTTACATCCCGCCCATCAGTGTAGCAAGGCTGCCATTTCTCCATGGCCTGTCCTGCATTTCTGGTTTTGACACTTTTTGCAGCATGGCCCTTTTGACCGAAGGGAAGCGAGACTTCTTTGTAGCGCTGATTTGCCTTTCCAGGTTGCTTGGTTGGCCAAAAAGGGCGTATGCGTTTTTTCCTGAATATATTCAGGAAAAAACGCATACGCCCTTTTTGGCCAAGGGCATCATTGTCGACGTTTTGCCGCTTTTCATGTGCTTTAAAGGCGATTCGTATCTACCTCCTGAAATCTGTTTCCTGCAATTCTGCCTTGCTTTCAAATCCTCTTCGTTGCCTTCCCTCAATATATCTGTGGATGAGAGTTATCATTTATAACTCTGCGGGTTTGTGAATTGCAGTTTCCCTGAGGTCCATTTTTCAACTGTCTTTTTTGGGAGCTGGCCGCAAAAGCGCGGGATTGCCTCAGGCCCTATTCTGCTTCTGGGCGGCAGGCTGAGCCTGTGGTTAATTCTTCTTCCTGTTGGGAAAATAGAGTGACCTGTGCCTGTCCCAACACCTAGATCTAGTCTCTCATTGGTTGCCCCTCTTCCCGTTCATCCTCAGGACAAATTGAAACCTGTAGGGAACAGGAGGATAAGGTGCTGATTCTCCAAGTAGGGAGATTGCTAGTAAAGTAGCTGGAATGGCAAAACCGAGCACAAGGAGATGAGAAATGAGGTGCGTTTTAGAAACCTTTCAAAATCACACGGTGTACCATCTTCTGGGTTTCTCATGCATGTTTTCGATGTAGGAAGATGCCCTTGAACCTGGAGATTTGGGACCCATGGGATGGGTACCACGCAGTATTACTTTAAAGGGTCTGCGTTTGCTCACCCAACCTCACCCAACCTCTCAGCCCCAAGAGTGTCCACCCTTATGTCTCATCCAGCTGTGGGTCTAGATATGGTCAATCCAGGTTGCATCACAGCCTCTGAACGAATTTTGTAAGAATTTCTCTCTCTTTCACTGTCTTTGTTTTACGGGTTTCTAAAAGTAATTTATTTTTATAATGGGGTTTAGCTGCCTTTCATGGCTGTGTTTATGCGGCTTTACACCCACTTGACTCACTTCCAGACAGATATCAATACATAGGTTTTAAGATTCTTACTAGTCACATATATTCTTGTGCGGGGAATAGGGGGTGTTGAGTCCAGTTCACTGAGCAAGGAGTAGGTCTTGTCTATTACATACTGGGTGTATGGAACGGTATCTGAGCGAATTTGAAACCCTTGTTTTATGCATCACCCCACCTCACCTTTCCTGTTAAGCAGCTATAGTGTGTTTTCTAAACGTGTGACTCTGTTCTGTTTTGTAATTCAGTTCAAGTGTAGCGGTTTTTACATTCCCTCTATAAGTGATAGCTTATGATAAGTGTCTTTTTCTGTGTGACTTATTTCACTTAGAATCGTCGTACCTAACTCCACTCATCTTGCTTCTACTAGCCTTATGACATTGATTTCATGTCTGAGTGATATTCCATTGTACATAAGGACCACAACTTCTTTATCCATTTTTCTCTTTCCTGGGATATTTAAGGTGTCATGAAGTGGAGGTTCTTGTCAACAGAGCAGCCCTAAACTTTCCGGTGCCTGTGTCTTGCTGATTTTTAGTTTTTCCAATTTATACGCCCATGAGTGGACGTGCCCTATGCTCCCTAAGCTGTTTTTTTTTCCATGTTTCAGGACACAACGTACACTTCTCCAGAGTGGCTGTTGGCAATTTACATCCCGCCCATCAGTGTAGCAAGGCTGCCATTTCTCCATGGCCTGTCCTGCATTTCTGGTTTTGACACTTTTTGCAGCATGGCCCTTTTGACCGAAGGGAAGCGAGACTTCTTTGTAGCGCTGATTTGCCTTTCCAGGTTGCTTGGTTGGCCAAAAAGGGCGTATGCATTTTTTCCTGAATATATTCAGGAAAAAACGCATACGCCCTTTTTGGCCAAGGGCATCATTGTCGACGTTTTGCCGCTTTTCATGTGCTTTAAAGGCGATTCGTATCTACCTCCTGAAATCTGTTTCCTGCAATTCTGCCTTGCTTTCAAATCCTCTTCGTTGCCTTCCCTCAATATATCTGTGGATGAGAGTTATCATTTATAACTCTGCGGGTTTGTGAATTGCAATTTCCCTGAGCTCCATTTTTCAACTGTCTTTTTTGGGAGCTGGCCGCAAAAGCGCGGGATTGCCTCAGGACCTATTCTGCTTCTGGGCGGCAGGCTGAGCCTGTGGTTAATTCTTCTTCCTGTTGGGAAAATAGAGTTACCTGTGCCTGTCCCAACACCTAGATCTATTCTCTCATTGGTTGCCCCTCTTCCCGTTCATCCTCAGGACAAATTGCAACCTGTAGGGAACAGGAGGATAAGGTGCTGATTCTCCAAGTAGGGAGATTGCTAGTAAAGTAGCTGGAATGGCGAAACCGAGCACAAGGAGATGAGAAATGAGGTGCGTTTTAGAAACCTTTCAAAATCACACGGTGTACCATCTTCTGGGTTTCTCATGCATGTTTTCGATGTAGGAAGATGCCCTTGAACCTGGAGATTTGGGACCCATGGGATGGGTACCACGCAGTATTACGTTAAAGGGTCTGCGTTTGCTCACCCAACCTCACCCAACCTCTCAGCCCCAAGAGTGTCCACCCTTATGTCTCATCCAGCTGTGGGTCTAGATATGGTCAATCCAGGTTGCATCACAGCCTCTGAACGAATTTTGTAAGAATTTCTCTCTCTTTCACTGTCTTTGTTTTATGGGTTTCTAAAAGTAATTTATTTTTATAATGGGGTTTAGCTGACTTTCATGGCTGTGTTTATCCGGCTTTACACCCACTTGACTCACTTCCAGACAGATATCAATACATAGGTTTTAAGATTCTTACTAGTCACATATATTCTTGTGCGGGGAATAGGGGGTGTTGAGTCCAGTTCACTGAGCAAGGAGTAGGTCTTGTCTATTACATATTGGGTGTATGGAACGGTATCTGAGCGAATTTGAAACCCTTGTTTTATGCATCACCCCACCTCACCTTTCCTGTTAAGCAGCTATAGTGTGTTTTCTAAACGTGTGACTCTGTTCTGTTTTGTAATTCAGTTTAAGTGTAGCGGTTTTTACATTCCCTCTATAAGTGATAGCTTATGATAAGTGTCTTTTTCTGTGTGACTTATTTCACTTAGAATCGTCGTACCTAACTCCACTCATCTTGCTTCTACTAGCCTTATAACATTGATTTCATGTCTGAGTGATATTCCATTGTACATAAGGACCACAACTTCTTTATCCATTTTTCTCTTTCCTGGGATATTTAAGGTGTCATGAAGTGGAGGTTCTTGTCAACAGAGCAGCCCTAAACTTTCCGGTGCCTGTGTCTTGCTGATTTTTAGTTTTTCCAATTTATACGCCCATGAGTGGACGTGTCCTATGCTCCCTAAGCTGTTTTTTTTCCATGTTTCAGGACACAACGTACACTTCTCCAGAGTGGCTGTTGGCAATTTACATCCCGCCCATCAGTGTAGCAAGGCTGCCATTTCTCCATGGCCTGTCCTGGATTTCTAGTTTTGACACTTTTTGCAGCATGGCCCTTTTGACCGAAGGGAAGCAAGACTTCTTTTTAGCGCTGATTTGCCTTTCCAGGTTGCTTGGTTGGCCAAAAAGGGCGTATGCGTTTTTTCCTGAATATATTCAGGAAAAAACGCATACGCCCTTTTTGGCCAAGGGCATCATTGTCGACGTTTTGCCGCTTTTCATGTGCTTTAAAGGCGATTCGTATCTACCTCCTGAAATCTGTTTCCTGCAATTCTGCCTTGCTTTCAAATCCTCTTCGTTGCCTTCCCTCAATATATTTGTGGACGAGAGTTATCATTTATAACTCTGAGGTTTTTGAATTGCAGTTTCCCTGAGCTCCATTTTTCAACTGTCTTTTTTGGGAGCTGGCCGCAAAAGCGCGGGATTGCCTCAGGCCCTATTCTGCTTCTGGGCGGCAGGCTGAGCCTGTGGTTAATTCTTCTTCCTGATGGGAAAATAGAGTGACCTGTGCCTGTCCCAACACCTAGATCTAGTCTCTCATTGGTTGCCCCTCTTCCCGTTCATCCTCAGGACAAATTGCAACCTGTAGGGAACAGGAGGATAAGGTGCTGATTCTCCAAGTAGGGAGATTGCTAGTAAAGTAGCTGGAATGGCAAAACCGAGCACAAGGAGATGAGAAATGAGGTGCGTTTTAGAAACCTTTCAAAATCACACGGTGTACCATCTTCTGGGTTTCTCATGCATGTTTTCGATGTAGGAAGATGCCCTTGAACCTGGAGATTTGGGACCCATGGGATGGGTACCACGCAGTATTACTTTAAAGGGTCTGCGTTTGCTCACCCAACCTCACCCAACCTCTCAGCCCCAAGAGTGTCCACCCTTATGTCTCATCCAGCTGTGGGTCTAGATATGGTCAATCCAGGTTGCATCACAGCCTCTGAACTTATTTTGTAAGAATTTCTCTCTCTTTCACTGTCTTTGTTTTACGGGTTTCTAAAAGTAATTTATTTTTATAATGGGGTTTAGCTGCCTTTCATGGCTGTGTTTATGCGGCTTTACACCCACTTGACTCACTTCCAGACAGATATCAATACATAGGTTTTAAGATTCTTACTAGTCACATATATTCTTGTGCGGGGAATAGGGGGTGTTGAGTCCAGTTCACTGAGCAAGGAGTAGGTCTTGTCTATTACATACTGGGTGTATGGAACGGTATCTGAGCGAATTTGAAACCCTTGTTTTATGCATCACCCCACCTCACCTTTCCTGTTAAGCAGCTATAGTGTGTTTTCTAAACGTGCGACTCTGTTCTGTTTTGTAATTCAGTTCAAGTGTAGCGGTTTTTACATTCCCTCTATAAGTGATAGCTTATGATAAGTGTCTTTTTCTGTGTGACTTATTTCACTTAGAATCGTCGTACCTAACTCCACTCATCTTGCTTCTACTAGCCTTATGACATTGATTTCATGTCTGAGTGATATTCCATTGTACATAAGGACCACAACTTCTTTATCCATTTTTCTCTTTCCTGGGATATTTAAGGTGTCATGAAGTGGAGGTTCTTGTCAACAGAGCAGCCCTAAACTTTCCGGTGCCTGTGTCTTGCTGATTTTTAGTTTTTCCAATTTATACGCCCATGAGTGGACGTGCCCTATGCTCCCTAAGCTGTTTTTTTTTCCATGTTTCAGGACACAACGTACACTTCTCCAGAGTGGCTGTTGGCAATTTACATCCCGCCCATCAGTGTAGCAAGGCTGCCATTTCTCCATGGCCTGTCCTGCATTTCTGGTTTTGACACTTTTTGCAGCATGGCCCTTTTGACCGAAGGGAAGCGAGACTTCTTTGTAGCGCTGATTTGCCTTTCCAGGTTGCTTGTTTGGCCAAAAAGGGCGTATGCGTTTTTTCCTGAATATATTCAGGAAAAAACGCATACGCCCTTTTTGGCCAAGGGCATCATTGTCGACGTTTTGCCGCTTTTCATGTGCTTTAAAGGCGATTCGTATCTACCTCCTGAAATCTGTTTCCTGCAATTCTGCCTTGCTTTCAAATCCTCTTCGTTGCCTTCCCTCAATATATCTGTGGATGAGAGTTATCATTTATAACTCTGCGGGTTTGTGAATTGCAGTTTCCCTGAGCTCCATTTTTCAACTGTCTTTTTTGGGAGCTGGCCGCAAAAGCGCGGGATTGCCTCAGGCCCTCTTCTGCTTCTGGGCGGCAGGCTGAGCCTGTGGTTAATTCTTCTTCCTGTTGGGAAAATAGAGTTACCTGTGCCTGTCCCAACACCTAGATCTATTCTCTCATTGGTTGCCCCTCTTCCCGTTCATCCTCAGGACAAATTGCAACCTGTAGGGAACAGGAGGATAAGGTGCTGATTCTCCAAGTAGGGAGATTGCTAGTAAAGTAGCTGGAATGGCGAAACCGAGCACAAGGAGATGAGAAATGAGGTGCGTTTTAGAAACCTTTCAAAATCACACGGTGTACCATCTTCTGGGTTTCTCATGCATGTTTTCGATGTAGGAAGATGCCCTTGAAACTGGAGATTTGGGACCCATGGGATGGGTACCACGCAGTATTACGTTAAAGGGTCTGCGTTTGCTCACCCAACCTCACCCAACCTCTCAGCCCCAAGAGTGTCCACCCTTATGTCTCATCCAGCTGTGGGTCTAGATATGGTCAATCCAGGTTGCATCACAGCCTCTGAACGAATTTTGTAAGAATTTCTCTCTCTTTCACTGTCTTTGTTTTATGGGTTTTTAAAAGTAATTTATTTTTATAATGGGGTTTAGCTGCCTTTCATGGCTGTGTTTATGCGGCTTTACACCCACTTGACTCACTTCCAGACAGATATCAATACATAGGTTTTAAGATTCTTACTAGTCACATATATTCTTGTGCGGGGAATAGGGGGTGTTGAGTCCAGTTCACTGAGCAAGGAGTAGGTCTTGTCTATTACATATTGGGTGTATGGAACGGTATCTGAGCTAATTTGAAACCCTTGTTTTATGCATCACCCCACCTCACCTTTCCTGTTAAGCAGCTATAGTGTGTTTTCTAAACGTGTGACTCTGTTCTGTTTTGTAATTCAGTTTAAGTGTAGCGGTTTTTACATTCCCTCTATAAGTGATAGCTTATGATATGTGTCTTTTTCTGTGTGACTTATTTCACTTAGAATCGTCGTACCTAACTCCACTCATCTTGCTTCTACTAGCCTTATAACATTGATTTCATGTCTGAGTGATATTCCATTGTACATAAGGACCACAACTTCTTTATCCATTTTTCTCTTTCCTGGGATATTTAAGGTGTCATGAAGTGGAGGTTCTTGTCAACAGAGCAGCCCTAAACTTTCCGGTGCCTGTGTCTTGCTGATTTTTAGTTTTTCCAATTTATACGCCCATGAGTGGACGTGTCCTATGCTCCCTAAGCTGTTTTTTTTCCATGTTTCAGGACACAACGTACACTTCTCCAGAGTGGCTGTTGGCAATTTACATCCCGCCCATCAGTGTAGCAAGGCTGCCATTTCTCCATGGCCTGTCCTGGATTTCTAGTTTTGACACTTTTTGCAGCATGGCCCTTTTGACCGAAGGGAAGCGAGACTACTTTTTAGCGCTGATTTGCCTTTCCATGTTGCTTGGTTGGCCAAAAAGGGCGTATGCGTTTTTTCCTGAATATATTCAGGAAAAAACGCATACGCCCTTTTTGGCCAAGGGCATCATTGTCGACGTTTTGCCGCTTTTCATGTGCTTTAATGGCGATTCGTATCTACCTCCTGAAATCTGTTTCCTGCAATTCTGCCTTGCTTTCAAATTCTCTTCGTTGCCTTCCCTCAATATATTTGTGGACGAGAGTTATCATTTATAACTCTGAGGTTTTTGAATTGCAGTTTCCCTGAGCTCCATTTTTCAACTGTCTTTTTTGGGAGCTGGCCGCAAAAGCGCGTGATTGCCTCAGGCCCTATTCTGCTTCTGGGCGGCAGGCTGAGCCTGTGGTTAATTCTTCTTCCTGATGGGAAAATAGAGTGACCTGGGCCTGTCCCAACACCTAGATCTAGTCTCTCATTGGTTGCCCCTCTTCCCGTTCATCCTCAGGACAAATTGCAACCTGTAGGGAACAGGAGGTTAAAGGTGCTGATTCTCCAAGTAGGGAGATTGCTAGTAAAATAGCTGGAATGGCGAAACCGAGCACAAGGAGATGAGAAATGAGGTGCGTTTTAGAAACCTTTCAAAATCACACGGTGTACCATCTTCTGGGTTTCTCATGCATGTTTTTGATGTAGGAAGATGCCCTTGAACCTGGAGATTTGGGACCCATGGGATGGGTACCACGCAGTATTACTTTAAAGGGTCTGCGTTTGCTCACCCAACCTCACCCAACCTCTCAGCCCCAAGAGTGTCCACCCTTATGTCTCATCCAGCTGTGGGTCTAGATATGGTCAATCCAGGTTGCATCACAGCCTCTGAACGAATTTTGTAAGAATTTCTCTCTCTTTCACTATCTTTTTTTGCGGGTTTTTAAAAGTAATTTATTTTTATAATGGGGTTTAGCTGCTTTTCATGGTTGTGTTTATGCGGCTTTACACCCACTTGACTCACTTCCAGACAGATATCAATACATAGGTTTTAAGATTCTTACTAGTCACATATATTCTTGTGCGGGGAATAGGGGGTGTTGAGTCCAGTTCACTGAGCAAGGAGTAGGTCTTGTCTATTACATATTGGGTGTATGGAACGGTATCTGAGCGAATTTGAAACCCTTGTTTTATGCATCACCCCACCTCACCTTTCCCGTTAAGCAGCCATAGTGTGTTTTCTCAACGTGTGACTCTGTTCTGTTTTGTAATTCAGTTCACGTGTAGCGGTTTTTACATTCTCTCTATAAGTGATAGCTTATGATAAGTGTCTTTTTCTGTGTGACTTATTTCACTTAGAATCGTCGTACCTAACTCCACTCATCTTGCTTCTACTAGCCTTATGACATTGATTTCATGTCTGAGTGATATTCAATTGTACATAAGGACCACAACTTCTTTATCCATTTTTCTCTTTCCTGGGATATTTAAGGTGTCATGAAGTGGAGGTTCTTGTCAACAGAGCAGCCCTAAACTTTCCGGTGCCTGTGTCTTGCTGATTTTTAATTTTTCCAATTTATACGCCCATGAGTGGACGTGCCCTATGCTCCCTAAGCTGTTTTTTTCCATGTTTCAGGACACAACGTACACTTCTCCAGAGTGGCTGTTGGCAATTTACATCCCGCCCATCAGTGTAGCAAGGCTGCCATTTCTCCATTGCCTGTCCTGCATTTCTGGTTTTGACACTTTTTGCAGCATGGCCCTTTTCACCGATGGGAAGCGAGACTACTTTGTAGCGCTGATTTGCCTTTCCAGGTTGCTTGGTTCGCCAAAAAGGGCGTATGCGTGTTTTCCTGAATATACTCAGGAAAAAACGCATAAGCCCTTTTTGGCCAAGGGCATCATTGTCGACGTTTTGCCGCTTTTCATGTGCTTTCAAGGCGATTCGAATCTACCTCCTGAAATCTGTTTCCTGCAATTCTGCCTTGCTTTCAAATCCTCTTCGTTGCCTTCCCTCAATATATCTGTGGATGATAGTTATCATTTATAACTCTGCGGGTTTGTGAATTGCAGTGTCCCTGAGCTCCATTTTTCATCTCGGTTTTTTGGGAGCTGGCCGCAAAAGCGCAGGATTGCCTCAGGCCCTATTCTTCTTCTGGCGGCAGGCTGAGCCTGTGGTTAATTCTTCTTCCTGATGGGAAAATAGAGTGACCTGTGCCTGTCCCTACACCTAGATCTAGTCTCTCATTGGTTGCCCCTCTTCCCGTTCATCCTCAGGACAAATTGCAACCTGTAGGGAACAGGAGCTTAAAGGTGCTGATTCTCCAAGTAGGGAGATTGCTAGTAAAGTAGCTGGAAAGGCGAACCCGAGCACAAGGATTTGAGAAATGAGGTGCGTTTTAGAAACCTTTCCCGATCACACGGTGTACCATCTTCTGGGTTTCTCATGCATGTTTTCGATGTAGGAAGATGCCCTTGAACCTGGAGATTTGGGACCCATGGGATGGGTACCACGCACTATTACTTTAAAGGTTCTGCGTTTGCTCACCCAACCTCACCCAACCTCTCAGCCTGAAGATTGTCCACCTTTATGCCTCATCCAGCTGTGGGTCTAGATATGGTCAATCCAGGTTGCATCACAGCCCCTGAAAGAATTTTGTAAGAATTTCTCTCTCTTTCACTGTCTTTGTTTTACGGGTTTTTAAAAGTAATTTATTTTTATAATGGGGTTTAGCTGCTTTTCACGGCTGTGTTTATGCGGCTTTACACCCACTTGACTCACTTCCAGACAGATATCAATACATAGGTTTTAAGATTCTTACTAGTCACATATATTCTTGTGCGGTGAATAGGGGGTGTTGAGTCCAGTTCACTGAGCAAGGAGTAGGTCTTGTCTATTACATATTGGGTGTATGGAACGGTATCTGAGCGAATTTGAAACCCTTGTTTTATGCATCACCCCACCTCACCTTTCCCGTTAAGCAGCCATAGTGTGTTTTCTAAACGTGTGACTCTGTTCTGTTTTGTAATTCAGTTAAAGTGTAGCGGTTTTTACATTCCCTCTATAAGTGATAGCTTATGATAAGTGTCTTTTTCTGTGTGACTTATTTCACTTAGAATCGTCGTACCTAACTCCACTCATCTTGCTTCTACTAGCCTTATGACATTGATTTCATGTCTGAGTGATATTCCATTGTACATAAGGACCACAACTTCTTTATCCATTTTTCTCTTTCCTGGGATATTTAAGGTGTCATGAAGTGGAGGTTCTTGTCAACAGAGCAGCCCTAAACTTTGGGGTGCCTGTGTCTTGCTGATTTTTAGTTTTCCCAATTTATACGCCCATGAGTGGAAGTGCCCTATGCTCCCTAACCTGTGTTTTTTCGATGTTTCAGGACACACCGTACACTTCTCCAGAGTGCCTCTTGGCAATTTACATCCCGCCCATCAGCGTAGCAAGGCTGCCATTTCTCCATGGCCTGTCCTGCATTTCTGGTTTTTACACTTTTTTCAGCATACCCTTTATGACCGATGGGAAGCGAGACTTCTTTGTAGCGCTGATTTTCCTTTCCAGGTTGCTTGGTTGGCCAAAAAGGGCGTATGCGTGTTTTCCTGAATATATTCAGGAAAAAACGCATACGCCCTTTTTGACCAAGGGCATCATTGTCGACCTTTTGCCGCTTTTCATGTGCTTTGAAATCGATTTGAATCTACCTCCTGAAATCTGTTTCCTGCAATTCTGCCTTGCTTTCAAATCCTCTTCATTGCCTTCCCTCAATATATTTGTGGACGAGAGTTATCATTTATAACTTTGCAGGTTTGTGAATTGCAGTGCTCATGTGCTCCATTTTTCAACGGGCTTTTTTGGTAGCTGGCCGCAAAAGTGCAGGATTGCTTCAGACCCTCTTCTGGTTCTGTGGGGCAGGCTGAGCCTGTGGTTAATTCTTCTTCCTAATGGGAAAAAAGATTGACCTGTGCCTGTCACAAAACATAGAGCAAGTCTCTCATTGGTTCCCCCACTTCCCGTTCATTCTCAGGACAAATTGCAACCTGTACAGAACAGGAGGTTAAAGGTGCTGATTCTCCAAGGGGGGAGATTGCTAGTAGAGTGGATGGAATGGCGAACCCGAGCACAAGGAGATGAGAAATGAGGTGCCTTTTAGAAACCTTTCCCAATCAGACGGTGTACCATCTTCTGGGTTTCTAGTACATGTTTTCGATGTAGGTAGATGCCCTTGAACCTGGAGATTTGGGACCCATTGGACGGGTACCACACAGTATTACTTTAAAGGGTCTGCATTTCCTCACCCAACCTCACCAAACCTCTCAGCCCCAAGAGTGTCCACCCTTATGTCTCATCTAGCTGTGGGTCTAGATATGGTAAATCCAGGTTGCATCACAGCCCCTGAACGAATTGTGTCAGAATTTCTCTCTCTTTCACTCTCTTTGTTGCATGGGTTTTTAAAAGCAATTGATTTTTATAATGGGCTTTAGCTGCTTTTCACTGCTGTGTTTATGCGGCTTTACACCCACTTGACTCACTTCCAGACAGATATCAATACATAGGTTTTAAGATTCTTACTAGTCAGATATATTCTTGTGCGGTGAATAGTGGGTGTTTAGTCCAGTTCACTGAGCAAGGAGTAGGTCTTGTCTAGTACATATTGGGTTTATGGAACGGTATCTGAGCTAATTAGAAACCCTTGTTTTATGCATCACCCCACCTCACCTTTCCCTTTAAGAAGCCATAGTGTGTTTTCAAAATGTGTGACTCTGTTCTGTTTTTTAATTCAGTTCAATGGTAACGGTTTTTACATTCCCTCTATAAGTGATATCTTATAATAAGTGTCTTTTTCTGTGTGACTTATTTCACTTACAATCGTCATACCTAAATCCACTCATCATGCTGCTACTTGCCTTAGGACATTGATTTCATGGCTGAGTGAAATTTCATTGTACATAAGGACCTCAACATCTTTATCCATTTTAATATTTCCTGGGATATTTAAGGAGTCATGAAGTGGAGGTTCTTGTCAACAGAGCAGCCCTTAATTTTGGGGTGCCTGTGTCTTGCTGATTTTTAGTTTTCCCTATTTACACACCCATGAGTGGAAGTGCCCTGTGCTCTCTAAGCTGTGTGTTTTAGATGTTTCAGGACACACCGTACACTTCTCCAGAGTGGCTGTTGGCAATTTACATCCCGCCCATCAGCGTAGCAAGGCTGCCATTTCTCCATGGCCTGTCCTGCATTTCTGGTTTTGACACTTTTTTCAGCACGGCCTTTGAACGATGGGAAGCGAGACTTCATTGTAGCGCTGATTTGCCTTTCCAGGGTGCTTGGTTGGCCAAAAAGGGCGTATGCGTTTTTTCCTGAATATATTCAGGAAAAAACGTATATGCACTTTTAGGCCAAGGGCATCATTGTCCACGTTTTGCCGCTTTTCATGTGCTTTAAAGGCGATTCGAATCTACCTCCTGATACCTGTTTCCTGCAATTCTGCCTTGCTTTCAAATCCTCTTCATTGCCTTCCCTCAATATATTTGTGTACGAGACTTATCATTTATAACTCTGCAGGTTTGTGAATTGCAGTGTCCCTGAGCTCCATTTTTCAACTGGATTTTTTGGGAGCTGGCCGCAAATGCGCAGGATTGCTTCAGTCCCTATTCTGGTTCCGGGGGGCATGCTGAGCCTGTGGTTAATTCTTCTTCCTGATGGGAAAATAGAGTGACCTGTGCCTGTCACAACACCTAGATCTAGTCTCTCATTGGTTCCCCCTCTTCCCGTTCATCCTCAGGACAAATTGCAACCTGCAGAGAAGAGGAGGTTAAAGGTGCTTATTCCCCAAGTAGGGAGATTCCTAGTAAAGTGGCTGGAAAGGCGAACCCTAGCACAAGGAGATGAGAAATGAGGTGCGTTTCAGGAGCCTTTCCCGATCAGACGGTGTACCATCTTCTGGGTTTCTCATGCATGTTTTCGATGTAGGAAGATGCCCTTGAACCTGGAGATTTGGGACCCATGGGATGGGTACCACGCAGTATTACTTTAAAGGGTCTGCGTTTGCTCACCCAACCTCACCCAACCTCTCAGCCCCAAGAGTGTCCACCCTTATGTCTCATCCAGCTGTGGGTCTAGATATGGTCAATCCAGGTTGCATCACAGCCTCTGAACGAATTTTGTAAGAATTTCTCTCTCTTTCACTGTCTTTGTTTTACGGGTTTCTAAAAGTAATTTATTTTTATAATGGGGTTTAGCTGCCTTTCATGGCTGTGTTTATGCGGCTTTACACCCACTTGACTCACTTCCAGACAGATATCAATACATAGGTTTTAAGATTCTTACTAGTCACATATATTCTTGTGCGGGGAATAGGGGGTGTTGAGTCCAGTTCACTGAGCAAGGAGTAGGTCTTGTCTATTACATACTGGGTGTATGGAACGGTATCTGAGCGAATTTGAAACCCTTGTTTTATGCATCACCCCACCTCACCTTTCCTGTTAAGCAGCTATAGTGTGTTTTCTAAACGTGCGACTCTGTTCTGTTTTGTAATTCAGTTCAAGTGTAGCGGTTTTTACATTCCCTCTATAAGTGATAGCTTATGATAAGTGTCTTTTTCTGTGTGACTTATTTCACTTAGAATCGTCGTACCTAACTCCACTCATCTTGCTTCTACTAGCCTTATGACATTGATTTCATGTCTGAGTGATATTCCATTGTACATAAGGACCACAACTTCTTTATCCATTTTTCTCTTTCCTGGGATATTTAAGGTGTCATGAAGTGGAGGTTCTTGTCAACAGAGCAGCCCTAAACTTTCCAGTGCCTGTGTCTTGCTGATTTTTAGTTTTTCCAATTTATACGCCCATGAGTGGACGTGCCCTATGCTCCCTAAGCTGTTTTTTTTTCCATGTTTCAGGACACAACGTACACTTCTCCAGAGTGGCTGTTGGCAATTTACATCCCGCCCATCAGTGTAGCAAGGCTGCCATTTCTCCATGGCCTGTCCTGCATTTCTGGTTTTGACACTTTTTGCAGCATGGCCCTTTTGACCGAAGGGAAGCGAGACTTCTTTGTAGCGCTGATTTGCCTTTCCAGGTTGCTTGGTTGGCCAAAAAGGGCGTATGCGTTTTTTCCTGAATATATTCAGGAAAAAACGCATACGCCCTTTTTGGCCAAGGGCATCATTGTCGACGTTTTGCCGCTTTTCATGTGCTTTAAAGGCGATTCGTATCTACCTCCTGAAATCTGTTTCCTGCAATTCTGCCTTGCTTTCAAATCCTCTTCGTTGCCTTCCCTCAATATATCTGTGGATGAGAGTTATCATTTATAACTCTGCGGGTTTGTGAATTGCAGTTTCCTTGAGCTCCATTTTTCAACTGTCTTTTTTGGGAGCTGGCCGCAAAAGCGCGGGATTGCCTCAGGCCCTATTCTGCTTCTGGGCGGCAGGCTGAGCCTGTGGTTAATTCTTCTTCCTGTTGGGAAAATAGAGTGACCTGTGCCTGTCCCAACACCTAGATCTAGTCTCTCATTGGTTGCCCCTCTTCCCGTTCATCCTCAGGACAAATTGCAACCTGTAGGGAACAGGAGGATAAGGTGCTGATTCTCCAAGTAGGGAGATTGCTAGTAAAGTAGCTGGAATGGCGAAACCGAGCACAAGGAGATGAGAAATGAGGTGCGTTTTAGAAACCTTTCAAAATCACACGGTGTACCATCTTCTGGGTTTCTCATGCATGTTTTCGATGTAGGAAGATGCCCTTGAAACTGGAGATTTGGGACCCATGGGATGGGTACCACGCAGTATTACGTTAAAGGGTCTGCGTTTGCTCACCCAACCTCACCCAACCTCTCAGCCCCAAGAGTGTCCACCCTTATGTCTCATCCAGCTGTGGGTCTAGATATGGTCAATCCAGGTTGCATCACAGCCTCTGAACGAATTTTGTAAGAATTTCTCTCTCTTTCACTGTCTTTGTTTTATGGGTTTTTAAAAGTAATTTATTTTTATAATGGGGTTTAGCTGCCTTTCATGGCTGTGTTTATGCGGCTTTACACCCACTTGACTCACTTCCAGACAGATATCAATACATAGGTTTTAAGATTCTTACTAGTCACATATATTCTTGTGCGGGGAATAGGGGGTGTTGAGTCCAGTTCACTGAGCAAGGAGTAGGTCTTGTCTATTACATATTGGGTGTATGGAACGGTATCTGAGCGAATTTGAAACCCTTGTTTTATGCATCACCCCACCTCACCTTTCCTGTTAAGCAGCTATAGTGTGTTTTCTAAACGTGTGACTCTGTTCTGTTTTGTAATTCAGTTTAAGTGTAGCGGTTTTTACATTCCCTCTATAAGTGATAGCTTATGATATGTGTCTTTTTCTGTGTGACTTATTTCACTTAGAATCGTCGTACCTAACTCCACTCATCTTGCTTCTACTAGCCTTATAACATTGATTTCATGTCTGAGTGATATTCCATTGTACATAAGGACCACAACTTCTTTATCCATTTTTCTCTTTCCTGGGATATTTAAGGTGTCATGAAGTGGAGGTTCTTGTCAACAGAGCAGCCCTAAACTTTCCGGTGCCTGTGTCTTGCTGATTTTTAGTTTTTCCAATTTATACGCCCATGAGTGGACGTGTCCTATGCTCCCTAAGCTGTTTTTTTTCCATGTTTCAGGACACAACGTACACTTCTCCAGAGTGGCTGTTGGCAATTTACATCCCGCCCATCAGTGTAGCAAGGCTGCCATTTCTCCATGGCCTGTCCTGGATTTCTAGTTTTGACACTTTTTGCAGCATGGCCCTTTTGACCGAAGGGAAGCGAGACTTCTTTTTAGCGCTGATTTGCCTTTCCATGTTGCTTGGTTGGCCAAAAAGGGCGTATGCGTTTTTTCCTGAATATATTCAGGAAAAAACGCATACGCCCTTTTTGGCCAAGGGCATCATTGTCGACGTTTTGCCGCTTTTCATGTGCTTTAAAGGCGATTCGTATCTACCTCCTGAAATCTGTTTCCTGCAATTCTGCCTTGCTTTCAAATTCTCTTCGTTGCCTTCCCTCAATATATTTGTGGACGAGAGTTATCATTTATAACTCTGAGGTTTTTGAATTGCAGTTTCCCTGAGCTCCATTTTTCAACTGTCTTTTTTGGGAGCTGGCCGCAAAAGCGCGTGATTGCCTCAGGCCCTATTCTGCTTCTGGGCGGCAGGCTGAGCCTGTGGTTAATTCTTCTTCCTGATGGGAAAATAGAGTGACCTGTGCCTGTCCCAACACCTAGATCTAGTCTCTCATTGGTTGCCCCTATTCCCGTTCATCCTCAGGACAAATTGCAACCTGTAGGGAACAGGAGGTTAAAGGTGCTAATTCTCCAAGTAGGGAGATTGCTAGTAAAGTACCTGGAATGGCGAAACCGAGCACAAGGAGATGAGAAATGAGTTGCGTTTTAGAAACCTTTCAAAATCACACGGTGTACCATCTTCTGGGGTTCTCATGCATGTTCTCGATGTAGGAAGATGCCCTTGAACCTGGAGATTTGGGACGCATGGGATGGGTACCACGCAGTATTACTTTAAAGGGTCTGCGTTTGCTCACCCAACCTCACCCAACCTCTCAGCCCCAAGAGTGTCCACCCTTATGTCTCATCCAGCTGTGGGTCTAGATATGGTCAATCCAGGTTGCATCACAGCCTCTGAACGAATTTTGTAAGAATTTATCTCTCTTTCACTGTCTTTGTTTTACGGGTTTTTAAAAGTAATTTATTTTTATAATGGGGTTTAGCTGCTTTTCATGGCTGTGTTTATGCGGCTTTACACCCACTTGACTCACTTCCAGACAGATATCAATACATAGGTTTTAAGATTCTTACTAGTCACATATATTCTTGTGCGGGGAATAGGGGGTGTTGAGTCCAGTTCACTGAGCAAGGAGTAGGTCTTGTCTATTACATATTGGGTGTATGGAACGGTATGTGAGCGAATTTGAAACCATTGTTTTATGCATCACCCCACCTCACCTTTCCTGTTAAGCAGCTATAGTGTGTTTTCTAAACGTGTGACTCTGTTCTGTTTTGTAATTCAGTTCAAGTGTAGCGGTTTTTACATTCCCTCTATAAGTGATAGCTTATGATAAGTGTCTATTTCTGTGTGACTTATTTCACTTAGAATCGTCGTACCTAACTCCACTCATCTTGCTTCTACTAGCATTATAACATTGATTTCATGTCTGAGTGATATTCCATTGTACATAAGGACCACAACTTCTTTATCCATTTTTCTCTTTCCTGGGATATTTAAGGTGTCATGAAGTGGAGGTTCTTGTCAACAGAGCAGCCCTAAACATTCCGGTGCCTGTGTCTTGCTGTTTTTTAGTTTTTCCAATTTATACGCCCATGAGTGGACGTGCCCTATGCTCCCTAAGCTGTTTTTTTTCCATGTTTCAGGACACAACGTACACTTCTCCAGAGTGGCTGTTGGCAATTTACATCCCGCTCATCAGTGTAGCAAGGCTGCCATTTCTCCATGGCCTGTCCTGGATTTCTGGGTTTGACACTTTTTGCAGCATGGCCCTTTTGACCGAAGGGAAGCGAGACTTCTTTGTAGCGCTGATTTGCCTTTCCAGGTTGCTTGGTTGGCCAAAAAGGGCGTATGCGTTTTTTCCTGAACATATTCAGGAAAAAACGCATACGCCCTTTTTGGCCAAGGGCATCATTGTCGACGTTTTGCCGCTTTTCATGTGCTTTAAAGGCGATTCGTATCTACCTCCTGAAATCTGTTTCCTGCAATTCTGCCTTGCTTTCAAATCCTCTTCGTTGCCTTCCCTCAATATATCTGTGGATGAGAGTTATCATTTATAACTCTGCGGGTTTGTGAATTGCAGTTTCCCTGAGCTCCATTTTTCAACTGTCTTTTTTGGGAGCTGGCCGCAAAAGCGCGGGATTGCCTCAGGCTCTATTCTGCTTCTGGGCGGCAGGCTGAGCCTGTGGTTAATTCTTCTTCCTGATGGGAAAATAGAGTGACCTGTGCCTGTCCCAACACCTAGATCTAGTCTCTCATTGGTTGCCCCTCTTCCCGTTCATCCTCAGGACAAATTGCAACCTGTAGGGAACAGGAGGTTAAAGGTGCTGATTCTCCAAGTAGGGAGATTGCTAGTAAAATAGCTGGAATGGCGAAACCGAGCACAAGGAGATGAGAAATGAGGTGCGTTTTAGAAACCTTTCAAAATCACACGGTGTACCATCTTCTGGGTTTCTCATGCATGTTTTTGATGTAGGAAGATGCCCTTGAACCTGGAGATTTGGGACCCATGGGATGGGTACCACGCAGTATTACTTTAAAGGGTCTGCGTTTGCTCACCCAACCTCACCCAACCTCTCAGCCCCAAGAGTGTCCACCCTTATGTCTCATCCAGCTGTGGGTCTAGATATGGTCAATCCAGGTTGCATCACAGCCTCTGAACGAATTTTGTAAGAATTTCTCTCTCTTTCACTATCTTTTTTTGCGGGTTTTTAAAAGTAATTTATTTTTATAATGGGGTTTAGCTGCTTTTCATGGTTGTGTTTATGCGGCTTTACACCCACTTGACTCACTTCCAGACAGATATCAATACATAGGTTTTAAGATTCTTACTAGTCACATATATTCTTGTGCGGGGAATAGGGGGTGTTGAGTCCAGTTCACTGAGCAAGGAGTAGGTCTTGTCTATTACATATTGGGTGTATGGAACGGTATCTGAGCGAATTTGAAACCCTTGTTTTATGCATCACCCCACCTCACCTTTCCCGTTAAGCAGCCATAGTGTGTTTTCTAAACGTGTGACTCTGTTCTGTTTTGTAATTCAGTTCACGTGTAGCGGTTTTTACATTCTCTCTATAAGTGATAGCTTATGATAAGTGTCTTTTTCTGTGTGACTTATTTCACTTAGAATCGTCGTACCTAACTCCACTCATCTTGCTTCTACTAGCCTTATGACATTGATTTCATGTCTGAGTGATATTCAATTGTACATAAGGACCACAACTTCTTTATCCATTTTTCTCTTTCCTGGGATATTTAAGGTGTCATGAAGTGGAGGTTCTTGTCAACAGAGCAGCCCTAAACTTTCCGGTGCCTGTGTCTTGCTGATTTTTAATTTTTCCAATTTATACGCCCATGAGTGGACGTGCCCTATGCTCCCTAAGCTGTTTTTTTTCCATGTTTCAGGACACAACGTACACTTCTCCAGAGTGGCTGTTGGCAATTTACATCCCGCCCATCAGTGTAGCAAGGCTGCCATTTCTCCATTGCCTGTCCTGCATTTCTGGTTTTGACACTTTTTGCAGCATGGCCCTTTTCACCGATGGGAAGCGAGACTACTTTGTAGCGCTGATTTGCCTTTCCAGGTTGCTTGGTTCGCCAAAAAGGGCGTATGCGTGTTTTCCTGAATATACTCAGGAAAAAACGCATAAGCCCTTTTTGGCCAAGGGCATCATTGTCGACGTTTTGCCGCTTTTCATGTGCTTTCAAGGCGATTCGAATCTACCTCCTGAAATCTGTTTCCTGCAATTCTGCCTTGCTTTCAAATCCTCTTCGTTGCCTTCCCTCAATATATCTGTGGATGATAGTTATCATTTATAACTCTGCGGGTTTGTGAATTGCAGTGTCCCTGAGCTCCATTTTTCATCTCGGTTTTTTGGGAGCTGTCCGCAAAAGCGCAGGATTGCCTCAGGCCCTATTCTTCTTCTGGCGGCAGGCTGAGCCTGTGGTTAATTCTTCTTCCTGATGGGAAAATAGAGTGACCTGTGCCTGTCCCTACACCTAGATCTAGTCTCTCATTGGTTGCCCCTCTTCCCGTTCATCCTCAGGACAAATTGCAACCTGTAGGGAACAGGAGCTTAAAGGTGCTGATTCTCCAAGTAGGGAGATTGCTAGTAAAGTAGCTGGAAAGGCGAACCCGAGCACAAGGATTTGAGAAATGAGGTGCGTTTTAGAAACCTTTCCCGATCACACGGTGTACCATCTTCTGGGTTTCTCATGCATGTTTTCGATGTAGGAAGATGCCCTTGAACCTGGAGATTTGGGACCCATGGGATGGGTACCACGCACTATTACTTTAAAGGTTCTGCGTTTGCTCACCCAACCTCACCCAACCTCTCAGCCTGAAGATTGTCCACCTTTATGCCTCATCCAGGTGTGGGTCTAGATATGGTCAATCCAGGTTGCATCACAGCCTCTGAACGAATTTTGTAAGAATTTCTCTCTCTTTCACTGTCTTTGTTTTACGGGTTTTTAAAAGTAATTTATTTTTATAATGGGGTTTAGCTGCTTTTCACGGCTGTGTTTATGCGGCTTTACACCCACTTGACTCACTTCCAGACAGATATCAATACATAGGTTTTAAGATTCTTACTAGTCACATATATTCTTGTGCGGTGAATAGGGGGTGTTGAGTCCAGTTCACTGAGCAAGGAGTAGGTCTTGTCTATTACATATTGGGTGTATGGAACGGTATCTGAGCGAATTTGAAACCCTTGTTTTATGCATCACCCCACCTCACCTTTCCCGTTAAGCAGCCATAGTGTGTTTTCTAAACGTGTGACTCTGTTCTGTTTTGTAATTCAGTTCAAGTGTAGCGGTTTTTACATTCCCTCTATAAGTGATAGCTTATGATAAGTGTCTTTTTCTGTGTGACTTATTTCAGTTAGAATCGTCGTACCTAACTCCACTCATCTTGCTTCTACTAGCCTTATGACATTGATTTCATGTCTGAGTGATATTCCATTGTACATAAGGACCACAACTTCTTTATCCATTTTTCTCTTTCCTGGGATATTTAAGGTGTCATGAAGTGGAGGTTCTTGTCAACAGAGCAGCCCTAAACTTTGGGGTGCCTGTGTCTTGCTGATTTTTAGTTTTCCCAATTTATACGCCCATGAGTGGAAGTGCCCTATGCTCCCTAACCTGTGTTTTTTCGATGTTTCAGGACACACCGTACACTTCTCCAGAGTGCCTCTTGGCAATTTACATCCCGCCCATCAGCGTAGCAAGGCTGCCATTTCTCCATGGCCTGTCCTGCATTTCTGGTTTTTACACTTTTTTCAGCATACCCTTTATGACCGATGGGAAGCGAGACTTCTTTGTAGCGCTGATTTTCCTTTCCAGGTTGCTTGGTTGGCCAAAAAGGGCGTATGCGTTTTTTCCTGAATATATTCAGGAAAAAACGCATACGCCCTTTTTGACCAAGGGCATCATTGTCGACCTTTTGCCGCTTTTCATGTGCTTTCAAATCGATTTGAATCTACCTCCTGAAATCTGTTTCCTGCAATTCTGCCTTGCTTTCAAATCCTCTTCATTGCCTTCCCTCAATATATTTGTGGACGAGAGTTATCATTTATAACTTTGCAGGTTTGTGAATTGCAGTGCTCATGTGCTCCATTTTTCAACGGGCTTTTTTGGTAGCTGGCCGCAAAAGTGCAGGATTGCTTCAGACCCTCTTCTGGTTCTGTGGGGCAGGCTGAGCCTGTGGTTAATTCTTCTTCCTAATGGGAAAAAAGATTGACCTGTGCCTGTCACAAAACATAGAGCAAGTCTCTCATTGGTTCCCCCAATTCCCGTTCATTCTCAGGACAAATTGCAACCTGTACAGAACAGGAGGTTAAAGGTGCTGATTCTCCAAGGGGGGAGATTGCTAGTAGAGTGGATGGAATGGCGAACCCGAGCACAAGGAGATGAGAAATGAGGTGCCTTTTAGAAACCTTTCCCAATCAGACGGTGTACCATCTTCTGGGTTTCTAGTACATGTTTTCGATGTAGGTAGATGCCCTTGAACCTGGAGATTTGGGACCCATTGGACGGGTACCACACAGTATTACTTTAAAGGGTCTGCATTTCCTCACCCAACCTCACCAAACCTCTCAGCCCCAAGAGTGTCCACCCTTATGTCTCATCTAGCTGTGGGTCTAGATATGGTAAATCCAGGTTGCATCACAGCCCCTGAACGAATTGTGTCAGAATTTCTCTCTCTTTCACTCTCTTTGTTGCATGGGTTTTTAAAAGCAATTGATTTTTATAATGGGCTTTAGCTGCTTTTCACTGCTGTGTTTATGCGGCTTTACACCCACTTGACTCACTTCCAGACAGATATCAATACATAGGTTTTAAGATTCTTACTAGTCAGATATATTCTTGTGCGGTGAATAGTGGGTGTTTAGTCCAGTTCACTGAGCAAGGAGTAGGTCTTGTCTAGTACATATTGGGTTTATGGAACGGTATCTGAGCTAATTAGAAACCCTTGTTTTATGCATCACCCCACCTCACCTTTCCCGTTAAGAAGCCATAGTGTGTTTTCAAAATGTGTGACTCTGTTCTGTTTTGTAATTCAGTTCAATGGTAACGGTTTTTACATTCCCTCTATAAGTGATATCTTATAATAAGTGTCTTTTTCTGTGTGACTTATTTCACTTGCAATCGTCATACCTAAATCCACTCATCATGCTGCTACTTGCCTTAGGACATTGATTTCATGGCTGAGTGAAATTCCATTGTACATAAGGACCTCAACATCTTTATCCATTTTAATATTTCCTGGGATATTTAAGGAGTCATGAAGTGGAGGTTCTTGTCAACAGAGCAGCCCTAAATTTTGGGGTGCCTGTGTCTTGCTGATTTTTAGTTTTCCCTATTTACACACCCATGAGTGGAAGTGCCCTGTGCTCTCTAAGCTGTGTGTTTTAGATGTTTCAGGACACACCGTACACTTCTCCAGAGTGGCTGTTGGCAATTTACATCCCGCCCATCAGCGTAGCAAGGCTGCCATTTCTCCATGGCCTGTCCTGCATTTCTGGTTTTGACACTTTTTTCAGCACGGCCTTTGAACGATGGGAAGCGAGACTTCATTGTAGCGCTGATTTGCCTTTCCAGGGTGCTTGGTTGGCCAAAAAGGGCGTATGCGTTTTTTCCTGAATATATTCAGGAAAAAACGTATATGCACTTTTAGGCCAAGGGCATCATTGTCCACGTTTTGCCGCTTTTCATGTGCTTTAAAGGCGATTCGAATCTACCTCCTGATACCTGTTTCCTGCAATTCTGCCTTGCTTTCAAATCCTCTTCATTGCCTTCCCTCAATATATTTGTGTACGAGACTTATCATTTATAACTCTGCAGGTTTTTGAATTGCAGTGTCCCTGAGCTCCATTTTTCAACTGGATTTTTTGGGAGCTGGCCGCAAATGCGCAGGATTGCTTCAGTCCCTATTCTGGTTCCGGGGGGCATGCTGAGCCTGTGGTTAATTCTTCTTCCTGATGGGAAAATAGAGTGACCTGTGCCTGTCACAACACCTAGATCTAGTCTCTCATTGGTTCCCCCTCTTCCCGTTCATCCTCAGGACAAATTGCAACCTGCAGAGAAGAGGAGGTTAAAGGTGCTTATTCCCCAAGTAGGGAGATTCCTAGTAAAGTGGCTGGAAAGGCGAACCCTAGCACAAGGAGATGAGAAATGTGGTGCGTTTCAGGAGCCTTTCCCGATCAGACGGTGTACCATCTTCTGGGTTTCTCATGCATGTTTTCGATGTAGGAAGATGCCCTTGAACCTGGAGATTTGGGACCCATGGGATGGGTACCACGCAGTATTATTTTAAAGGGTCTGCGTTTGCTCACCCAACCTCACCCAAAGTCTCAGCCCCATGAGTGCCCACCATTATGTCTCAATCACCTGTGTGTCTAGATATGGTCAATCCAGGTTGCATCACAGCCCCTGAACGAATTTTGTAAGAATTTCTCTTTCTTTCCCTGTCTTTGTTTCACGGGTTTTTAAAGGTAATTTATTTTTAAAATGGGGTTTAGCTGCTTTTCACGGCTGTGTTTATGCCACTTTACACTCACTTGACTCTCTTCCAGAGAGATATCAATACATAGGTTTTAAGATTCTTACTAGTCACATATATTCTTGTGTGGGAAATAGGGGGTGTTGAGTCCAGTTCACTGAGCAAGGAGTAGGTCTTGTCTATTACATATTGGGCGTATGGAACGGTATCTGAGCGAATTTGAAACCCTTGTTTTATGCATCACCCCACCTCACCATTCCCGTTAAGCAGCCATAGTGTGTTTTCTAAACGTGTGACTCTGTTCTGTTTTGTAATTCAGTTCAAGTGTAGCGGTTTTTACATTCCCTCTATAAGTGATAGCTTATGATAAGTGTCTTTTTCTGTGTGACTTATTTCACTTAGGATCGTCGTACCTAACTCCACTCATCTTGCTTCTACTAGCCTTATGACATTGATTTCATGTCTGAGTGATATTCTATTGTACATAAGGACCACAACTTCTTTATCCATTTTTCTCTTTCCTGGGATATTTAAAGTGTCATGAAGTGGAGGTTCTTGTCAACAGAGCAGCCCTAAACTTTCCGGTGCCTGTGTCTTGCTGATTTTTAGTTTTTCCAATTTATACGCCCATGAGTGGACGTGCCCTATGCTCCCTAAGCTGTTTTTTTTCGATGTTTCAGGACACAACGTATACTTCTCCAGAGTGGCTGTTGGCAATTTACATCCCGCCCATCAGTGTAGCAAGGCTGCCTTTTCTCCATGGCCTGTCCTGCATTTCTGGTTTTGACACTTTTTGCAGCATGGCCCTTTTCACCGATGGGAAGCGAGACTTCTTTGTAGCGCTGACTTGCATTTCCAGGTTGCTTGGTTGGCCAAAAAGGGCGTATGCGTTTTTTCCTGAATATATTCAGGAAAAAACGCATACGCCCTTTTTGGCCAAGGGCATCATTGTCGACGTTTTGCCGCTTTTCATGTGCTTTAAAGGCGATTCGTATCTACCTCCTGAAATCTGTTTCCTGCAATTCTGCCTTGCTTTCAAATCCTCTTCGTTGCCTTCCCTCAATATATCTGTGGATGAGAGTTATCATTTATAACTCTGCGGGTTTGTGAATTGCAGTTTCCCTGAGCTCCATTTTTCAACTGTCTTTTTTTGGGAGCTGGCCGCAAAAGCGCGGGATTGCCTCAGGCCCTATTCTGCTTCTGGGCGGCAGGCTGAGCCTGTGGTTAATTCTTCTTCCTGTTGGGAAAATAGAGTGACCTGTGCCTGTCCCAACACCTAGATCTAGTCTCTCATTGGTTGCCCCTCTTCCCGTTCATCCTCAGGACAAATTGCAACCTGTAGGGAACAGGAGGTTAAAGGTGCTGATTCTCCAAGTAGGGAGATTGCTAGTAAAGTAGCTGGAATGGCGAAACCGAGCACAAGGAGATGAGAAATGGGGTGCGTTTTAGAAACCTTTCAAAATCACACGGTGTACCATCTTCTGGGTTTCTCATGCATGTTTTCGATGTAGGAAGATGCCCTTCAACCTGGAGATTTGGGACCCATGGGATGGGTACCACGCAGTATTACTTTAAAGGGTCTGCGTTTTCTCACCCAACCTCACCCAACCTCTCAGCCCCAAGAGTGTCCACCCTTATGTCTCATCCAGCTGTGGGTCTAGATATGGTCAATCCAGGTTGCATCACAGCCTCTGAACGAATTTTGTAAGAATTTCTCTCTCTTTCACTGTCTTTGTTTTACGGGTTTTTAAAAGTAATTTATTTTTATAATGGGGTTTAGCTGCCTTTCATGGCTGTGTTTATGCGGCTTTACACCCACTTGACTCACTTCCAGACAGATATCAATACATAGGTTTTAAGATTCTTACTAGTCACATATATTCTTGTGCGGGGAATAGGGGGTGTTGACTCCAGTTCACTGAGCAAGGAGTAGGTCTTGTCTATTACATATTGGGTGTATGGAACGGTATCTGAGCGAATTTGAAACCCTTGTTTTATGCATCACCCCACCTCACCTTTCCTGTTAAGCAGCTATAGTGTGTTTTCTAAACGTGTGACTCTGTTCTGTTTTTGTAATTCAGTTCAAGTGTAGCGGTTTTTACATTCCCTCTATAAGTGATAGCTTATGATAAGTGTCTTTTTCTGTGTGACTTATTTCACTTAGAATCTTCGTAACTAACTCCACTCATCTTGCTTCTACTAGCCTTATGACATTGATTTCATGTCTGAGTGATATTCCATTGTACATAAGGACCACAACTTCTTTATCCATTTTTCTCTTTCCTGGGATATTTAAGGTGTCATGAAGTGGAGGTTCTTGTCAACAGAGCAGCCCTAAACTTTCGGGTGCCTGTGTCTTGCTGATTTTTAGTTTTTCCAATTTATACGCCCATGAGTGGACGTGCCCTATGCTCCCTAAGCTGTTTTTTTTCCATGTTTCAGGACACAACGTACACTTCTCCAGAGTGGCTGTTGGCAATTTACATCCCGCCCATCAGTGTAGCAAGGCTGCCATTTCTCCATAGCCTGTCCTGCATTTCTGGTTTTGACACATTTTGCAGCATGGCCCTTTTGACCGATGGGAAGCGAGACTTCTTTGTAGCGCTGATTTGCCTTTCCAGGTTGCTTGGTTGGCCAAAAGGGGCGTATGCGTTTTTTCCTGAATATATTCAGGAAAAAACGCATACGCCCCTTTTGGCCAAGGGCATCATTGTCGACGTTTTGCCGCTTTTCATGTGCTTTAAAGGCGATTCGTATCTACCTCCTGAAATCTGTTTCCTGAAATTCTGCCTTGCTTTCAAATCCTCTTCGTTGCCTTCCCTCAATATATCTGTGGATGAGAGTTATCATTTATAACTCTGCAGGTTTGTGAATTGCAGTTTCCCTGAGCTCCATTTTTCAACTGTGTTTTTTGGGAGCTGGCCGCAAAAGCGCGGGATTGCCTCAGGCCCTATTCTGCTTCTGGGCGGCAGGCTGAGCCTGTGGTTAATTCTTCTTCCTGTTGGGAAAATAGAGTGACCTGTGCCTGTCCCAACACCTAGATCTAGTCTCTCATTGGTTGCCCCTCTTCCTGTTCATCCTCAGGACAAATTGCAACCTGTAGGGAACAGGAGGTTAAAGGTGCTGATTCTCCAAGTAGGGAGATTGCTAGTAAAGTAGCTGGAATGGCGAAACCGAGCACAAGGAGATGAGAAATGAGGTGCGTTTTAGAAACCTTTCAAAATCACACGGTGTACCATCTTCTGGGTTTTTCATGCATGTTTTCGATGTAGGAAGATGCCCTTGAACTGGAGATTTGGGACCCATGGGATGGGTACCACGCAGTATTACTTTAAAGGGTCTGCGTTTGCTCACCCAACCTCACCCAACCTCTCAGCCCCAAGAGTGTCCACCCTTATATCTCATCCAGCTGTGGGTCTAGATATGGTCAATCCAGGTTGCATCACAGCCTCTGAACGAATTTTGTAAGAATTTCTCTCTCTTTCACTGTCTTTGTTTTATGGGTTTTTAAAAGTAATTTATTTTTATAATGGGGTTTAGCTGCTTTTCATGGCTGTGTTTATGCGGCTTTACAGCCACGTGACTCACTTCCAGACAGATATCAATACATAGGTTTTAAGATTCTTACTAGTCACATATATTCTTGTGCAGTGAATAGGGGGTGTTGAGTTCAGTTCACTGAGCAAGGAGTAGGTCTTGTCTATTACATATTGGGTGTATGGAACGGTATCTGAGCGAATTTGAAACCCTTGTTTTATGCATCACCCCACCTCACCATTCCCGTTAAGCAGCCATAGTGTGTTTTCTAAACGTGTGACTCTGTTCTGTTTTGTAATTCAGTTCAAGTGTAGCGGTTTTTACATTCCCTCTATAAGTGATAGCTTATGATAAGTGTCTTTTTCTGTGTGACTTATTTCACTTAGGATCGTCGTACCTAACTCCACTCATCTTGCTTCTACTAGCCTTATGACATTGATTTCATGTCTGAGTGATATTCTATTGTACATAAGGACCACAACTTCTTTATCCATTTTTCTCTTTCCTGGGATATTTAAGGTGTCATGAAGTGGAGGTTCTTGTCAACAGAGCAGCCCTAAACTTTCCGGTGCCTGTGTCTTGCTGATTTTTAGTTTTTCCAATTTATACGCCCATGAGTGGACGTGCCCTATGCTCCCTAAGCTGTTTTTTTTCGATGTTTCAGGACACAACGTATACTTCTCCAGAGTGGCTGTTGGCAATTTACATCCCGCCCATCAGTGTAGCAAGGCTGCCTTTTCTCCATGGCCTGTCCTGCATTTCTGGTTTTGACACTTTTTGCAGCATGGCCCTTTTCACCGATGGGAAGCGAGACTTCTTTGTAGCGCTGATTTGCCTTTCCAGGTTGCTTGGTTGGCCAAAAAGGGCGTATGCGTTTTTTCCTGAATATATTCAGGAAAAAACGCATATGCCCTTTTTGGCCAAGGGCATCATTGTCGACGTTTTGCCGCTTTTCATGTGCTTTAAAGGCGATTCGTATCTACCTCCTGAAATCTGTTTCCTGCAATTCTGCCTTGCTTTCAAATCCTCTTCGTTGCCTTCCCTCAATATATCTGTGGATGAGAGTTATCATTTATAACACTGCGGGTTTGTGAATTGCAGTTTCCCTGAGCTCCATTTTTCAACTGTCTTTTTTGGGAGCTGGCCGCAAAAGCGCGGGATTGCCTCAGGCCCTATTCTGCTTCTGGGCGGCAGGCTGAGCCTGTGGTTAATTCTTCTTCCTGTTGGGAAAATAGAGTGACCTGTGCCTGTCCCAACACCTAGATCTAGTCTCTCATTGGTTGCCCCTCTTCCCGTTCATCCTCAGGACAAATTGCAACCTGTAGGGAACAGGAGGTTAAAGGTGCTGATTCTCCAAGTAGGGAGATTGCTAGTAAAGTAGCTGGAATGGCAAAACCGAGCACAAGTAGATGAGAAATGAGGTGCGTTTTAGAAACCTTTCAAAATCACACGGTGTACCATCTTCTGGGTTTCTCATGCATGTTTTCGATGTAGGAAGATGCCCTTCAACCTGGAGATTTGGGACCCATGGGATGGGTACCACGCAGTATTACTTTAAAGGGTCTGCGTTTTCTCACCCAACCTCACCCAACCTCTCAGCCCCAAGAGTGTCCACCCTTATGTCTCATCCAGCTGTGGGTCTAGATATGGTCAATCCAGGTTGCATCACAGCCTCTGAACGAATTTTGTAAGAATTTCTCTCTCTTTCACTGTCTTTGTTTTACGGGTTTTTAAAAGTAATTTATTTTTATAATGGGGTTTAGCTGCCTTTCATGGCTGTGTTTATGCGGCTTTACACCCACTTGACTCACTTCCAGACAGATATCAATACATAGGTTTTAAGATTCTTACTAGTCACATATATTCTTGTGCGGGGAATAGGGGGTGTTGACTCCAGTTCACTGAGCAAGGAGTAGGTCTTGTCTATTACATATTGGGTGTATGGAACGGTATCTGAGCGAATTTGAAACCCTTGTTTTATGCATCACCCCACCTCACCTTTCCTGTTAAGCAGCTATAGTGTGTTTTCTAAACGTGTGACTCTGTTCTGTTTTTGTAATTCAGTTCAAGTGTAGCGGTTTTTACATTCCCTCTATAAGTGATAGCTTATGATAAGTGTCTTTTTCTGTGTGACTTATTTCACTTAGAATCTTCGTACCTAACTCCACTCATCTTGCTTCTACTAGCCTTATGACATTGATTTCATGTCTGAGTGATATTCCATTGTACATAAGGACCACAACTTCTTTATCCATTTTTCTCTTTCCTGGGATATTTAAGGTGTCATGAAGTGGAGGTTCTTGTCAACAGAGTAGCCCTAAACTTTCCGGTGCCTGTGTCTTGCTGATTTTTAGTTTTTCCAATTTATACGCCCATGAGTGGACGTGCCCTATGCTCCCTAAGCTGTTTTTTTTCGATGTTTCAGGACACAACGTACACTTCTCCAGAGTGGCTGTTGGCAATTTACATCCCGCCCATCAGTGTAGCAAGGCTGCCATTTCTCCATGGCCTGTCCTGCATTTCTGGTTTTGACACTTTTTGCAGCATGGCCCTTTTCACCGATGGGAAGCGAGACTTCTTTGTAGCGCTGATTTGCCTTTCCAGGTTGCTTGGTTGGCCAAAAAGGGCGTATGCGTTTTTTCCTGAATATATTCAGGAAAAAACGCATACGCCCTTTTTGGCCAAGGGCATCATTGTCGACGTTTTGCCGCTTTTCATGTGCTTTAAAGGCGATTCGTATCTACCTCCTGAAATCTGTTTCCTGCAATTCTGCCTTGCTTTCAAATCCTCTTCGTTGCCTTCCCTCAATATATCTGTGGATGAGAGTTATCATTTATAACTCTGCGGGTTTGTGAATTGCAGTTTCCCTGAGCTCCATTTTTCAACTGTCTTTTTTGGGAGATGGCCGCAAAAGCGCGGGATTGCCTCAGGCCCTATTCTGCTTCTGGGCGGCAGGCTGAGCCTGTGGTTAATTCTTCTTCCTGTTGGGAAAATAGAGTGACCTGTGCCTGTCCCAACACCTAGATCTATTCTCTCATTGGTTGCCCCTCTTCCCGTTCATCCTCAGGACAAATTGCAACCTGTAGGGAACAGGAGGTTAAAGGTGCTGATTCTCCAAGTAGTGAGATTGCTAGTAAAGTAGCTGGAATGGCGAAACCGAGCACAAGGAGATGAGAAATGAGGTGCGTTTTAGAAACCTTTCAAAATCACACGGTGTACCATCTTGTGGGTTTCTCATGCATGTTTTCGATGTAGGAAGATGCCCTTGAACCTGGAGATTTGGGACCCATGGGATGGGTACCACGCAGTATTACTTTAAAGGGTCTGCGTTTGCTCACCCAACCTCACCCAACCTCTCAGCCCCAAGAGTGTCCACCCTTATGTCTCATCCAGCTGTTGGTCTAGATATGGTCAATCCAGGTTGCATCACAGCCTCTAAACGAATTTTGTAAGAATTTCTCTCTCTTTCACTGTCTTTGTTTTACGGGTTTTTAAAAGTAATTTATTTTTATAATGGGGTTTAGCTGCCTTTCATGGCTGTGTTTATGCGGCTTTACACCCACTTGACTCACTTCCAGACAGATATCAATACATAGGTTTTAAGATTCTTACTAGTCACATATATTCTTGTGCGGGGAATAGGGGGTGTTGAGTCCAGTTCACTGAGCAAGGAGTAGGTCTTGTCTATTACATATTGGGTGTATGGAACGGTATCTGATCGAATTTGAAACCCTTGTTTTATGCATCACCCCACCTCACCTTTCCTGTTAAGCAGCTATAGTATGTTTTCTAAACGTGTGACTCTGTTCTGTTTTGTAATTCAGTTCAAGTGTAGGGGTTTTTACATTCCCTCTATAAGTGATAGCTTATGATAAGTGTCTTTTTCTGTGTGACTTATTTCACTTAGAATCGTCGTACCTAACTCCACTCATCTTGCTTCTACTAGCCTTATAACATTGATTTCATGTCTGAGTGATATTCCATTGTACATAAGGACCACAACTTCTTTATCCATTTTTCTCTTTCCTGGGATATTTAAGGTGTCATGAAGTGGAGGTTCTTGTCAACAGAGCAGCCCTAAACTTTCCGGTGCCTGTGTCTTGCTGATTTTTAGTTTTTCCAATTTATACGCCCGTGAGTGGACGTGCCCTATGCTCCCTAAGCTGTTTTTTTTTCGATGTTTCAGGACACAACGTACACTTCTCCAGAGTGGCTGTTGGCAATTTACATCCCGCCCATCAGTGTAGCAAGGCTGCCATTTCTCCATGGCCTGTCCTGCATTTCTGGTTTTGACACTTTTTGCAGCATGGCCCTTTTGACCGAAGGGAAGCGAGACTTCTTTGTAGCGCTGATTTGCCTTTCCAGGTTGCTTGGTTGGCCAAAAAGGGCGTATGCGTTTTTTCCTGAATATATTCAGGAAAAAACGCATACGCCCTTTTTGGCCAAGGGCATCATTGTCGACGTTTTGCCGCTTTTCATGTGCTTTAAAAGCGATTCGTATCTACCTCCTGAAATCTGTTTCCTGCAATTCTGCCTTGCTTTCAAATCCTCTTCGTTGCCTTCCCTCAATATATCTGTGGATGAGAGTTATCATTTATAACTCTGCGGGTTTGTGAATTGCAGTTTCCCTGAGCTCCATTTTTCAACTGTCTTTTTTGGGAGCTGGCCGCAAAAGCGCGGGATTGCCTCAGGCCCTATTCTGCTTCTGGGCGGCAGGCTGAGCCTGTGGTTAATTCTTCTTCCTGTTGGGAAAATAGAGTGACCTGTGCCTGTCCCAACACCTAGATCTATTCTCTCATTGGTTGCCCCTCTTCCCGTTCATCCTCAGGACAAATTGCAACCTGTAGGGAACAGGAGGATAAGGTGCTGATTCTCCAAGTAGTGAGATTGCTAGTAAAGTAGCTGGAATGGCGAAACCGAGCACAAGGAGATGAGAAATGAGGTGCGTTTTAGAAACCTTTCAAAATCACACGGTGTACCATCTTCTGGGTTTCTCATGCATGTCTTCGATGTAGGAAGATGCCCTTGAACCTGGAGATTTGGGACCCATGGGATGGGTACCACGCAGTATTACTTTAAAGGGTCTGCGTTTGCTCACCCAACCTCACCCAACCTCTCAGCCCCAAGAGTGTCCACCCTTATGTCTCATCCAGCTGTGGGTCTAGATATGGTCAATCCAGGTTGCATCACAGCCTCTGAACGAATTTTGTAAGAATTTCTCTCTCTTTCACTGTCTTTGTTTTACGGGTTTTTAAAAGTAATTTATTTTTATAATGGGGTTTAGCTGCCTTTCATGGCTGTGTTTATGCGGCTTTACACCCACTTGACTCACTTCCAGACAGATATCAATACATAGGTTTTAAGATTCTTACTAGTCACATATATTCTTGTGCGGGGAATAGGGGGTGTTGAGTCCAGTTCACTGAGCAAGGAGTAGGTCTTGTCTATTACATATTGGGTGTATGGAACGGTATCTGAGCGAATTTGAAACCCTTGTTTTATGCATCACCCCACCTCACCTTTCCTGTTAAGCAGCTATAGTATGTTTTCTAAACGTGTGACTCTGTTCTGTTTTGTAATTCAGTTCAAGTGTAGCGGTTTTTACATTCCCTCTATAAGTGATAGCTTATGATAAGTGTCTTTTTCTGTGTGACTTATTTCACTTAGAATCGTCGTACCTAACTCCACTCATCTTGCTTCTACTAGCCTTATAACATTGATTTCATGTCTGAGTGATATTCCATTGTACATAAGGACCACAACTTCTTTATCCATTTTTCTCTTTCCTGGGATATTTAAGGTGTCATGAAGTGGAGGTTCTTGTCAACAGAGCAGCCCTAAACTTTCCGGTGCCTGTGTCTTGCTGATTTTTAGTTTTTCCAATTTATACGCCCATGAGTGGACGTGCCCTATGCTCCCTAAGCTGTTTTTTTTTCGATGTTTCAGGACACAACGTACACTTCTCCAGAGTGGCTGTTGGCAATTTACATCCCGCCCATCAGTGTAGCAAGGCTGCCATTTCTCCATGGCCTGTCCTGCATTTCTGGTTTTGACACTTTTTGCAGCATGGCCCTTTTGACCGAAGGGAAGCGAGACTTCTTTGTAGCGCTGATTTGCCTTTCCAGGTTGCTTGGTTGGCCAAAAAGGGCGTATGCGTTTTTTCCTGAATATATTCAGGAAAAAACGCATACGCCCTTTTTGGCCAAGGGCATCATTGTCGACGTTTTGCCGCTTTTCATGTGCTTTAAAGGCGATTCGTATCTACCTCCTGAAATCTGTTTCCTGCAATTCTGCCTTGCTTTCAAATCCTCTTCGTTGCCTTCCCTCAATATATCTGTGGATGAGAGTTATCATTTATAACTCTGCGGGTTTGTGAATTGCAGTTTCCCTGAGCTCCATTTTTCAACTGTCTTTTTTGGGAGCTGGCCGCAAAAGCGCGGGATTGCCTCAGGCCCTATTCTGCTTCTGGGCGGCAGGCTGAGCCTGTGGTTAATTCTTCTTCCTGTTGGGAAAATAGAGTGACCTGTGCCTGTCCCAACACCTAGATCTAGTCTCTCATTGGTTGCCCCTCTTCCCGTTCATCCTCAGGACAAATTGCAACCTGTAGGGAACAGGAGGATAAGGTGCTGATTCTCCAAGTAGGGAGATTGCTAGTAAAGTAGCTGGAATGGCGAAACCGAGCACAAGGAGATGAGAAATGAGGTGCGTTTTAGAAACCTTTCAAAATCACACGGTGTACCATCTTCTGGGTTTCTCATGCATGTTTTCGATGTAGGAAGATGCCCTTGAACCTGGAGATTTGGGACCCATGGGATGGGTACCACGCAGTATTACTTTAAAGGGTCTGCGTTTGCTCACCCAACCTCACCCAACCTCTCAGCCCCAAGAGTGTCCACCCTTATGTCTCATCCAGCTGTGGGTCTAGATATGGTCAATCCAGGTTGCATCACAGCCTCTGAACGAATTTTGTAAGAATTTCTCTCTCTTTCACTGTCTTTGTTTTACGGGTTTCTAAAAGTAATTTATTTTTATAATGGGGTTTAGCTGCCTTTCATGGCTGTGTTTATGCGGCTTTACACCCACTTGACTCACTTCCAGACAGATATCAATACATAGGTTTTAAGATTCTTACTAGTCACATATATTCTTCTGCGGGGAATAGGGGGTGTTGAGTCCAGTTCACTGAGCAAGGAGTAGGTCTTGTCTATTACATATTGGGTGTATGGAACGGTATCTGAGCGAATTTGAAACCCTTGTTTTATGCATCACCCCACCTCACCTTTCCTGTTAAGCAGCTATAGTATGTTTTCTAAACGTGTGACTCTGTTCTGTTTTGTAATTCAGTTCAAGTGTAGCGGTTTTTACATTCCCTCTATAAGTGATAGCTTATGATAAGTGTCTTTTTCTGTGTGACTTATTTCACTTAGAATCGTCGTACCTAACTCCACTCATCTTGCTTCTACTAGCCTTATAACATTGATTTCATGTCTGAGTGATATTCCATTGTACATAAGGACCACAACTTCTTTATCCATTTTTCTCTTTCCTGGGATATTTAAGGTGTCATGAAGTGGAGGTTCTTGTCAACAGAGCAGCCCTAAACTTTCCGGTGCCTGTGTCTTGCTGATTTTTAGTTTTTCCAATTTATACGCCCATGAGTGGACGTGCCCTATGCTCCCTAAGCTGTTTTTTTTTCGATGTTTCAGGACACAACGTACACTTCTCCAGAGTGGCTGTTGGCAATTTACATCCCGCCCATCAGTGTAGCAAGGCTGCCATTTCTCCATGGCCTGTCCTGCATTTCTGGTTTTGACACTTTTTGCAGCATGGCCCTTTTGACCGAAGGGAAGCGAGACTTCTTTGTAGCGCTGATTTGCCTTTCCAGGTTGCTTGGTTGGCCAAAAAGGGCGTATGCGTTTTTTCCTGAATATATTCAGGAAAAAACGCATACGCCCTTTTTGGCCAAGGGCATCATTGTCGACGTTTTGCCGCTTTTCATGTGCTTTAAAAGCGATTCGTATCTACCTCCTGAAATCTGTTTCCTGCAATTCTGCCTTGCTTTCAAATCCTCTTCGTTGCCTTCCCTCAATATATCTGTGGATGAGAGTTATCATTTATAACTCTGCGGGTTTGTGAATTGCAGTTTCCCTGAGCTCCATTTTTCAACTGTCTTTTTTGGGAGCTGGCCGCAAAAGCGCGGGATTGCCTCAGGCCCTATTCTGCTTCTGGGCGGCAGGCTGAGCCTGTGGTTAATTCTTCTTCCTGTTGGGAAAATAGAGTGACCTGTGCCTGTCCCAACACCTAGATCTAGTCTCTCATTGGTTGCCCCTCTTCCCGTTCATCCTCAGGACAAATTGCAACCTGTAGGGAACAGGAGGTTAAAGGTGCTGATTCTCCAAGTAGGGAGATAGCTAGTAAAGTAGCTGGAATGGCGAAACCGAGCACAAGGAGATGAGAAATGAGGTGCGTTTTGGAAACCTTTCAAAATCACACGGTGTACCATCTTCTGGGTTTCTCATGCATGTTTTCGATGTAGGAAGATTCCCTTGAAACTGGAGATTTGGGACCCATGGGATGGGTACCACGCAGTATTACTTTAAAGGGTCTGCGTTTGCTCACCCAACCTCACCCAAACTCTCAGCCCCAAGAGTGTCCACCCTTATGTCTCATCCAGCTGTGGGTCTAGATATGGTCAATCCAGGTTGCATCACAGCCTCTGAACGAATTTTGTAAGAATTTCTCTCTCTTTCACTGTCTTTGTTTTACGGGATTTAAAAGTAATTTATTTTTATAATGGGGTTTAGCTGCTTTTCATGGCTGTGTTTATGCGGCTTTACACCCACTTGACTCACTTCCAGACAGATATCAATACATAGGTTTTAAGATTCTTACTAGTCACATATATTCTTGTGTGGTGAATAGGGGGTGTTGAGTCCAGTTCACTGAGCAAGGAGTAGGTCTTGTCTATTACATATTGGGTGTATGGAACGGTATCTGAGCGAATTTGAAACCCTTGTTTTATGCATCACCCCACCTCACCATTCCCGTTAAGCAGCCATAGTGTGTTTTCTAAACGTGTGACTCTGTTCTGTTTTGTAATTCAGTTCAAGTGTAGCGGTTTTTACATTCCCTCTGTAAGTGATAGCTTATGATAAGTGTCTTTTTCTGTGTGACTTATTTCACTTAGAATCGTCGTACCTAACTCCACTCATCTTGCTTCTACTAGCCTTATGAGAAATTGATTTCATGGCTGAGTGATATTCCATTGTACATAAGGACCACAACTTCTTTATCCATTTTTCTCTTTCCTGGGATATTTAAGGTGTCATGAAGTGGAGGTTCTTGTCAACAGAGCAGCCCTAAACTTTCGGGTGCCTGTGTCTTGCTGATTTTTAGTTTTTCCAATTTATACGCCAATGAGTGGACGTGCCCTATGCTCCCTAAGCTGTTTTTTTTCCATGTTTCAGGACACAACGTACACTTCTCCAGAGTGGCTGTTGGCAATTTACATCCCGCCCATCAGTGTAGCAAGGCTGCCATTTCTCCATGGCCTGTCCTGCATTTCTGGTTTTGACACTTTTTGCAGCATGGCCCTTTTCACCGATGGGAAGCGAGACTTCTTTGTAGCGCTGATTTGCCTTTCCAGGTTGCTTGGTTGGCCAAAAAGGGCGTATGCGTTTTTTCCTGAATATATTCAGGAAAAAACGCATACGCCCTTTTTGGCCAAGGGCATCATTGTCGACCTTTTGCCGCTTTTCATGTGCTTTAAAGGTGATTCGTATCTACCTCCTGAAATTTGTTTCCTGCAATTCTGCCTTGCTTTCAAATCCTCTTCGTTGCCTTCCCTCAATATATCTGTGGATGAGAGTTATCATTTATAACACTGCGGGTTTGTGAATTGCAGTTTCCCTGAGCTCCATTTTTCAACTGTCTTTTTTGGGAGCTGGCCGCAAAAGCGCGGGATTGCCTCAGGCCCTATTCTGCTTCTGGGCGGCAGGCTGAGCCTGTGGTTAATTCTTCTTCCTGTTGGGAAAATAGAGTGACCTGTGCCTGTCCCAACACCTAGATCTAGTCTCTCATTGGTTGCCCCTCTTCCCGTTCATCCTCAGGACAAATTGCAACCTGTAGGGAACAGGAGGTTAAAGGTGCTGATTCTCCAAGTAGGGAGATTGCTAGTAAAATAGCTGGAATGGCGAAACCGAGCACAAGGAGATGAGAAATGAGGTGCGTTTTAGAAACCTTTCAAAATCACACGGTGTACCATCTTCTGGGTTTCTCATGCATGTTTTTGATGTAGGAAGATGCCCTTGAACCTGGAGATTTGGGACCCATGGGATGGGTACCACGCAGTATTACTTTAAAGGGTCTGCGTTTGCTCACCCAACCTCACCCAACCTCTCAGCCCCAAGAGTGTCCACCCTTATGTCTCATCCAGCTGTGGGTCTAGATATGGTCAATCCAGGTTGCATCACAGCCTCTGAACGAATTTTGTAAGAATTTCTCTCTCTTTCACTATCTTTTTTTACGGGTTTTTAAAAGTAATTTATTTTTATAATGGGGTTTAGCTGCTTTTCATGGTTGTGTTTATGCGGCTTTACACCCACTTGACTCACTTCCAGACAGATATCAATACATAGGTTTTAAGATTCTTACTAGTCACATATATTCTTGTGTGGTGAATAGGGGGTGTTGAGTCCAGTTCACTGAGCAAGGAGTAGGTCTTGTCTATTACATATTGGGTGTATGGAACGGTATGTGAGCGAATTTGAAACCATTGTTTTATGCATCACCCCACCTCACCTTTCCTGTTAAGCAGCTATAGTGTGTTTTCTAAACGTGTGACTCTGTTCTGTTTTGTAATTCAGTTCAAGTGTAGCGGTTTTTACATTCCCTCTATAAGTGATAGCTTATGATAAGTGTCTTTTTCTGTGTGACTTATTTCACTTAGAATCGTCGTACCTAACTCCACTCATCTTGCTTCTACTAGCATTATAACATTGATTTCATGTCTGAGTGATATTCCATTGTACATAAGGACCACAACTTCTTTATCCATTTTTCTCTTTCCTGGGATATTTAAGGTGTCATGAAGTGGAGGTTCTTGTCAACAGAGTAGCCCTAAACTTTCCGGTGCCTGTGTCTTGCTGATTTTTAGTTTTTCCAATTTATACGCCCATGAGTGGACGTGCCCTATGCTCCCTAAGCTGTTTTTTTTCCATGTTTCAGGACACAACGTACACTTCTCCAGAGTGGCTGTTGGCAATTTACATCCCGCCCATCAGTGTAGCAAGGCTGCCATTTCTCCATGGCCTGTCCTGGATTTCTGGGTTTGACACTTATTGCAGCATGGCCCTTTTGACCGAAGGGAAGCGAGACTTCTTTGTAGCGCTGATTTGCCTTTCCAGGTTGCTTGGTTGGCCAAAAAGGGCGTATGCGTTTTTTCCTGAATATATTCAGGAAAAAACGCATACGCCCTTTTTGGCCAAGGGCATCATTGTCAACGTTTTGCCGCTTTTCATGTGCTTTAAAGGCGATTTGTATCTACCTCCTGAAATCTGTTTCCTGCAATTCTGCCTTGCTTTCAAATCCTCTTCGTTGCCTTCCCTCAATATATCTGTGGATGAGAGTTATCATTTATAACTCTGCGGGTTTGTGAATTGCAGTTTCCCTGAGCTCCATTTTTCAACTGTCTTTTTTGGGAGCTGGCCGCAAAAGCGCGGGATTGCCTCAGGCCCTATTCTGCTTCTGGGCGGCAGGCTGAGCCTGTGGTTAATTCTTCTTCCTGTTGGGAAAATAGAGTGACCTGTGCCTGTCCCAACACCTAGATCTAGTCTCTCATTGGTTGCCCCTCTTCCCGTTCATCCTCAGGACAAATTGCAACCTGTAGGGAACAGGAGGTTAAAGGTGCTGATTCTCCAAGTAGGGAGATTGCTAGTAAAATAGCTGGAATTGCGAAACCGAGCACAAGGAGATGAGAAATGAGGTGCGTTTTAGAAACCTTTCAAAATCACACGGTGTACCATCTTCTGGGTTTCTCATGCATGTTTTCGATGTAGGAAGATGCCCTTGAACCTGGAGATTTGGGACCCATGGGATGGGTACCACGCAGTATTACTTTAAAGGGTCTGCGTTTGCTCACCCAACCTCACCCAACCTCTCAGCCCCAAGAGTGTCCACCCTTATGTCTCATCCAGCTGTGGGTCTAGATATGGTCAATCCAGGTTGCATCACAGCCTCTGAACGAATTTTGTAAGAATTTCTCTCTCTTTCACTATCTTTTTTTGCGGGTTTTTAAAAGTAATTTATTTTTATAATGGGGTTTAGCTGCTTTTCATGGTTGTGTTTATGCGGCTTTACACCCACTTGACTCACTTCCAGACAGATATCAATACATAGGTTTTAAGATTCTTACTAGTCACATATATTCTTGTGCGGGGAATAGGGGGTGTTGAGTCCAGTTCACTGAGCAAGGAGTAGGTCTTGTCTATTACATATTGGGTGTATGGAACGGTATCTGAGCGAATTTGAAACCCTTGTTTTATGCATCACCCCACCTCACCTTCCCCGTTAAGCAGCCATAGTGTGTTTTCTAAACGTGTGACTCTGTTCTGTTTTGTAATTCAGTTCACGTGTAGCGGTTTTTACATTCTCTCTATAAGTGATAGCTTATGATAAGTGTCTTTTTCTGTGTGACTTATTTCACTTAGAATCGTCGTACCTAACTCCACTCATCTTGCTTCTACTAGCCTTATGACATTGATTTCATGTCTGAGTGATATTCAATTGTACATAAGGACCACAACTTCTTTATCCATTTTTCTCTTTCCTGGGATATTTAAGGTGTCATGAAGTGGAGGTTCTTGTCAACAGAGCAGCCCTAAACTTTCCGGTGCCTGTGTCTTGCTGATTTTTAGTTTTTCCAATTTATACGCCCATGAGTGGACGTGCCCTATGCTCCCTAAGCTGTTTTTTTTCGATGTTTCAGGACACAACGTACACTTCTCCAGAGTGGCTGTTGGCAATTTACATCCCGCCCATCAGTGTAGCAAGGCTGCCATTTCTCCATTGCCTGTCCTGCATTTCTGGTTTTGACACTTTTTGCAGCATGGCCCTTTTCACCGATGGGAAGCGAGACTTCTTTGTAGCGCTGATTTGCCTTTCCAGGTTGCTTGGTTGGCCAAAAAGGGCGTATGCGTTTTTTCCTGAATATATTCAGGAAAAAACGCATACGCCCTTTTTGGCCAAGGGCATCATTGTCGACGTTTTGCCGCTTTTCATGTGCTTTAAAGGCGATTCGTATCTACCTCCTGAAATCTGTTTCCTGCAATTCTGCCTTGCTTTCAAATCCTCTTCGTTGCCTTCCCTCAATATATTTGTGGACGAGAGTTATCATTTATAACTCTGAGGTTTTTGAATTGCAGTTTCCCTGAGCTCCATTTTTCAACTGTCTTTTTTGGGAGCTGGCCGCAAAAGCGCGGGATTGCCTCAGGCCCTATTCTGCTTCTGGGCGGCAGGCTGAGCCTGTGGTTAATTCTTCTTCCTGATGGGAAAATAGAGTGACCTGTGCCTGTCCCAACACCTAGATCTTGTCTCTCATTGGTTGCCCCTCTTCCCGTTCATCCTCAGGACAAATTGCAACCTGTAGGGAACAGGAGGTTAAAGGTGCTGATTCTCCAAGTAGGGAGATTGCTAGTAAAGTAGCTGGAATGGCGAAACCGAGCACAAGGAGATGAGAAATGAGGTGCGTTTTAGAAACCTTTCAAAATCACACGGTGTACCATCTTCTGGGTTTCTCATGCATGTTCTCGATGTAGGAAGATGCCCTTGAACCTGGAGATTTGGGACCCATGGGATGGGTACCACGCAGTATTACTTTTAAGGGTCTGCGTTTGCTCACCCAACCTCACCCAACCTCTCAGCCCCAAGAGTGTCCACCCTTATGTCTCATCCAGGTGTGGGTCTAGATATGGTCAATCCAGGTTGCATCACAGCCTCTGAACGAATTTTGTAAGAATTTCTCTCTCTTTCACTGTCTTTGTTTTACGGGTTTTTAAAAGTAATTTATTTTTATAATGGGGTTTAGCTGCTTTTCATGGTTGTGTTTATGCGGCTTTACACCCACTTGACTCACTTCCAGACAGATATCAATACATAGGTTTTAAGATTCTTACTAGTCACATATATTCTTGTGTGGGGAATAGGGGGTGTTGAGTCCAGTTCACTGAGCAAGGAGTAGGTCTTGTCTATTACATATTGGGTGTATGGAACGGTATCTGAGCGAATTTGAAACCCTTGTTTTATGCATCACCCCACCTCACCTTTCCTGTTAAGCAGATATAGTGTGTTTTCTAAACGTGTGACTCTGTTCTGTTTTGTAATTCAGTTCAAGTGTAGCGGTTTTTACATTCCCTCTATAAGTGATAGCTTATGATAAGTGTCTTTTTCTGTGTGACTTATTTCACTTAGAATCGTCGTACCTAACTCCACTCATGTTGCTTCTACTAGCCTTATAACATTGATTTCATGTCTGAGTGATATTCCATTGTACATAAGGACCACAACTTCTTTATCCATTTTTCTCTTTCCTGGGATATTTAAGGTGTCATGAACTGGAGGTTCTTGTCAACAGAGCAGCCGTAAACTTTCGGGTGCCTGTGACTTGCTGATTTTTAGTTTTTCCAATTTATACGCCCATGAGTGGACGCGCCCTATGCTCCCTAAGCTGTTTTTTTTCCATGTTTCAGGACACAACGTACACTTCTCCAGAGTGGCTGTTGGCAATTTACATCCCGTCCATCAGTGTAGCAAGGCTGCCATTTCTCCATGGCCTGTCCTGCATTTCTGGTTTTGACACTTTTTGCAGCATGGCCCTTTTCACCGATGGGAAGCGAGACTTCTTTGTAGCGCTGATTTGCCTTTCCTGGTTGCTTGGTTGGCCAAAAAGGGCGTATGCGTTTATTCCTGAATATATTCAGGAAAAAACGCATACGCCCTTTTTGGCCAAGGGCATCATTGTCGAACTTTTGCCGCTTTTCAAGTGCTTTTAAATCGATTTGAATCTACCTCCTGAAATATGTTTCCTGCAATTCTGCCTTGCTTTCAAATCCTCTTCATTGCCTTCCCTCAATATATTTGTGGACGAGAGTTATCATTTATAAATTTGCAGGTTTGTGAATTGCAGTGCTCATGTGCTCCAATTTTCAACTGTCTTTTTTGGGAGCTGGCCGAAAAAGCACGGGATTGCCTCAGGCCCTATTCTGGTTCCCGGCGGCTGGCTGAGCCTGTGGTTAATTCTTCTTCCTGATGGGAAAATAGAGTGACCTTTGCCTGTCCCAACACCTAGATCTAGTCTCTCATTGGTTGCCCCTCTTCCCGTTCATCCTCAGGACAAATTGCAACCTGTAGGGAACAGGAGCTTAAAGGTGCTGATTCTCCAAGTAGGGAGATTGCTAGTAAAGTAGCTGGAATGGCGAACCCGAACACAAGGAGATGAGAAATGAGGTGCGTTTTAGAAACCTTTCAAAATCACACGGTGTACCATCTTCTGGGTTTCTCATGCATGTTTTCGATGTAGGAAGATGCCCTTGAACCTGGAGATTTGGGACCCATGGGATGGGTACCACGCAGTATTACTTTAAAGGGTCTGCGTTTGCTCACCCAACCTCACCCAAACTCTCAGCCCCAAGAGTGTCCACACTTATGTCTCATCCAGGTGTGGGACTAGATATGGTCAATCCAGGTTGCATCACAGCCCCTGAACGAATTTTGTAAGAATTTCTCTCTCTTTCACTGTCTTTGTTTTACGGGTTTTTAAAAGTAATTTATTTTTATAATGGGGTTTAGCTGCTTTTCACGGCTGTGTTTATGCGGATTTACAGCCACTTGACTCACTTCCAGAAAGATATCAATACATAGGTTTTACGATTCTTACTAGTCAGATATATTCTTGTGCGGTGAATAGGGGGTGTTGAGTCCAGTTCACTGAGCAAGGAGTTGGTCTTTTCTATTACATATTGGGTGTATGGAACTGTATCTGAGAGAATTTGAAACCCTTGTTTTATGCATCACCCCACCTCACCTTTCCCGTTAAGCAGCCATAGTGTGTTTTCTAAACGTGTGAATCTGTTCTGTTTTGTAATTCAGTTCAAGTGTAGCAGTTTTTACATTCCCTCTATAAGTGATAGCTTATAATTAGTGTCTTTTTCTGTGTGACTTATTTCACTTAGAATCGTCGTACCTAAATCCACTCATCTTGCTTCTACTAGCCTTATGACATTGATTTCATGTCTGAGTGATATTCCATTGTGCATAAGGACCACAACTTCTTTATCCATTTTTCTCTTTCCTGGGATATTTAAGGCGTCATGAAGTGGAGGTTCTTGTCAACAGAGCAGCCCTAAACTTTGGGGTGCCTGTGTCTTGCTGATTTTTAGTTTTCCCAATTTATACGCCCATGAATGGACGTGCCCTATGCTCCCTAAGCTGAGTTTTTTCGATGTTTCAGGACACACCGTACACTTCTCCAGAGTGGCTGTTGGCAATTTACATCCCACCCATCACCGTAGCAAGGCTGCCATTTCTCCATGGCCTGTCCTGCATTTCTGGTTTTGACACTTTTTGCAGCATGGCCCTTTTGACCGATGGGAAACGAGCCTTCTTTGTAGCGCTGATTTGCCTTTCCAGGTTGCTTGGTTGGCCAAAAAGGGCGTATGCGTGTTTTCCTGAATATACTCAGGAAAAAACGCATAAGCCCTTTTTGGCCAAGGGCATCATTGTCGACGTTTTGCCGCTTTTCATGTGCTTTCAAGGCGATTCGAATCTACCTCCTGAAATCTGTTTCCTGCAATTCTGCCTTGCTTTCAAATCCTCTTCGTTGCCTTCCCTCAATATATCTGTGGATGATAGTTATCATTTATAACTCTGCGGGTTTGTGAATTGCAGTGTCCCTGAGCTCCATTTTTCAACTCGGTTTTTTGGGAGCTGGCCGCAAAAGCGCAGGATTGCCTCAGGCCCTATTCTGCTTCTTGGCGCCAGGCTGAGCCTGTGGTTAATTCTTCTTCCTGATGGGAAAATAGAGTGACCTGTGCCTGTCCCAACACCTAGATCTAGTCTCTCATTGGTTGCCCCTCTTCCCGTTCATCCTCAGGACAAATTGCAACCTGTAGGGAACAGGAGCTTAAAGGTGCTGATTCTCCAAGTAGGGAGATTGCTAGTAAAGTAGCTGGAAAGGCGAACCCGAGCACAAGGAGTTGAGAAATGAGGTGCGTTTTAGAAACCTTTCCCGATCACACGGTGTACCATCTTCTGGGTTTCTCATGCATGTTTTCGATGTAGGAAGATGCCCTTGAAACTGGAGATTTGGGACCCATGGGATGGGTACCACGCACTATTACTTTAAAGGTTCTGCGTTTGCTCACCCAACCTCACCCAACCTCTCAGCCTCAAGATTGTCCACCCTTATGCCTCATCCAGCTGTGGGTCTAGATATGGTCAATCCAGGTTGCATCACAGCCCCTGAACGAATTTTGTAAGAATTTCTCTCTCTTTCACTGTCTTTGTTTTACGGGTTTTTAAAAGTAATTTATTTTTATAATGGGGTTTAGCTGCTTTTCACGGCTGTGTTTATGCGGCTTTACACCCACTTGACTCACTTCCAGACAGATATCAATACATAGGTTTTAAGATTCTTACTAGTCACATATATTCTTGTGCGGTGAATAGGGGGTGTTGAGTCCACTTCACTGAGCAAGGAGTAGGTCTTGTCTATTACATATTGGGTGTATGGATCGGTATCTGAGCGAATTTGAAACCCTTGTTTTATGCATCACCCCACCTCACCTTTCCCGTTAAGCAGCCATAGTGTGTTTTCTAAACGTGTGACTCTGTTCTGTTTTGTAATTCAGTTCAAGTGTAGCGGTTTTTACATTCCCTCTATAAGTGATAGCTTATGATAAGTGTCTTTTCCTGTGTGACTTATTTCACTTAGAATCGTCGTACCTAACTCCACTCATCTTGCTTCTACTAGCCTTATGACATTGATTTCATGTCTGAGTGATATTCCATTGTACATAAGGACCACAACTTCTTTATCCATTTTTCTCTTTCCTGGGATATTTAAGGTGTCATGAAGTGGAGGTTCTTGTCAACAGAGCAGCCCTAAACTTTGGGGTGCCTGTGTCTTGCTGATTTTTAGTTTTCCCAATTTATACGCCCATGAGTGGAAGTGCCCTATGCTCCCTAACCTGTGTTTTTTCGATGTTTCAGGACACACCGTACACTTCTCCAGAGTGCCTCTTGGCAATTTACATCCCGCCCATCAGCGTAGCAAGGCTGCCATTTCTCCATGGCCTGTCCTGCATTTCTGGTTTTTACACTTTTTTCAGCATAGCCCTTATGACCGATGGGAAGCGAGACTTCTTTGTAGCGCTGATTTGCCTTTCCAGGTTGCTTGGTTGGCCAAAAAGGGCGTATGCGTTTTTTCCTGAATATATTCAGGAAAAAACGCATACGCCCTTTTTGGCCAAGGGCATCATTGTCAACGTTTTGCCGCTTTTCATGTGCTTTAAAGGCGATTTGTATCTACCTCCTGAAATCTGTTTCCTGCAATTCTGCCTTGCTTTCAAATCCTCTTCGTTGCCTTCCCTCAATATATCTGTGGATGAGAGTTATCATTTATAACTCTGCGGGTTTGTGAATTGCAGTTTCCCTGAGCTCCATTTTTCAACTGTCTTTTTTGGGAGCTGGCCGCAAAAGCGCGGGATTGCCTCAGGCCCTATTCTGCTTCTGGGCGGCAGGCTGAGCCTGTGGTTAATTCTTCTTCCTGTTGGGAAAATAGAGTGACCTGTGCCTGTCCCAACACCTAGATCTAGTCTCTCATTGGTTGCCCCTCTTCCCGTTCATCCTCAGGACAAATTGCAACCTGTAGGGAACAGGAGGTTAAAGGTGCTGATTCTCCAAGTAGGGAGATTGCTAGTAAAATAGCTGGAATGGCGAAACCGAGCACAAGGAGATGAGAAATGAGGTGCGTTTTAGAAACCTTTCAAAATCACACGGTGTACCATCTTCTGGGTTTCTCATGCATGTTTTCGATGTAGGAAGATGCCCTTGAACCTGGAGATTTGGGACCCATGGGATGGGTACCACGCAGTATTACTTTAAAGGGTCTGCGTTTGCTCACCCAACCTCACCCAACCTCTCAGCCCCAAGAGTGTCCACCCTTATGTCTCATCCAGCTGTGGGTCTAGATATGGTCAATCCAGGTTGCATCACAGCCTCTGAACGAATTTTGTAAGAATTTCTCTCTCTTTCACTATCTTTTTTTGCGGGTTTTTAAAAGTAATTTATTTTTATAATGGGGTTTAGCTGCTTTTCATGGTTGTGTTTATGCGGCTTTACACCCACTTGACTCACTTCCAGACAGATATCAATACATAGGTTTTAAGATTCTTACTAGTCACATATATTCTTGTGCGGGGAATAGGGGGTGTTGAGTCCAGTTCACTGAGCAAGGAGTAGGTCTTGTCTATTACATATTGGGTGTATGGAACGGTATCTGAGCGAATTTGAAACCCTTGTTTTATGCATCACCCCACCTCACCTTTCCCGTTAAGCAGCCATAGTGTGTTTTCTAAACGTGTGACTCTGTTCTGTTTTGTAATTCAGTTCACGTGTAGCGGTTTTTACATTCTCTCTATAAGTGATAGCTTATGATAAGTGTCTTTTTCTGTGTGACTTATTTCACTTAGAATCGTCGTACCTAACTCCACTCATCTTGCTTCTACTAGCCTTATGACATTGATTTCATGTCTGAGTGATATTCAATTGTACATAAGGACCACAACTTCTTTATCCATTTTTCTCTTTCCTGGGATATTTAAGGTGTCATGAAGTGGAGGTTCTTGTCAACAGAGCAGCCCTAAACTTTCCGGTGCCTGTGTCTTGCTGATTTTTAGTTTTTCCAATTTATACGCCCATGAGTGGACGTGCCCTATGCTCCCTAAGCTGTTTTTTTTCGATGTTTCAGGACACAACGTACACTTCTCCAGAGTGGCTGTTGGCAATTTACATCCCGCCCATCAGTGTAGCAAGGCTGCCATTTCTCCATTGCCTGTCCTGCATTTCTGGTTTTGACACTTTTTGCAGCATGGCCCTTTTCACCGATGGGAAGCGAGACTTCTTTGTAGCGCTGATTTGCCTTTCCAGGTTGCTTGGTTGGCCAAAAAGGGCGTATGCGTTTTTTCCTGAATATATTCAGGAAAAAACGCATACGCCCTTTTTGGCCAAGGGCATCATTGTCGACGTTTTGCCGCTTTTCATGTGCTTTAAAGGCGATTCGTATCTACCTCCTGAAATCTGTTTCCTGCAATTCTGCCTTGCTTTCAAATCCTCTTCGTTGCCTTCCCTCAATATATTTGTGGATGAGAGTTATCATTTATAACTCTGAGGTTTTTGAATTGCAGTTTCCCTGAGCTCCATTTTTCAACTGTCTTTTTTGGGAGCTGGCCGCAAAAGCGCGGGATTGCCTCAGGCCCTATTCTGCTTCTGGGCGGCAGGCTGAGCCTGTGGTTAATTCTTCTTCCTGATGGGAAAATAGAGTGACCTGTGCCTGTCCCAACACCTAGATCTAGTCTCTCATTGGTTGCCCCTCTTCCCGTTCATCCTCAGGACAAATTGCAACCTGTAGGGAACAGGAGGTTAAAGGTGCTGATTCTCCAAGTAGGGAGATTGCTAGTAAAGTAGCTGGAATGGCGAAACCGAGCACAAGGAGATGAGAAATGAGGTGCGTTTTAGAAACCTTTCAAAATCACACGGTGTACCATCTTCTGGGTTTCTCATGCATGTTCTCGATGTAGGAAGATGCCCTTGAACCTGGAGATTTGGGACCCATGGGATGGGTACCACGCAGTATTACTTTAAAGGTTCTGCGTTTGCTCACCCAACCTCACCCAACCTCTCAGCCCCAAGAGTGTCCACCCTTATGTCTCATCCAGGTGTGGGTCTAGATATGGTCAATCCAGGTTGCATCACAGCCTCTGAACGAATTTTGTAAGAATTTCTCTCTCTTTCACTGTCTTTGTTTTACGGGTTTTTAAAAGTAATTTATTTTTATAATGGGGTTTAGCTGCTTTTCATGGTTGTGTTTATGCGGCTTTACACCCACTTGACTCACTTCCAGACAGATATCAATACATAGGTTTTAAGATTCTTACTAGTCACATATATTCTTGTGTGGGGAATAGGGGGTGTTGAGTCCAGTTCACTGAGCAAGGAGTAGGTCTTGTCTATTACATATTGGGTGTATGGAACGGTATCTGAGCGAATTTGAAACCCTTGTTTTATGCATCACCCCACCTCACCTTTCCTGTTAAGCAGATATAGTGTGTTTTCTAAACGTGTGACTCTGTTCTGTTTTGTAATTCAGTTCAAGTGTAGCGGTTTTTACATTCCCTCTATAAGTGATAGCTTATGATAAGTGTCTTTTTCTGTGTGACTTATTTCACTTAGAATCGTCGTACCTAACTCCACTCATGTTGCTTCTACTAGCCTTATAACATTGATTTCATGTCTGAGTGATATTCCATTGTACATAAGGACCACAACTTCTTTATCCATTTTTCTCTTTCCTGGGATATTTAAGGTGTCATGAACTGGAGGTTCTTGTCAACAGAGCAGCCGTAAACTTTCGGGTGCCTGTGACTTGCTGATTTTTAGTTTTTCCAATTTATACGCCCATGAGTGGACGCGCCCTATGCTCCCTAAGCTGTTGTTTTTCCATGTTTCAGGACACAACGTACACTTCTCCAGAGTGGCTGTTGGCAATTTACATCCCGTCCATCAGTGTAGCAAGGCTGCCATTTCTCCATGGCCTGTCCTGCATTTCTGGTTTTGACACTTTTTGCAGCATGGCCCTTTTCACCGATGGGAAGCGAGACTTCTTTGTAGCGCTGATTTGCCTTTCCTGGTTGCTTGGTTGGCCAAAAAGGGCGTATGCGTTTATTCCTGAATATATTCAGGAAAAAACGCATACGCCCTTTTTGGCCAAGGGCATCATTGTCGAACTTTTGCCGCTTTTCAAGTGCTTTTAAATCGATTTGAATCTACCTCCTGAAATATGTTTCCTGCAATTCTGCCTTGCTTTCAAATCCTCTTCATTGCCTTCCCTCAATATATTTGTGGACGAGAGTTATCATTTATAAATTTGCAGGTTTGTGAATTGCAGTGCTCATGTGCTCCAATTTTCAACTCTCTTTTTTGGGAGCTGGCCGAAAAAGCACGGGATTGCCTCAGGCCCTATTCTGGTTCCCGGCGGCTGGCTGAGCCTGTGGTTAATTCTTCTTCCTGATGGGAAAATAGAGTGACCTGTGCCTGTCCCAACACCTAGATCTAATCTCTCATTGGTTGCCCCTCTTCCCGTTCATCCTCAGGACAAATTGCAACCTGTAGGGAACAGGAGCTTAAAGGTGCTGATTCTCCAAGTAGGGAGATTGCTAGTAAAGTAGCTGGAATGGCGAACCCGAACACAAGGAGATGAGAAATGAGGTGCGTTTTAGAAACCTTTCAAAATCACACGGTGTACCATCTTCTGGGTTTCTCATGCATGTTTTCGATGTAGGAAGATGCCCTTGAACCTGGAGATTTGGGACCCATGGGATGGGTACCACGCAGTATTACTTTAAAGGGTCTGCGTTTGCTCACCCAACCTCACCCAAACTCTCAGCCCCAAGAGTGTCCACACTTATGTCTCATCCAGGTGTGGGACTAGATATGGTCAATCCAGGTTGCATCACAGCCCCTGAACGAATTTTGTAAGAATTTCTCTCTCTTTCACTGTCTTTGTTTTACGGGTTTTTAAAAGTAATTTATTTTTATAATGGGGTTTAGCTGCTTTTCACGGCTGTGTTTATGCGGATTTACAGCCACTTGACTCACTTCCAGAAAGATATCAATACATAGGTTTTACGATTCTTACTAGTCAGATATATTCTTGTGCGGTGAATAGGGGGTGTTGAGTCCAGTTCACTGAGCAAGGAGTTGGTCTTTTCTATTACATATTGGGTGTATGGAACTGTATCTGAGAGAATTTGAAACCCTTGTTTTATGCATCACCCCACCTCACCTTTCCCGTTAAGCAGCCATAGTGTGTTTTCTAAACGTGTGAATCTGTTCTGTTTTGTAATTCAGTTCAAGTGTAGCAGTTTTTACATTCCCTCTATAAGTGATAGCTTATAATTAGTGTCTTTTTCTGTGTGACTTATTTCACTTAGAATCGTCGTACCTAAATCCACTCATCTTGCTTCTACTAGCCTTATGACATTGATTTCATGTCTGAGTGATATTCCATTGTACATAAGGACCACAACTTCTTTATCCATTTTTCTCTTTCCTGGGATATTTAAGGCGTCATGAAGTGGAGGTTCTTGTCAACAGAGCAGCCCTAAACTTTGGGGTGCCTGTGTCTTGCTGATTTTTAGTTTTCCCAATTTATACGCCCATGAATGGACGTGCCCTATGCTCCCTAAGCTGAGTTTTTTCGATGTTTCAGGACACACCGTACACTTCTCCAGAGTGGCTGTTGGCAATTTACATCCCACCCATCACCGTAGCAAGGCTGCCATTTCTCCATGGCCTGTCCTGCATTTCTGGTTTTGACACTTTTTGCAGCATGGCCCTTTTGACCGATGGGAAACGAGCCTTCTTTGTAGCGCTGATTTGCCTTTCCAGGTTGCTTGGTTGGCCAAAAAGGGCGTATGCGTGTTTTCCTGAATATACTCAGGAAAAAACGCATAAGCCCTTTTTGGCCAAGGGCATCATTGTCGACGTTTTGCCGCTTTTCATGTGCTTTCAAGGCGATTCGAATCTACCTCCTGAAATCTGTTTCCTGCAATTCTGCCTTGCTTTCAAATCCTCTTCGTTGCCTTCCCTCAATATATCTGTGGATGATAGTTATCATTTATAACTCTGCGGGTTTGTGAATTGCAGTGTCCCTGAGCTCCATTTTTCAACTCGGTTTTTTGGGAGCTGGCCGCAAAAGCGCAGGATTGCCTCAGGCCCTATTCTGCTTCTTGGCGCCAGGCTGAGCCTGTGGTTAATTCTTCTTCCTGATGGGAAAATAGAGTGACCTGTGCCTGTCCCAACACCTAGATCTAGTCTCTCATTGGTTGCCCCTCTTCCCGTTCATCCTCAGGACAAATTGCAACCTGTAGGGAACAGGAGCTTAAAGGTGCTGATTCTCCAAGTAGGGAGATTGCTAGTAAAGTAGCTGGAAAGGCGAACCCGAGCACAAGGAGTTGAGAAATGAGGTGCGTTTTAGAAACCTTTCCCGATCACACGGTGTACCATCTTCTGGGTTTCTCATGCATGTTTTCGATGTAGGAAGATGCCCTTGAACCTGGAGATTTGGGACCCATGGGATGGGTACCACGCACTATTACTTTAAAGGTTCTGCGTTTGCTCACCCAACCTCACCCAACCTCTCAGCCTCAAGATTGTCCACCCTTATGCCTCATCCAGCTGTGGGTCTAGATATGGTCAATCCAGGTTGCATCACAGCCCCTGAACGAATTTTGTAAGAATTTCTCTCTCTTTCACTGTCTTTGTTTTACGGGTTTTTAAAAGTAATTTATTTTTATAATGGGGTTTAGCTGCTTTTCACGGCTGTGTTTATGCGGCTTTACACCCACTTGACTCACTTCCAGACAGATATCAATACATAGGTTTTAAGATTCTTACTAGTCACATATATTCTTGTGCGGTGAATAGGGGGTGTTGAGTCCACTTCACTGAGCAAGGAGTAGGTCTTGTCTATTACATATTGGGTGTATGGATCGGTATCTGAGCGAATTTGAAACCCTTGTTTTATGCATCACCCCACCTCACCTTTCCCGTTAAGCAGCCATAGTGTGTTTTCTAAACGTGTGACTCTGTTCTGTTTTGTAATTCAGTTCAATTGTAGCGGTTTTTACATTCCCTCTATAAGTGATAGCTTATGATAAGTGTCTTTTCCTGTGTGACTTATTTCACTTAGAATCGTCGTACCTAACTCCACTCATCTTGCTTCTACTAGCCTTATGACATTGATTTCATGTCTGAGTGATATTCCATTGTACATAAGGACCACAACTTCTTTATCCATTTTTCTCTTTCCTGGGATATTTAAGGTGTCATGAAGTGGAGGTTCTTGTCAACAGAGCAGCCCTAAACTTTGGGGTGCCTGTGTCTTGCTGATTTTTAGTTTTCCCAATTTATACGCCCATGAGTGGAAGTGCCCTATGCTCCCTAACCTGTGTTTTTTCGATGTTTCAGGACACACCGTACACTTCTCCAGAGTGCCTCTTGGCAATTTACATCCCGCCCATCAGCGTAGCAAGGCTGCCATTTCTCCATGGCCTGTCCTGCATTTCTGGTTTTTACACTTTTTTCAGCATAGCCCTTATGACCGATGGGAAGCGAGACTTCTTTGTAGCGCTGATTTGCCTTTCCAGGTTGCTTGGTTGGCCAAAAAGGGCGTATGCGTTTTTTCCTGAATATATTCAGGAAAAAACGCATACGCCCTTTTTGGCCAAGGGCATCATTGTCAACGTTTTGCCGCTTTTCATGTGCTTTAAAGGCGATTTGTATCTACCTCCTGAAATCTGTTTCCTGCAATTCTGCCTTGCTTTCAAATCCTCTTCGTTGCCTTCCCTCAATATATCTGTGGATGAGAGTTATCATTTATAACTCTGCGGGTTTGTGAATTGCAGTTTCCCTGAGCTCCATTTTTCAACTGTCTTTTTTGGGAGCTGGCCGCAAAAGCGCGGGATTGCCTCAGGCCCTATTCTGCTTCTGGGCGGCAGGCTGAGCCTGTGGTTAATTCTTCTTCCTGTTGGGAAAATAGAGTGACCTGTGCCTGTCCCAACACCTAGATCTAGTCTCTCATTGGTTGCCCCTCTTCCCGTTCATCCTCAGGACAAATTGCAACCTGTAGGGAACAGGAGGTTAAAGGTGCTGATTCTCCAAGTAGGGAGATTGCTAGTAAAATAGCTGGAATGGCGAAACCGAGCACAAGGAGATGAGAAATGAGGTGCGTTTTAGAAACCTTTCAAAATCACACGGTGTACCATCTTCTGGGTTTCTCATGCATGTTTTCGATGTAGGAAGATGCCCTTGAACCTGGAGATTTGGGACCCATGGGATGGGTACCACGCAGTATTACTTTAAAGGGTCTGCGTTTGCTCACCCAACCTCACCCAACCTCTCAGCCCCAAGAGTGTCCACCCTTATGTCTCATCCAGCTGTGGGTCTAGATATGGTCAATCCAGGTTGCATCACAGCCTCTGAACGAATTTTGTAAGAATTTCTCTCTCTTTCACTATCTTTTTTTGCGGGTTTTTAAAAGTAATTTATTTTTATAATGGGGTTTAGCTGCTTTTCATGGTTGTGTTTATGCGGCTTTACACCCACTTGACTCACTTCCAGACAGATATCAATACATAGGTTTTAAGATTCTTACTAGTCACATATATTCTTGTGCGGGGAATAGGGGGTGTTGAGTCCAGTTCACTGAGCAAGGAGTAGGTCTTGTCTATTACATATTGGGTGTATGGAACGGTATCTGAGCGAATTTGAAACCCTTGTTTTATGCATCACCCCACCTCACCTTTCCCGTTAAGCAGCCATAGTGTGTTTTCTAAACGTGTGACTCTGTTCTGTTTTGTAATTCAGTTCACGTGTAGCGGTTTTTACATTCTCTCTATAAGTGATAGCTTATGATAAGTGTCTTTTTCTGTGTGACTTATTTCACTTAGAATCGTCGTACCTAACTCCACTCATCTTGCTTCTACTAGCCTTATGACATTGATTTCATGTCTGAGTGATATTCAATTGTACATAAGGACCACAACTTCTTTATCCATTTTTCTCTTTCCTGGGATATTTAAGGTGTCATGAAGTGGAGGTTCTTGTCAACAGAGCAGCCCTAAACTTTGGGGTGCCTGTGTCTTGCTGATTTTTAGTTTTCCCAATTTATACGCCCATGAATGGACGTGCCCTATGCTCCCTAAGCTGAGTTTTTTCGATGTTTCAGGACACACCGTACACTTCTCCAGAGTGGCTGTTGGCAATTTACATCCCACCCATCACCGTAGCAAGGCTGCCATTTCTCCATGGCCTGTCCTGCATTTCTGGTTTTGACACTTTTTGCAGCATGGCCCTTTTGACCGATGGGAAGCGAGCCTTCTTTGTAGCGCTGATTTGCCTTTCCAGGTTGCTTGGTTGGCCAAAAAGGGCGTATGCGTGTTTTCCTGAATATACTCAGGAAAAAACGCATAAGCCCTTTTTGGCCAAGGGCATCATTGTCGACGTTTTGCCGCTTTTCATGTGCTTTCAAGGCGATTCGAATCTACCTCCTGAAATCTGTTTCCTGCAATTCTGCCTTGCTTTCAAATCCTCTTCGTTGCCTTCCCTCAATATATCTGTGGATGATAGTTATCATTTATAACTCTGCGGGTTTGTGAATTGCAGTGTCCCTGAGCTCCATTTTTCAACTCGGTTTTTTGGGAGCTGGCCGCAAAAGCGCAGGATTGCCTCAGGCCCTATTCTGCTTCTTGGCGCCAGGCTGAGCCTGTGGTTAATTCTTCTTCCTGATGGGAAAATAGAGTGACCTGTGCCTGTCCCAACACCTAGATCTAGTCTCTCATTGGTTGCCCCTCTTCCCGTTCATCCTCAGGACAAATTGCAACCTGTAGGGAACAGGAGCTTAAAGGTGCTGATTCTCCAAGTAGGGAGATTGCTAGTAAAGTAGCTGGAAAGGCGAACCCGAGCACAAGGAGTTGAGAAATGAGGTGCGTTTTAGAAACCTTTCCCGATCACACGGTGTACCATCTTCTGGGTTTCTCATGCATGTTTTCGATGTAGGAAGATGCCCTTGAACCTGGAGATTTGGGACCCATGGGATGGGTACCACGCAGTATTACTTTAAAGGGTCTGCGTATGCTCACCCAACCTCACCCAAACTCTCAGCCCCAAGAGTGTCCACACTTATGTCTCATCCAGGTGTGGGACTAGATATGGTCAATCCAGGTTGCATCACAGCCCCTGAACGAATTTTGTAAGAATTTCTCTCTCTTTCACTGTCTTTGTTTTACGGGTTTTTAAAAGTAATTTATTTTTATAATGGGGTTTAGCTGCTTTTCACGGCTGTGTTTATGCGGATTTACAGCCACTTGACTCACTTCCAGAAAGATATCAATACATAGGTTTTACGATTCTTACTAGTCAGATATATTCTTGTGCGGTGAATAGGGGGTGTTGAGTCCAGTTCACTGAGCAAGGAGTTGGTCTTTTCTATTACATATTGGGTGTATGGAACTGTATCTGAGAGAATTTGAAACCCTTGTTTTATGCATCACCCCACCTCACCTTTCCCGTTAAGCAGCCATAGTGTGTTTTCTAAACGTGTGAATCTGTTCTGTTTTGTAATTCAGTTCAAGTGTAGCAGTTTTTACATTCCCTCTATAAGTGATAGCTTATAATTAGTGTCTTTTTCTGTGTGACTTATTTCACTTAGAATCGTCGTACCTAAATCCACTCATCTTGCTTCTACTAGCCTTATGACATTGATTTCATGTCTGAGTGATATTCCATTGTACATAAGGACCACAACTTCTTTATCCATTTTTCTCTTTCCTGGGATATTTAAGGCGTCATGAAGTGGAGGTTCTTGTCAACAGAGCAGCCCTAAACTTTGGGGTGCCTGTGTCTTGCTGATTTTTAGTTTTCCCAATTTATACGCCCATGAATGGACGTGCCCTATGCTCCCTAAGCTGAGTTTTTTCGATGTTTCAGGACACACCGTACACTTCTCCAGAGTGGCTGTTGGCAATTTACATCCCACCCATCACCGTAGCAAGGCTGCCATTTCTCCATGGCCTGTCCTGCATTTCTGGTTTTGACACTTTTTGCAGCATGGCCCTTTTGACCGATGGGAAGCGAGCCTTCTTTGTAGCGCTGATTTGCCTTTCCAGGTTGCTTGGTTGGCCAAAAAGGGCGTATGCGTGTTTTCCTGAATATACTCAGGAAAAAACGCATAAGCCCTTTTTGGCCAAGGGCATCATTGTCGACGTTTTGCCGCTTTTCATGTGCTTTCAAGGCGATTCGAATCTACCTCCTGAAATCTGTTTCCTGCAATTCTGCCTTGCTTTCAAATCCTCTTCGTTGCCTTCCCTCAATATATCTGTGGATGATAGTTATCATTTATAACTCTGCGGGTTTGTGAATTGCAGTGTCCCTGAGCTCCATTTTTCAACTCGGTTTTTTGGGAGCTGGCCGCAAAAGCGCAGGATTGCCTCAGGCCCTATTCTGCTTCTTGGCGCCAGGCTGAGCCCGTGGTTAATTCTTCTTCCTGATGGGAAAATAGAGTGACCTGTGCCTGTCCCAACACCTAGATCTAGTCTCTCATTGGTTGCCCCTCTTCCCGTTCATCCTCAGGACAAATTGCAACCTGTAGGGAACAGGAGCTTAAAGGTGCTGATTCTCCAAGTAGGGAGATTGCTAGTAAAGTAGCTGGAAAGGCGAACCCGAGCACAAGGAGTTGAGAAATGAGGTGCGTTTTAGAAACCTTTCCCGATCACACGGTGTACCATCTTCTGGGTTTCTCATGCATGTTTTCGATGTAGGAAGATGCCCTTGAACCTGGAGATTTGGGACCCATGGGATGGGTACCACGCACTATTACTTTAAAGGTTCTGCGTTTGCTCACCCAACCTCACCCAACCTCTCAGCCTCAAGATTGTCCACCCTTATGCCTCATCCAGCTGTGGGTCTAGATATGGTCAATCCAGGTTGCATCACAGCCCCTGAAAGAATTTTGTAAGAATTTCTCTCTCTTTCACTGTCTTTGTTTTACGGGTTTTTAAAAGTAATTTATTTTTATAATGGGGTTTAGCTGCTTTTCACGGCTGTGTTTATGCGGCTTTACACCCACTTGACTCACTTCCAGACAGATATCAATACATAGGTTTTAAGATTCTTACTAGTCACATATATTCTTGTGCGGTGAATAGGGGGTGTTGAGTCCACTTCACTGAGCAAGGAGTAGGTCTTGTCTATTACATATTGGGTGTATGGATCGGTATCTGAGCGAATTTGAAACCCTTGTTTTATGCATCACCCCACCTCACCTTTCCCGTTAAGCAGCCATAGTGTGTTTTCTAAACGTGTGACTCTGTTCTGTTTTGTAATTCAGTTCAAGTGTAGCGGTTTTTACATTCCCTCTATAAGTGATAGCTTATGATAAGTGTCTTTTTCTGTGTGACTTATTTCACTTAGAATCGTCGTACCTAACTCCACTCATCTTGCTTCTACTAGCCTTATGACATTGATTTCATGTCTGAGTGATATTCCATTGTACATAAGGACCACAACTTCTTTATCCATTTTTCTCTTTCCTGGGATATTTAAGGTGTCATGAAGTGGAGGTTCTTGTCAACAGAGCAGCCCTAAACTTTGGGGTGCCTGTGTCTTGCTGATTTTTAGTTTTCCCAATTTATACGCCCATGAGTGGAAGTGCCCTATGCTCCCTAACCTGTGTTTTTTCGATGTTTCAGGACACACCGTACACTTCTCCAGAGTGCCTCTTGGCAATTTACATCCCGCCCATCAGCGTAGCAAGGCTGCCATTTCTCCATGGCCTGTCCTGCATTTCTGGTTTTTACACTTTTTTCAGCATAGCCCTTATGACCGATGGGAAGCGAGACTTCTTTGTAGCGCTGATTTGCCTTTCCAGGTTGCTTGGTTGGCCAAAAAGGGCGTATGCGTTTTTTCCTGAATATATTCAGGAAAAAACGCATACGCCCTTTTTGGCCAAGGGCATCATTGTCGACGTTTTGCCGCTTTTCATGTGCTTTAAAGGCGATTCGTATCTACCTCCTGAAATCTGTTTCCTGCAATTCTGCCTTGCTTTCAAATCCTCTTCGTTGCCTTCCCTCAATATATTTCTGGACGAGAGTTATCATTTATAACTCTGAGGTTTTTGAATTGCAGTTTCCCTGAGCTCCATTTTTCAACTGTCTTTTTTGGGAGCTGGCCGCAAAAGCGCGGGATTGCCTCAGGCCCTATTCTGCTTCTGGGCGGCAGGCTGAGCCTGTGGTTAATTCTTCTTCCTGATGGGAAAATAGAGTGACCTGTGCCTGTCCCAACACCTAGATCTAGTCTCTCATTGGTTGCCCCTCTTCCCGTTCATCCTCAGGACAAATTGCAACCTGTAGGGAACAGGAGGTTAAAGGTGCTGATTCTCCAAGTAGGGAGATTGCTAGTAAAGTAGCTGGAATGGCGAAACCGAGCACAAGGAGATGAGAAATGAGGTGCGTTTTAGAAACCTTTCAAAATCACACGGTGTACCATCTTCTGGGTTTCTCATGTATGTTCTCGATGTAGGAAGATGCCCTTGAACCTGGAGATTTGGGACGCATGGGATGGGTACCACGCAGTATTACTTTAAAGGGTCTGCGTTTGCTCACCCAACCTCACCCAACCTCTCAGCCCCAAGAGTGTCCACCCTTATGTCTCATCCAGCTGTGGGTCTAGATATGGTCAATCCAGGTTGCATCACAGCCTCTGAACGAATTTTGTAAGAATTTCTGTCTCTTTCACTGTCTTTGTTTTACGGGTTTTTAAAAGTAATTTATTTTTATAATGGGGTTTAGCTGCTTTTCATGGCTGTGTTTATGCGGCTTTACACCCACTTGACTCACTTCCAGACAGATATCAATACATAGGTTTTAAGATTCTTACTAGTCACATATATTCTTGTGTGGTGAATAGGGGGTGTTGAGTCCAGTTCACTGAGCAAGGAGTAGGTCTTGTCTATTACATATTGGGTGTATGGAACGGTATGTGAGCGAATTTGAAACCATTGTTTTATGCATCACCCCACCTCACCTTTCCTGTTAAGCAGCTATAGTGTGTTTTCTAAACGTGTGACTCTGTTCTGTTTTGTAATTCAGTTCAAGTGTAGCGGTTTTTACATTCCCTCTATAAGTGATAGCTTATGATAAGTGTCTTTTTCTGTGTGACTTATTTCACTTAGAATCGTCGTACCTAACTCCACTCATCTTGCTTCTACTAGCCTTATGACATTGATTTCATGTCTGAGTGATATTCCATTGTACATAAGGACCACAACTTCTTTATCCATTTTTCTCTTTCCTGGGATATTTAAGGTGTCATGAAGTGGAGGTTCTTGTCAACAGAGCAGCCCTAAACTTTCGGGTGCCTGTGACTTGCTGATTTTTAGTTTTTCCAATTTATACGCCCATGAGTGGACGTGCCCTATGCTCCCTAAGCTGTTTTTTTTCCATGTTTCAGGACACAACGTACACTTCTCCAGAGTGGCTGTTGGCAATTTACATCCCGCCCATCAGTGTAGCAAGGCTGCCATTTCTCCATTGCCTGTCCTGCATTTCTGGTTTTGACACTTTTTGCAGCATGGCCCTTTTCACCGATGGGAAGCGAGACTTCTTTGTAGCGCTGATTTGCCTTTCCAGGTTGCTTGGTTGGCCAAAAAGGGCGTATGCGTTTTTTCCTGAATATATTCAGGAAAAAACGCATACGCCCTTTTTGGCCAAGGGCATCATTGTCGACGTTTTGCCGCTTTTCATGTGCTTTAAAGGCGATTCGTATCTACCTCCTGAAATCTGTTTCCTGCAATTCTGCCTTGCTTTCAAATCCTCTTCGTTGCCTTCCCTCAATATATTTGTGGACGAGAGTTATCATTTATAACTCTGAGGTTTTTGAATTGCAGTTTCCCTGAGCTCCATTTTTCAACTGTCTTTTTTGGGAGCTGGCCGCAAAAGCGCGGGATTGCCTCAGGCCCTATTCTGCTTCTGGGCGGCAGGCTGAGCCTGTGGTTAATTCTTCTTCCTGATGGGAAAATAGAGTGACCTGTGCCTGTCCCAACACCTAGATCTAGTCTCTCATTGGTTGCCCCTCTTCCCGTTCATCCTCAGGACAAATTGCAACCTGTAGGGAACAGGAGGTTAAAGGTGCTGATTCTCCAAGTAGGGAGATTGCTAGTAAAGTAGCTGGAATGGCGAAACCGAGCACAAGGAGATGAGAAATGAGGTGCGTTTTAGAAACCTTTCAAAATCACACGGTGTACCATCTTCTGGGTTTCTCATGCATGTTCTCGATGTAGGAAGATGCCCTTGAACCTGGAGATTTGGGACCCATGGGATGGGTACCACGCAGTATTACTTTAAAGGGTCTGCGTTTGCTCACCCAACCTCACCCAACCTCTCAGCCCCAAGAGTGTCCACCCTTATGTCTCATCCAGGTGTGGGTCTATATATGGTCAATCCAGGTTGCATCACAGCCTCTGAACGAATTTTGTAAGTATTTCTCTCTCTTTCACTGTCTTTGTTTTACGGGTTTTTAAAAGTAATTTATTTTTATAATGGGGTTTAGCTGCTTTTCATGGTTGTGTTTATGCGGCTTTACACCCACTTGACTCACTTCCAGACAGATATCAATACATAGGTTTTAAGATTCTTACTAGTCACATATATTTTTGTGCGGGGAATAGGGGGTGTTGAGTCCAGTTCACTGAGCAAGGAGTAGGTCTTGTCTATTACATATTGGGTGTATGGAACGGTATGTGAGCGAATTTGAAACCATTGTTTTATGCATCACCCCACCTCACCTTTCCTGTTAAGCAGCTATAGTGTGTTTTCTAAACGTGTGACTCTGTTCTGTTTTGTAATTCAGTTCAAGTGTAGCGGTTTTTACATTCCCTCTATAAGTGATAGCTTATGATAAGTGTCTTTTTCTGTGTGACTTATTTCACTTAGAATCGTCGTACCTAACTCCACTCATCTTGCTTCTACTAGCATTATAACATTGATTTCATGTCTGAGTGATATTCCATTGTACATAAGGACCACAACTTCTTTATCCATTTTTCTCTTTCCTGGGATATTTAAGGTGTCATGAAGTGGAGGTTCTTGTCAACAGAGCAGCCCTAAACATTCTGGTGCCTGTGTCTTGCTGATTTTTAGTTTTTCCAATTTATACGCCCATGAGTGGACGTGCCCTATGCTCCCTAAGCTGTTTTTTTTCCATGTTTCAGGACACAACGTACACTTCTCCAGAGTGGCTGTTGGCAATTTACATCCCGCCCATCAGTGTAGCAAGGCTGCCATTTCTCCATGGCCTGTCCTGGATTTCTGGGTTTGACACTTTTTGCAGCATGGCCCTTTTGACCGAAGGGAAGCGAGACTTCTTTGTAGCGCTGATTTGCCTTTCCAGGTTGCTTGGTTGGCCAAAAAGGGCGTATGCGTTTTTTCCTGAATATATTCAGGAAAAAACGCATACGCCCTTTTTGGCCAAGGGCATCATTGTCGACGTTTTGCCGATTTTCATGTGCTTTAAAGGCGATTCGTATCTACCTCCTGAAATTTGTTTCCTGCAATTCTGCCTTGCTTTCAAATCCTCTTCGTTGCCTTCCCTCAATATATCTGTGGATGAGAGTTATCATTTATAACTCTGCGGGTTTGTGAATTGCAGTTTCCCTGAGCTCCATTTTTCAACTGTCTTTTTTTGGGAGCTGGCCTCAAAAGCGCGGGATTGCCTCAGGCCCTATTCTGCTTCTGGGCGGCAGGCTGAGCATGTGGTTAATTCTTCTTCCTGTTGGGAAAATAGAGTGACCTGTGCCTGTCCCAACACCTAGATCTAGTCTCTCATTGGTTGCCCCTCTTCCCGTTCACCCTCAGGACAAATTGCAACCTGTAGGGAACAGGAGGTTAAAGGTGCTGATTCTCCAAGTATGGAGATTGCTAGTAAAATAGCTGGAATGGCGAAACCGAGCACAAGGAGATGAGAAATGAGGTGCGTTTTAGAAACCTTTCAAAATCACACGGTGTACCATCTTCTGGGTTTCTCATGCATGTTTTTGATGTAGGAAGATGCCCTTGAACCTGGAGATTTGGGACCCATGGGATGGGTACCACGCAGTATTACTTTAAAGGGTCTGCGTTTGCTCACCCAACCTCACCCAACCTCTCAGCCCCAAGAGTGTCCACCCTTATGTCTCATCCAGGTGTGGGTCTAGATATGGTCAATCCAGGTTGCATCACAGCCTCTGAACGAATTTTGTAAGAATTTCTCTCTCTTTCACTATCTTTTTTTGCGGGTTTTTAAAAGTAATTTATTTTTATAATGGGGTTTAGCTGCTTTTCATGGTTGTGTTTATGCGGCTTTACACCCACTTGACTCACTTCCAGACAGATATCAATACATAGGTTTTAAGATTCTTACTAGTCACATATATTCTTGTGCGGGGAATAGGGGGTGTTGAGTCCAGTTCACTGAGCAAGGAGTAGGTCTTGTCTATTACATATTGGGTGTATGGAACGGTATCTGAGCGAATTTGAAACCCTTGTTTTATGCATCACCCCACCTCACCTTTCCCGTTAAGCAGCCATAGTGTGTTTTCTAAACGTGTGACTCTGTTCTGTTTTGTAATTCAGTTCACGTGTATCGGTTTTTACATTCTCTCTATAAGTGATAGCTTATGATAAGTGTCTTTTTCTGTGTGACTTATTTCACTTAGAATCGTCGTACCTAACTCCACTCATCTTGCTTCTACTAGCCTTATGACATTGATTTCATGTCTGAGTGATATTCCATTGTACATAAGGACCACAACTTCTTTATCCATTTTTCTCTTTCCTGGGATATTTAAGGTGTCATGAAGTGGAGGTTCTTGTCAACAGAGCAGCCCTAAACTTTGGGGTGCCTGTGTCTTGCTGATTTTTAGTTTTCCCAATTTATACGCCCATGAATGGACGTGCCCTATGCTCCCTAAGCTGAGTTTTTTCGATGTTTCAGGACACACCGTACACTTCTCCAGAGTGGCTGTTGGCAATTTACATCCCACCCATCACCGTAGCAAGGCTGCCATTTCTCCATGGCCTGTCCTGCATTTCTGGTTTTGACACTTTTTGCAGCATGGCCCTTTTGACCGATGGGAAGCGAGCCTTCATTGTAGCGCTGATTTGCCTTTCCAGGTTGCTTGGTTGGCCAAAAAGGGCGTATGCGTGTTTTCCTGAATATACTCAGGAAAATACGCATAAGCCCTTTTTGGCCAAGGGCATCATTGTCGACGTTTTGCCGCTTTTCATGTGCTTTCAAGGCGATTCGAATCTACCTCCTGAAATCTGTTTCCTGCAATTCTGCCTTGCTTTCAAATCCTCTTCGTTGCCTTCCCTCAATATATCTGTGGATGATAGTTATCATTTATAACTCTGCGGGTTTGTGAATTGCAGTGTCCCTGAGCTCCATTTTTCAACTCGGTTTTTTGGGAGCTGGCCGCAAAAGCGCAGGATTGCCTCAGGCCCTATTCTGCTTCTTGGCGCCAGGCTGAGCCTGTGGTTAATTCTTCTTCCTGATGGGAAAATAGAGTGACCTGTGCCTGTCCCAACACCTAGATCTAGTCTCTCATTGGTTGCCCCTCTTCCCGTTCATCCTCAGGACAAATTGCAACCTGTAGGGAACAGGAGCTTAAAGGTGCTGATTCTCCAAGTAGGGAGATTGCTAGTAAAATAGCTGGAATGGCGAACCCGAGCACAAGGAGATGAGAAATGAGGTGCGTTTTAGAAACCTTTCCCGATCACACGGTGTACCATCTTCTGGGTTTCTCATGCATGTTTTCGATGTAGGAAGATGCCCTTGAACCTGGAGATTTGGGACCCATGGGATGGGTACCACGCACTATTACTTTAAAGGTTCTGCGTTTGCTCACCCAACCTCACCCAACCTCTCAGCCTCAAGATTGTCCACCCTTATGCCTCATCCAGCTGTGGGTCTAGATATGGTCAATCCAGGTTGCATCACAGCCCCTGAACGAATTTTGTAAGAATTTCTCTCTCTTTCACTGTCTTTGTTTTACGGGTTTTTAAAAGTAATTTATTTTTATAATGGGGTTTAGCTGCTTTTCACGGCTGTGTTTATGCGGCTTTACACCCACTTGACTCACTTCCAGACAGATATCAATACATAGGTTTTAAGATTCTTACTAGTCACATATATTCTTGTGCGGTGAATAGGGGGTGTTGAGTCCACTTCACTGAGCAAGGAGTAGGTCTTGTCTATTACATATTGGGTGTATGGATCGGTATCTGAGCGAATTTGAAACCCTTGTTTTATGCATCACCCCACCTCACCTTTCCCGTTAAGCAGCCATAGTGTGTTTTCTAAACGTGTGACTCTGTTCTGTTTTGTAATTCAGTTCAAGTGTAGCAGTTTTTACATTCCCTCTATAAGTGATAGCTTATGATAAGTGTCTTTTTCTGTGTGACTTATTTCACTTAGAATCGTCGTACCTAACTCCACTCATCTTGCTTCTACTAGCCTTATGACATTGATTTCATGTCTGAGTGATATTCCATTGTACATAAGGACCACAACTTCTTTATCCATTTTTCTCTTTCCTGGGATATTTAAGGTGTCATGAAGTGGAGGTTCTTGTCAACAGAGCAGCCCTAAACTTTGGGGTGCCTGTGTCTTGCTGATTTTTAGTTTTCCCAATTTATACGCCCATGAGTGGAAGTGCCCTATGCTCCCTAACCTGTGTTTTTTCGATGTTTCAGGACACACCGTACACTTCTCCAGAGTGCCTCTTGGCAATTTACATCCCGCCCACCAGCGTAGCAAGGCTGCCATTTCTCCATGGCCTGTCCTGCATTTCTGGTTTTTACACTTTTTTCAGCATAGCCCTTATGACCGATGGGAAGCGAGACTTCTTTGTAGCGCTGATTTTCCTTTCCAGGTTGCTTGGTTGGCCAAAAAGGGCGTATGCGTATTTTCCTGAATATATTCAGGAAAAAACGCATACGCCCTTTTTGACCAAGGGCATCATTGTCGACCTTTTGCCGCTTTTCATGTGCTTTCAAATCGATTTGAATCTACCTCCTGAAATCTGTTTCCTGCAATTCTGCCTTGCTTTCAAATCCTCTTCATTGCCTTCCCTCAATATATTTGTGGACGAGAGTTATCATTTATAACTTTGAAGGTTTGTGAATTGCAGTGCTCATGTGCTCCATTTTTCAACGGGCTTTTTTGGGAGCTGGCCGCAAAAGCGCAGGATTGCTTCAGACCCTCTTCTGGTTCTGTGGGGCAGGCTGAGCCTGTGGTTAATTCTTCTTCCTAATGAGAAAAAAGATTGACTTGTGCCTGTCACAAAACCTAGAGCAAGTCTCTCATTGGTTCCCCCACTTCCCGTTCATTCTCAGGACAAATTGCAACCTGTACAGAACAGGAGGTTAAAGGTGCTGATTCTCCAAGGGGGGAGATTGCTAGTAGAGTGGATGGAATGGCGAACCCGAGCACAAGGAGATGAGAAATGAGGTGCCTTTTAGAAACCTTTCCCAATCAGAAGGTGTACCATCTTCTGGGTTTCTAGTACATGTTTTCGATGTAGGTAGATGCCCTTGAACCTGGAGATTTGGGACCCATTGGACGGGTACCACGCAGTATTACTTTAAAGGGTCTGCATTTGCTCACCCAACCTCACCAAACCTCTCAGCCCCAAGAGTGTCCACCCTTATATCTCATCTAGCTGTGGGTCTAGATATGGTAAATCCAGGTTGCATCACAGCCCCTGAACGAATTGTGTCAGAATTTCTCTCTCTTTCACTCTCTTTGTTGCATGGGTTTTTAAAAGCAATTGATTTTTATAATGGGCTTTAGCTGCTTTTCACTGCTGTGTTTATGCGGCTTTACACCCACTTTACTCACTTCCAGACAGATATCAATACATAGGTTTTAAGATTCTTACTAGTCAGATATATTCTTGTGCGGTGAATAGTGGGTGTTTAGTCCAGTTCCCTGAGCAAGGAGTAGGTCTTGTCTAGTACATATTGGGTTTATGGAACGGTATCTGAGCTAATTAGAAACCCTTGTTTTATGCATCACCCCACCTCACCTTTCCCGTTAAGAAGCCATAGTGTGTTTTCAAAATGTGTGACTCTGTTCTGTTTTGTAATTCAGTTCAATGGTAACGGTTTTTACATTCCCTCTATAAGTGATATCTTATAATAAGTGTCTTTTTCTGTGTGACTTATTTCACTTACAATCGTCATACCTAAATCCACTCATCATGCTGCTACTTGCCTTAGGACATTGATTTCATGGCTGAGTGAAATTCCATTGTACATAAGGACCTCAACATCTTTATCCATTTTAATATTTCCTGGGATATTTAAGGAGTCATGAAGTGGAGGTTCTTGTCACCAGAGCAGCCCTAAATTTTGGGGTGCCTGTGTCTTGCTGATTTTTAGTTTTCCCTATTTACACACCCATGAGTGGAAGTGCCCTGTGCTCTCTAAGTTGTGTGTTTTAGATGTTTCAGGACACACCGTACACTTCTCCAGAGTGGCTGTTGGCAATTTACATCCCGCCCATCAGCGTAGCAAGGCTGCCATTTCTCCATGGCCTGTCCTGCATTTCTGGTTTTGACACTTTTTTCAGCACGGCCTTTGAACGATGGGAAGCGAGACTTCATTGTAGCGCTGATTTGCCTTTCCAGGTTGCTTGGTTGGCCAAAAAGGGCGTATGCGTTTTTTCCTGAATATATTCAGGAAAAAACGTATATGCCCTTTTAGGCCAAGGGCATCATTGTCCACGTTTTGCCCCTTTTCATGTGCTTTAAAGGCGATTCGAATCTACCTCCTGATACCTGTTTCCTGCAATTCTGCCTTGCTTTCAAATCCTCTTCATTGCCTTCCCTCAATATATTTGTGTACGAGACTTATCATTTATAACTCTGCAGGTTTGTGAATTGCAGTGTCCCTGAGCTCCATTTTTCAACTGGATTTTTTGGGAGCTGGCCGCAAATGCGCAGGATTGCTTCAGGCCCTATTCTGGTTCCGGGGGGCATGCTGAGCCTGTGGTTAATTCTTCTTCCTGATGGGAAAATAGAGTGACCTGTGCCTGTCACAACACCTAGATCTAGTCTCTCATTGGTTCCCCCTCTTCCCGTTCATCCTCAGGACAAATTGCAACCTGCAGAGAAGAGGAGGTTAAAGGTGCTTATTCCCCAATAGGGAGATTCCTAGTAAAGTGGCTGGAAAGGCGAACCCTAGCACAAGGAGATGAGAAATGAGGTGCGTTTCAGAAGCCTTTCCCGATCAGACGGTGTACCATCTTCTGGGTTTCTCATGCATGTTTTCGATGTAGGAAGATGCCCTTGAACCTGGAGATTTGGGACCCATGGGATGGGTACCACGCAGTATTATTTTAAAGGGTCTGCGTTTGCTCACCCAACGTCACCCAAAGTCTCAGCCCCTTGAGTGCCCACCTTTATGTCTCAATCACCTGTGGGTCTAGATATGGTCAATCCAGGTTGCATCACAGCCCCTGAACGAATTTTGTAAGAATTTCTCTTTCTTTCCCTGTCTTTGTTTCACGGGTTTTTAAAGGTAATTTATTTTTAAAATGGGGTTTAGCTGCTTTTCATGGCTGTGTTTATGCCACTTTACACTCACTTGACTCTCTTCCAGAGAGAGATCAATACATAGGTTTTCAGATTCTTACTAGACAGATATATTCTTGTGCGGTGAATAGGGGGTGTTGAGTCCAGTTCACTGAGCAAGGAGTAGGTCTTGTCTATTACATATTTGGTTTATGGAACGGTATCTGAGCTAATTTGAAACCCTTGTTTTATGCATCACCCCACCTCACCTTTCGCGTTAAGCAGCCATAGTGTGTTTTCAAAATGTGTGACTCTGTTCTGTTTTGTAATTCAGTTCAAGGGTATCAGTTTTTACATTCCCTCTCTAAGTGATATCTAATGATAAGTGTGTTTTTCTGTGTGACTTATTTCACTTAGAATCGTCGTACCTAAATCCACTCATCATGCTGCTACTAGCCTTAGGACATTGATTTCATGGCTGAATGATATTCCATTGTACATAAGGACCACAACTTCTTTACCATTTTTTTCATCCCTGGGATATTTAAGATGTACACAAGTGGAGGTTCTTGTAACCAGAGCAGCCCTTTAACTTCTGGGTGCCTGTGTCTTTTTGATTTTTATTTTTCCAATTTATACGCCCATGAATGGATGTGCCCCTTTCTCTCTAGCTGTGTTTTTTAGATGTTTTAGGAAATACCATACCCTTCTCCAGAGTCGCCATTGGCAATTTACATCCCGACCATCAGTGTAACAATGCTCCCTGTCCTCCCTGGCCTCTCCAGTATTTTTTTTTACACTTTTTTAGGAAGGCGCTTTTGACCGATGGGAAGTGAGACTTCTTTGTAGTGCTGAATTTTATTTCCGGCTTGCTTGGTTGGCCAAAGAGGGCCTATGCGTTTTTTCCTGAATTTATTCAGAAAAAAACACATATGCTCTTTTTGGCCTTGTGCATCATTGTCGACGTTTGGCCGCTTTTCATGTGCTTTAGGGGCTATTCGAATCTGACTCCTGAAATCTGTTTCCTGCAATTCTGCCTTCCTTTCCAATCCTGTTCATTGACTTCCCTCAATATAATTTTGGACGATAGTTATAATTTATAACTCTGCAGGTTTGTGAATTGCAGTGCCCCTGACCTCCATTTTTCAACTCGCTTTTTTGGGAGCTGTCCGCAGAACCGCTGGTTTGCTTCTGGCCCTACTCTGGTTCCCGGTGGCAGGCTAAGCCTTTGCTTAATTCTTCTTCCTGATTGGAAAGTAGAGTGACATGTTCCTGTCCGAACATTTAGGGCTTGGCTCTCCTTGTTTCTCCTCCTTCCCCTTCTTCCTTTGGAAAAATTCCAAATTTTGTGCAACTGGATGTTGAAGGTGCTGACATCCTCAAGTGGGGAGATTTTAAGGAAAAAGGCTGGAGGGGTGAACCCAACAACCAGGAAATTAGGAGTTTTTGTGCCTTTTCCAAAATCTCCCTGATCCAACCGTGTTCCATCTTCTGGGTGTCACAGGCATGTTTTAGCTGTAGGAAAGGTCCCGTGTATGTAAGGAGAACACCAGGGATTTTTCCAAATCAGTGTCTCCCCGAACTCCAATCTGGGGAATTTTTAAGCTACTGGTACATGTGTGTTCTTTAAGGGACTTGGGCCTTAGTCAGAGTCCGAACTTTAGATGATTGAAGTCTTCAGGTTCAGAAACGCTCACCATCGGCCTCCTTTAGTTTCCATTTTATCTGTAGTTGATAGATGATGTCGATATAGATATCTATTGTTTTTCAGATTATTTCCCCTTAGGGGTCATTACAAAATATTGAGTATAGTTCCCTGTGTTATACAGTAGTTCCTTGTTGATGATATATTTTATACATAGCAGTGTGTATATGTTAATCTGAAACTGTTAATTTATCCCTCCTCCCACCTTTCCCCTTTGGTAATAAAAAAATATAAGATTTTATACTTCTCAGAAATCTAGGAGCTGAAAGAGAGGTATCATTTTCAATGGAAAATCATTCAAAACAAGGTTGAAACTTCAACCAAGATTATTAGATGTCCATCCTTGGAAAGAAATCACTGCATTTCTCTACTGTTGACCTGACAAATAAGACAAACCCCTCCACTGAACTTGCTTATAATAAAGTGATGGAAATATCAAATGGAAGTGTTAGAAACATCTTATTTTACACGAGCCTTATACACTGCTTTATGTTAATTACAGTTTGGCTCACACATCTGTTCTTTGAAGTTACAATGTTCTCAAATTCTGTTACTGATCCTGCAGAGTGGGTCCCAACAAGGGTCTCCCTGCCCAGTGTCATTGGAGCCAACAGATCGAGACTGACTTTGGTTCAGAAGCAAAGGAAAACTTTATATTTTGATCAGAGAATGGAGAGGTGAGAGTGTGTGCTCCCTTGCGGGTTGTGGGCCGGGCTGCTGTGTAGAGATCCTGGCAGCGTCAGCAGGAGGGAGGGGGTAGAGCTCTCGAGGGCCGGGTTGGCTGGAGCTCAGGCTCTATGTCGCAGAGTCTGCACGGGACCCCACGAGCTGAGGTGTCGGCCCAGCCATTTTGCACTAGGAAATCGGGTCTGAAGTGTCGGGTGTGGGACCTCTGCATGTGGAAACCTAGGAGCAAGTGAAATTAGACAAAGCACAAAGGAAAAAATGGTTAGACTTTATTTTATTGCCCAGATTCTATTTTCATCTCCCAGGAATTTTTCATGGGCTTTGCCAGTGACAAAGCCCTCCTCTGCCTTTTGTCCCATTCCTCATTCTTGGGGTGCTGAGGGTGCATACACCTCTTCTGTAAATGCTTCGTGCTGAGTTGGGTGTCCTCATACCCGGGGCGAGGGGGAGGACTTCTCCCAAGCAGCCTCCATGTGAGGTTGATTGTCCCCAGGCCTCCTCCCTCACTGCTCGTCTGCCTGAGCACCAGCATTGGAAGTTTTATAGATTCTAATGATCTTTAAGGGTCCAGGAAAGAGATGTGCAGAGACGCTGGGGGGGGGTGGGCCGTTTTACCCTGCTCCACATTGGTTCGGCCCCCTTAGGCTGACGGTTTCTGCCAGCCTAGATGCTCTGACCAGTAGTCTGCGCTTTCTTCAGTTAGGCCACTGAATTAACGTACAAGCAGCACCAGGTGTCAGAGCCCTGCTTGCTCAACTCCCAGACAGTCCAGGGCCGGTGGTGATCCAGGACCATGATGGCCACTCAGTCAACGGCCTTTTGAAGTAGCCAGGAGTACAGCCGGTCTCATTGGCCGCCGTCACCGCGGTGTCTGTAGGCTTTTCTATGGTGGCAGCGTTATTTACGGTTCCCCTACCAAGTTTATTAGCTCCGCTCTGGGTGCAGTAAGTCCTGTAAGCAATAGTCTGCTCTTTTGGGGCACACTCTTGTTGTTTTCTGAGAGAAGCTCCAGGTCAAGTGATGGTCACACGAGTCGTCATGGGGGCCCATTGCCCCAGGTTGTCTCTCTGGAGGTTGGTGTTGGAGGGCCTCCTCACTCGAGGTCATTGTGCCCACGGAGCAATCCCTGCAACTTCAGGGCATGGTGGGTGGTTAGGATCACCAAGTGGCGTCCTTTTCCCTTAGGAGGGAGCTGGCCTTGTGGGCTGCTGATTTCCAGGTTTTTAGATACCCCCAGTATCCTGGTCGGATGGGGTGGCTGGCCAATGCCTGGAGGGCATTCTTGCATTGTTCCATTTCAAGTGGTCCCAGTTTTTGCACTAATACTCCAAGGGCGATTCGCCTTGGACCAGGAATGTAAAGGTCAAAGGGTTTAGCTAACTTAGGGAGGTCCAGGGCACGGGTCTGAACTGACTGCTCTTTCCATTCTTGAAAGGCCGCTTCTGGATTCTATTCAAAAGGATCATCATCTTTTCCTTTCAGTGTTTCATATAGAGGCCCAGCTATTAGACTGTAGTTAGGGATCCAGATGCAGCAAACCCCGGTCTCCCCAGGAACCCCTAAGCTGTCTTCTAGTTTCAGGAAGGGTGAGGCTGCAAATGGCTTCTTCCCTTTCCTGGGGTGGGCTTCTCCGACCTTCTGAGCGAATGAAGCCCAAGAAGGTCACCTTAGTTTGTGATATTTGAGCCTTTTTCTTGGACACCTTCTATCTTTTATTGGCTAGGTAGTTCAGAGGCCTCCTTAGTCGGGCTGGTGATCAGAATGTCATCTGCATATTGAAGGAGGGTTCCCTTCTCCAGAGGTAGATCTTTTAGGTCTTTAGCTAACGTTTCCCCAAAGATGGTGTGGGAATTTTTGAACCCCTGGGGCAGGACGGCCCAGCAGTATTGTTTTTGTTGTATGTTGAGTCCTGCCACTCACAGCCAAAATTTCTTGTGACTCTGGGACGAATGGAATACAGAAGAAGGCATCATTGAAGTCTAATACAGAATACCATGTCCTGGTGGATGGTAGAATGACCAGCAGGGTGTAGGAATTAGGAACTACTAGATGTATATCCTCTGTGGCTTCACTGACTGTCCTGGCGTCCTCTACCAGGTCCCCAGCAGCCCATGGGGCTCTGGTGGTCAGGCCCCTCCCAGGATATGGAGCTCACCTGGGCAGGTACCCAGCAGCCCACGGGGCTGTGGTGGTTAGGCCCCTCCCAGGATATGGAGCTCACCTGGGCAGGTACCCAGCAGCCCACGGGGCTCTCGTGGGCAGGCCCCTCCCTGGATATGGAGCTCCCGTGGACAGGTACCCCGACAGGGCTGGGCACACAGGAACTGTGCACATAGCCCTCATTGCAGAGCACCCCCAGCACACCTGTCACTCAGAGCTGACACAGAGCACCTCAGAGCAGAGCTTGAACTAATAAACAGCAGCTCCAACAGGTCTGTGACCCTAGGCTTCACTCTGTACGACCTCCCTCTGCCTGGTCTTCCAGGGGCTTCCACAGCAGCCGGGGCACCAGGCCTCTGTCTCCACCCACCACCCCTCCTCTCCCTGACTCCTGGGTTCCTCTCATTAGCAGAGGGTCTTCTTGAAGTTGTCTCCCACTCATGGACCAGATAAAATGATTAGAAAACAAGCCAGGGCTGCCGCCCCTTATCTATCCTGACTCTCGGGACCCTACACCTGTTCCTCGGATCTGGCCGGTGCAGCAAGGCCCATTTTCTGCAAATCTGAGCCCCTGAGGGGCGAGGATTGGCTGACCTGGGCAGCCTGACCCGGCCGGCCAGCCCTTCCCAGGTGTGCCTGGGTTGAGGTCAATATAAACACCCCTCCAGGCAGCAAAAGCTTCTGCAGCTGTGCCTGACGCCATATTCTCTGCCCCATCAGCAGTCTCGGGGTTGGGCTGGTGAGAGGCAGTAGGGCCCACGGCTCTATGAGTGGCCCGTTGTGACTGGGGCTCTACTGGACTTTCTGCAGTAGTTGCCGGGCTGCCACCTGCTAAAGAAGAGGATGTGTCACCCATACTTGCTGCTGGAATTTCTCCCCGGGCAGAGGTAAGGAAGGAAAAAAGCAGTGGGGGCCGGGACAGGAGGGGTACCTCAGGCAGGGAAATGGAAAGTTTCCAGACAAGCGCCCGGGGCCAGGACCATCCTGGCTGGCCTGCAGGCACCAAGTCGGCCTGCGTGCTGTTGCTGGTGTGACTCCAAGCCTCTTCCTCTAGTTTTTAGTCTTTGCACACATTCAGGTGTTTTACCTGGGAACGGTGGGAAAAGTTCAGCAGCAGCTGGCCTGGGGCTCAGCTCACGTTTAGTCAGAGACGCCTCCTCACAGTCCCCCAGCTTTGCAATGAGGACGCTCCTTGTGTGGGGGCTGCTGGCTGCATGGGAGATGATTCCCCACCTGTGACCAACTTAAGAATTGTTTACCACTGGAGCAAGTGCGCTGATAGGGTTTTCCTCTGTATGACCAGTGGGTTCAGTTTTTTTTTTTTTCTTTTTTGGGTCAAAGTAAGTTTTATTCCTCTTTTTGTATTTATGGATATAAGCATGGAAATCATTCATTCATATAAATACGTCTATGGGAAGGACAGAACTTTTTTTTCTGTTTTATTTTCTTAAGTATTATTTATTTTTTAATTTTTGAATTTATTTTATTCATTTTTTTATACAGCAGGCTCTTATTGGTTATCTATTTTATACATATAAGTGTATATATGTCAATCCCAGGGTCGCAATTCATCCCACCACCACCACCCTGCCACTTTCCCCCCTTGGTGTCCATACATTTGTTCTCTACATCTGTGTCTCTATTTCTGCCTTGCAAACCAGTTCATCTTTACCATTTTTCTAGGTTCTACATGTATGCGTTAATATACGATATTTGTTTTTCTCTTTCTGACTTACTTCACTCTGTATGACAGTCTCTAGATCTATCCACGTCTCTACAAATGACCCAATTTCATTCCTTTTTATGGCTGAGTAATATTCCATTTTATATATGTAGCACATCTTTTCCGTTCGTCTGTCTATGGGCATTTAGGTTGCTTCCATGACCTGGCTATTGTAAATAGTGCTGCAATGAATATTGTGGTGAATATGTCTTTTTGAATTATGGTTTTCTCTGGGTATATGGCCAGTAGTGGGATTGCTGGGTCATATGGTAATTCTATTTTTAGTTTTTTAAGGAACCTCCATACTGTTCTCCATAGTGACTGTATCAATTTACATTCCCACAAATAGTGTAAGAGGGTTCCCTTTTCTCCACACCCTCTCCAGCATTTGTTGTTTGTAGATTTTCTGATGATGCCCATTCTAACTCGTGTGAGGTGATACCTCATTGTAGTTTTGGTTTATATTTCTCTAATAATTAGTGATGTTGAGTAGCTTTTCATGTGTTTCTTGGTCATCTGTATGTCTTCTTGGGACAAATGTCTATTTACGTCATCTGCCCATTTTTGGATTGGTTTGTTTGTTTTTTTACTGTTGAGCTGCATGAGCTGTTTATATACATTGGAGATTAATCCTTTGTCCATTGATTCGTTTGCAAATATTTTCTCCCATTCTGAGGGTTGTCTTTTCGTCTTGTTTGTAGTTTCCTTTGCTTTGCAAAAGCTTTTAGGTTTCATTTGCTCCCATTTGTTTTTGTTTTTTTTTTTATTCCATTACTCTAGGAGGTGGATCAAAAAAGATCTTGCTGTGATTTATGTCAAAGAGTATTCTTCCTATGTTTTCCTCTAAGAGTTTTATAGTGTCCGGTCTTACATTTTGGTCTCTAATCCATTTGGAGTTTATTTTTTGTGTATGGTGTTAGGGAGTGTTCTAATTTCATTCTTTTACATGTAACTGTCCATTTTTCCCAGCACCACTTATTGAAGAGACTGTCTTTTCTCCATTGTATACCCTTGCCTCCTTTGTCATAGATTAGTGGGCCATAGGTGTGTAGGTTTATCTCTGGGCTTTCTTTTTTTTTTTTTTCTTTTACATCTTTATTGGAGTATAATTGCTTTACAATTGTGTGTTAGTTTCTGCTGTATAAAAAAGTGAATCAGCTATGCGTATACATATAACACCATATCCCCTCCCTCTTGCACCTCCCTCTCACTCCCTTATCCCACCCTTTTAGGTGGTCACAAAGCACAGAGCTGATCTCCCTGTGCTATGTGGCTGCTTCCCAGTAGCTATCAATTTTACATTTGGTAGTGTATATATGTCCATACCACTCTCTCACTTTGTCCCAGCTTACCCTTCCCTCTCCCCATGTCCTCAAGTCCTTTCTCTACGTCTGTGTCCTTAATCCTTTCCTGCCCCTAGGTTCTTCATAAACTTTTTTTTTTTTAGATTCCATATATATTTGTTAGCATACGGTATTTGTTTTTCTCTTTCTGACTTACTTCACTCTGTAGGACAGACTCTAGATCCATCCACCTCACTAAAAATAACTCAATTTCGTTTCTTTTTATGGCTGAATAATGTTCCATTGTATATATGTGCCACATCTTCTTTATCCATTTATCTGTTGATGGACACTTAGTTTGCTTCCATGTCCTGGCTATTGTAAATAGAGCTACAGTGAACATTGTGGTACATGACTCTTTTTGAATTATGGTTTTCTCAGGGTAAATGTCCAGGAGTGGGTTTGCTGGGTTGTATGGTAGTTCTATTTTTAGTTTTTAAGGAAGCCCCATACCGTTCTCCCTAGTGGCTATATCAATTTACATTCCCACCAACAGTGCAAGAGGGTTCCTTTTTCTCCAATAAATGCCTCTCCAGCATTTACTGTTGGTAGATTTTTTGATGATGGCCATTCTGACTGGTGTGAGGTGATACCTCACTGTAGTTTTGATTTGCATTTCTCCAATGATTAGTGATGTTCAGCATCCTTTCATGTGTTTGTTGGCAACCTGTATATCTTCTTTGGAGAAATGTCTATTTAGGTCTTCTGCCCATTTTTGGATTGGGTTGTTTGGTTTTGTGATATTGAGCTACATGAGCTGCTTTTTGTAGATTAATCCTTTGCCATTTGCTTCATTTGAAAATATTTTCTCCCATTCTGATGGTTGTCTTTTCATCTTGCTTAAGTTTTCCTTTGCTGTGCAAAAGAATTTATGTTTCATTTGGTCCCATTTTTTAATTTTTGTTTTTATTTCCATTTCTCTAGGAGGTGGGTCAAAAAGGATCTTGCTGTGATTTATGTCATAGACTGTTCTGCTTATGTTTTCTTCTAAGAGTTTTATAGTGGCTGGTCTTATATTTAGGTCTCTAATCCATTTTGAGTTATTTTTGTGTATGGTGTTAGGGAGTGTACTAATTTCATTCTTTTACATGTAGCTGTCCAGTTTTCCCCCCACCACTTACTGAAGACACTGTCTTTTCTCCATTGTATACCCTTGCCTCCTTTGTCATAGATTAGTTAACCATAGGTACGTGGGTTTATCTCTGTGCTTTCTATCCTGTTCTATTGACCTATATTTCTGTTTTTGTGTCAGTACCATATTATCTTGATTTCTGTAGCTTTGTAATATAGTCTGAAGTCTGGAAGTCTGATTCCTCCAGCTCTTTTTTTCCCCCTCAAGACTGCTTTGGCTATCCAGGGTCTTTTGTGTCTCCCTATAAATTTTAAGATTTTTTTTTTCTTGTTCTGTAGAAAATGCCAAAGGTATTTTGATCGGGATTGCATTGAATCTGTAGATTGCTTTGGGTAGTATAGTCATTTTCACAATATTGATTCTTCTAATCCAAGAACATGGTATATGTCTCCATCTGTTTATATCATCTTTGATTTCTTTCATCAGTGTCTTATAGTTTTCTGAGTACAGGTCTTTTACTTCCTTAGGTAGGTTTATTCCTAGGTATTTTATTCTTTTTGTTGCAGTGGTAATGGGATTGTTTCCTTAATTTCTCTTTCTGATCTTTCATTGTTAGTGTATAGGAATGCAAGCAATTTCTGTGCATTAATTTTGTATCCTGCAACTTTACCAAATTCATTGATTAGCTCCAGTGGTTTTCTGGTGGCGTCTTTAGGATTCTCTATCTATGATATCATGTCATCTGCAAACAGTGACAATTTTACTTCTTCTTTTCCTTTTTGTTATCCTTTTATTTCTTTTTCTTCTCTGATTGCCATGGCTAGGACTTCCAAAACTATGTTGAATAGCAGTGGTGAGAGTGGGCATCCTCGTCTTGTTTCTGATCTTAGAGGAAACGCTTTCAGTTTTTCACCATTGAGAATGCTGTTTGCTGTGGGTTTGTCATATATGGCCTTTATTATGTTGAGGTAGTTTCCCTCTATGCCCACACTCTGCAGAGTTTTTATCGTAAATGAGTGTTGAATTTTCTCAAAATCTTTTCCTTCATCTATTGAGATGATCATATGGTTTTATTCTACAATTTGTTAATATGGTGTATCACATTGATTTGTGTATATTGAAGAATCCTTGCATCCCTGGGAAAAAACCCCACTTGATCATGGTGTATGATCCTTTTAATCTGTTGTTCGATTCTGTTTGCTAGTATTTTGTTGAGGATTTTTACATCTATATTCATCAGTGATATTGGTCTATAATTTTCTTTCCTTGTAGTATCTCTGTCTGATTTTGGTATCAGGGTGATGGTGGTCTCATAGAATGAGTTTGGGAGTGTTCCTTCCCCTGCAATTGTTTTGAAGAATTTGAGAAGGTTGGGTGTTAGCTCTTCTCTAAATGTTTGATAGAATTCACCTGTGATGCCATCTGGTTCTGGACTTCTGTTTGTTGGAAGATTTTTAATCACAGTTTCAATTTCATTGCTAGTGATAGGTTTGTTCATATTTTCTATTTCTTCCTGGTTCAATCTTTGAAGGTTATCCCTTTCTAAGAATTTGTCCATTTCTTCCAGATTGTCCATTTTATTGGCATAGAGTTGCTTGTAGTAGTCTCTTAGGATGCTTTGTATTCCTGTGGTGTCTGTTGTAACTTCTCCTTTTTCACTTCTAATTTTGTTGATTTGCATCCTCTCCCTCTTTTTCTTGAGTCTGGCTAAAGGTTGATCATTTTTGCTTATCTTCTCAAAGAACCAGCTTTTAGTTTTGTTGATCTTTGCTTCCGTTTTCTTTGTTTCTATTTCATTTATTTCTGCTCTGATCTTTAGGATTTCTTTCCTTCTACTAACTTTGGGTTTTGTTCTTCTTTCTCTACTTCCTCTAGGTGTAAGGTTAGATTGTTTATTTGAGATTTTTCTTGTTTCTTGAGGTAGGCTTGTATTGCTATAAACTTCCCTCTTAGAACCCCTTTTGCTGCATCCCATAGGTTTTGGTCATCGTGTTTTTGTTGTCATTTGTCTCTAGGTAGTTTTTGATTTCCCCTTTGATTTCTTCAGTGATCTCTTGGTTATTTAGTAACGTATTGTTTAGCCTCCATGTGTTTGTGTTTTTTACGGTTTTTTTCCGTGTAATTGATTTCTAATCTCATAGCATTGTGGTCGGAACAGCTGCTTGATATGATTTCAGTTTTCTTAAATTTACTGAGGCTTTATCTGTGACCCAAGATGTGATCTATCCTGGAGAATGTTCCGTGTGCAGTTGAGAAGAACGTGTAATCTGCTGTTTTTGGATGGAATGTCCTATAAATATCAATGAACTCTATCTGGTCTATTGTGTCATTTAAAGCTTGTGTTTCCTTATTAATTTTCTGTCTGGCTGATCTCCACTGGTGTAAGTGAGCTGTTAAAGTCCCCCGCTATTATTGTGTTACTGTCGATTTCCTCTTTTATAGCTGTTAGCAGTTGCCTTATACATTGAGGTGCTCCTATGTTGGGTACATATATATTTATAATTGTTATGTCTTCTTCTTGGTTTGATCCCTTGACCATTATGTAGCGTCTTTCCTTGTCTCTTGTAACATTCTTTATTTTAAAGTCTATTTTATCTGATATGAGTATTGCTACTCCAGCTTTCTTTTGATTTTCATTAGCATAGAATATATTTTTCCATCGCCTCCCTTTCAGTCTGTATGTGTCCCTAGGTCTGAAATGGGTCTCTTGTAGACAGCATATATATGGGTCTTGTTTTTGTATCCATTCAGCCAGTCTATGTCTTTTGGTTGGAACATTTAGTGCATTCACGTTTAAGGTAATTATCGATATGTATGTTCCTACTACTATTTTCTTAATTGTTATGGGTTTGTCTTGGTGGGTCCTTTTCTTCTCTTGTGTTTCCCACTTAGAGAAGTTCTTTTAGCATTTGGTGTAGAGCTGGTTGCATGGTGCTGAATTCTCTTAGCTTTTGCTTGTCTGTAAGGCTTTTGATTTCTCCATCAAATCTGAATGAGCTCTTTGCAGGGTGCAGTACCCTTGGTTGTAGGTTCTTCCCTTTCATCACTTTAAATTTATCATGCCACTTCCTTCTGGCTTGTAGATTTTCTGCTGAGAAATCAGCTGTTATCCTTATGGGATTTCCCTTGTATGTTATTTGTCATTTTTCCCTTGCTGCTTTCAATAATTTTTCTTTGTCGTTAATTTTTGTCAATTTGATTACTATGTGTCTTGTCATTTTTCTCCTTTGGTTTCTCCTGCCTGGGACACTCTGTGCTTCTGGACTTGGGTGGCTATTTCTTTTCCCATGCTAGGGAAGTTTTTGACCATAATCTCTTCAAATATATTCTCGGGTCCTTTCTCTCTCTCTTCTCCTTCTGGGACCCCTATAATGCGAATGTTGTTGCGTTTAATGTTGTCCCAGAGGACTCTTGGGGTGTCTTCATTTATTTTCATTCTTTTTCTTTATTCTGTTCCATGGCAGTGATTTCCACCTTTCTGTCTTCCAGGCCACTTATCCGTTCTTCTGCCACAGTTATTCTGCTACTGATTCCTTCTAGTGTATTTTTCATTTCAGTTATTACATTGTTCACCTCTGTTTGTTTGTTCTTTAATTCTTCTAGGTGTTTGTTCCTTAATTCTTCTAGGTCTTTGTTAAGCATTTCTTGTGTCTTCTCGATCTTTGCCTCCTTTCTTTTTCTAAGGTCTTGGCTCAACTTCACTATCATTATTCTGAATTCTTTTTCTGGAAGGTTCCCTATCTCCACCTCATTTCGTTTTTTTTCTGGGGTTTTATCTTGTTCCTTGATCTGGTATAAAGTCCTCTGCCTTTTCATTTTATCTATCTTCCTGTGAATGTGGTTTTCCTTCCACAGGCTGCAGAATTGTAGTTCTTCTTGCTTCTGCTGTCTGCTCTCTGGTGGATGAGTCTATCTTAGAGACTTGTGCAAGCTTCCTGATGGGAGGGACTGGTGGTGGGTAGAGCTGGGTGTTGCTTTGGTGGGCAGAGCTTTAATCCGCTTGTCTACGGATTAAATAAAACTTTAATAAAAAGTTGAATCCGCTTGTCTGCTGATGCATGGGGCTGGGTTCCCTCCCTGTTGGTTGTTTGGCCTGAGGCGACCCAGCACTGGAGCCTACCTTGCTCTTGGTGGGGCTAATGGCGGACTCTGGGAGGGCTCACACCAAGGAGTATTTCCCAGAACTTCTGCTGCCAGTGTCGTTGTCCTCACGGTGAGCCACAGCCACAGCCACCAGCTGCCTCTGCAGGAGACCCTCTAAAAGTAGCAGGTAGTTCTGGTCATTCTCCTACGGGGTCACTGCTCCTTCCCCTGGGTCCTGATGTACACACTACTTTGTGTGTGCCCTCCAAGAGTGGAGTATCTGAGTGGAGTTGAGACTCTGAGACTCTGTGTGGAGTCGCACAGACTCTGGGTCCTGTGAAGCTTCGATGTTTTGTGATTCTAGAAATCCTATAGGAGACGGTCCACAGCAGGTGAAGCTAATGTTGTCAGTAGAGGTGTTGAAGCCAAAGATCTGCAGTTCCGGCTAGAGGTGCCGATGTACATACAGGACAAAATCATCTCGTGTGAATGTAGTTCAGGCATGTTTAAGATGAATGCAGTCATGTTAATGCCTACCATATTCTATCTTGAGCCTCTCCTCAGGGACCCCCTCCTCAGTTCCTGAGGCTCCTGTAAGTCATGTACAGGGGACTGGAGAGTGGGCTCTGTCCAGTCTGAGCCCTGAGTTACCCTGTGTGTATCTTAGGATACTTTGTATTTCTGTGGTGTCTGTTGTAACATCATCTCTTTCATTTCAGATTTATTTGGGCCCTCTCTTTTTTAACAAAACATACTACTGTTGTCTTTTATTCTTTACAGAAGTGTAATCAGTGTTTGATCTACTATCCTTACCCTATGTATACTTTTTGCAGTGAGACTTTTACTTTTCTTTGTTTCCTTGTTACTATCAATAATTAGTGAGACTTCTTTTAAGCTACCTTCAACATTGCTTATAAAGCTGCTTTATTAGTGATGACAGAGCCTTAATGGAAGTCATGTTCTGGTTGTAAATTAGAATGCAATGTGCCAGCAAAAAGCCCCTTAAGTTTATGTCTCATTACTTCTTGTTCTTTTTTTAATTTAATTTTTATTTTTTGTCAGAGCAAATTTGATTAAAATGTTTTGTTTCTTCTAGGTGTGCAAGATGTGGTTCTTTTAAACATATACATATATCTATTCTTCTTTGGATCATTTTCCCATGTAGGTTATGACACCATGTTGAGTAGTCTTGTCTTGGTATTACGTAGGTCTTTGGTGATTACATATTTCACATGTGTTTCTATATCTATCTTAACCCCAATATCCTAATGTATCCAATCCTCACACCTTTCCATTTGGTGAACCCTAAGTTTGTTTAATGAATCTGTGATTGCATTTCTCTGTGGAAATATCTTCATTGGTATCAATTTTTAGCTAAGACCTATAAGTGATATTATAGGATATGTGTCTTTTGCTTTCTGACTTAGTACAATTTGCCTGATTAACTCAAGAATCATACACAGTGCTGCAATTGACATTGTTTCGTTTTTTTCCCTGGCTCATATTCCATCTGTACGTGTACCAGTTATTCTTTGGCCACGCACCTCTTGATGGACTTTTTGGTTGCCTCCATGTCTTGGTTATTGTAATACTGCTGCAATGCACATTTGCTTGCCTGTGTCTTTCCAGTTCTATCTCCTTATGTTATAGGCCAAGGAGTGGGCTTGCTGTATCATATGGTAGCTCAGTGTGTACGTTTTAAAGGCACCACCATTCAGTTCTCATTAGTGGCTCTTTCCAGGTTATGTCCCACTTAAAATTGAGGGTATGCATTTCTCCAAAACGCCTTCAATATTTATTGTTTGTAGTTTGCTTGCTGCTGGTTATTCTAACAGGTGCGAGCTGATACCTCTGTGTGGTTGAATTTGCATGTGTCCCATAATCTGTTGAAATTGATCTTTAAAGCATGCTCTTTTTATTTATCAAACTGTGATTACAGCTTAGTTCTTCAAATTGTTTTCTTAAAGTAAGTGTCACATTTTGAAAAGTTTTGGCCATTACCTCCCTCAAGACATTTTGAGGGCAGGTTTCATTTACAGCCCTGAAGTACTTGTTCATATGAAGTGACCATTAACACAGGTATTAAAGCTGCTTTTGCAGGTAACGGCCAGAGGGCAGCAGCCTTTTTACGTTCCCCAATCTGGTAACTAGGGAAAGAGACCTTCAGCTGCAAGAGTGTCCAGCTTTATTTCTCATCCAGCTGTGGGTCTAGATATGGTCAAACAAGGTTGCATCACAGCCCAGGAACGAATTATGTAAAATTTCCTCTCTCTATCACTGTCTTAGGTTTTTGGGTTTTTTAAAGTTATTTATTTTAAAATGGGGTTTCGCTGCTTTTCACTGCTGTGTTTAGCCCGCTTTACACCCACTTGACTCACTTAAAGAGAGATATCAATACATAGGTTTTAAGATTCTTACTAGTCAGATATATTCTTGTGCGGTGAATAGAGGGTGTTGCGTCCAGTTCACTGAGCAAGGAGTAGGTCTTGTCTATTACATATTTGATTTATGGAGTGATATCTGTGCTAATTTCAAATCCCGGGTTTATGCATCACCCACCTCACCTTTCCCGTTAAGCAGCCATAGTGTGTTTTGAAAATGTGTGACTCTGTTCTGTTTTGTAAATCAGTTTAAGTGTAGCGATTTTTACATTCCCTATATAAGTGATGTCTTTGATAAGTGTCTTTTTCTATGTGACTTATTTCACTTAAAATCATCATACCTACATCCACTCATCATGCTGCTAGTAGCCTTATGACATTGATTTCATGGCTGAGTGATATTCCATTGTACATAAGTACCACAACTTCTTTATCAATTTTCCTCTTCCTGGGATGTTTAAGGAGTACCGAAGTGGAGGTTCTTGGGAACAGAGCAGCCCTAAACTTTGGGGTGCCTGTGTCTTGATGATTTTTAGTTTTCCCAATTTATACGCCCATGAGTTGAAGTGCCCTATGCTCACTAAGCTGTGTTTTTTAGATGTTTCAGGACACACCGTACAATTCTCCAGAGTGGCTGTTGGCAAATTACATCCCGCCCATCAGCATAGCAAGGCTCCGATTTCTACATGGACTGTCCTGCTTTTCTGGTTTTTACACTTTTTTCAGCATGACCCTTTGACCAATGGGAAGCGAGACTTCTTTATAGCGCTGATTTGCCTTTCCAGGTTGCTTGGTTGGCCAAAAAGGGCATATGCGTTTTTTCCTGAATATATTCAGGAAAAAACGCATACGCCCTTTTGGGCCAAGGGCATCATTGTCCACGTTTTGCCACTTTTCATGTGCTTTAAAGGTGATTCGAATCTACCTCCTGAAATCTGTTTCCTGCAATTCTGCCTTGCTTTCAACTCCTCTTGGTTGCCTTCCCTCAATATATTTGTGGCCAAGAGTTATCATTTATAACTCTGCAGGTCTCTGAATTGCAGTGCCCCTGAGCTCCATTTTTCAACTCGCTTTCTTGGGAGCTGGCCGCAAAGCACAGGATTGCTTCAGGCCCTATTCTGGTTCCGGCGTGCAGGCTGAGCCTGTGGTTAATTCTTCTTCCTGATGGGAAAATACAGTGACCTGGGCCTGTCCCAAAACCTAGATCTAGTCTCTCATTGGTTGCCCCTCTTCCCTTTCATCCTCAGAACAAATTGCAACCTGAACGGAACAGGAGGTTAAAGGTGCTGATTCCCCAAGTAGGGAGATTGCTAGTAAAGTAGCTGGAATGGCGAACCCGAACACAAGGAGATGAGAAATGAGGTGCGTTTTAGAAAGCTTTCAAAATCACACGGTGTACCATCATCTAGGTTTCTCATGCATGTTTTCGATGTAGGAAGATGCCCTTGAACCTGGAGATTTGGGACCCATGGGATGGGTACCACGCAGTATTACTTTAAAGGGTCTGCGTTTGCTCACCCAACCTCACCCAACCACTCAACCCCAAGAGTGTCCACCCTTATGTCTCATCCAGCTGTGGGTCTAGATATGGTCAATCCAGGTTGCATCACAGCCTCTGAACGAATTTTGTAAGAATTTCTCTCTCTTTCACTGTCTTTGCTTTACGGGTTTTTAAAAGTAATTTATTTTTATAATGGGGTTTAGCTGCCTTTCATGGCTGTGTTTATGCGGCTTTACACCCACTTGACTCACTTCCAGACAGATATCAATACATAGGTTTTAAGATTCTTACTAGTCACATATATTCTTGTGTGGGGAATAGGGGGTGTTGAGTCCAGTTCACTGAGCAAGGAGTAGGTCTTGTCTATTACATATTGGGTGTATGGAACGGTATCTGAGCGAATTTGAAACCCTTGTTTTATGCATCACCCCACCTCACCTTTCCTGTTAAGCAGCTATAGTGTGTTTTCTAAACGTGTGACTCTGTTCTGTTTTGTAATTCAGTTCAAGTGTAGCGGTTTTTACATTCCCTCTATAAGTGATAGCTTATGATAAGTGTCTTTTTCTGTGTGACTTATTTCACTTAGAATCGTCGTACCTAACTCCACTCATCTTGCTTCTACTAGCCTTATGACATTGATTTCATGTCTGAGTGATATTCCATTGTACATTAGGACCACAACTTCTTTATCCATTTTTCTCTTTCCTGGGATATTTAAGGTGTCATGAAGTGGAGGTTCTTGTCAACAGAGCAGCCCTAAACTTTCCGGTGCCTGTGTCTTGCTGATTTTTAGTTTTTCCAATTTATACGCCCATGAGTGGACGTGCCCTATGCTCCCTAAGCTGTTTTTTTTCGATGTTTCAGGACACAACGTATACTTCTCCAGAGTGGCTGTTGGCAATTTACATCCCTCCCATCAGTGTAGCAAGGCTGCCATTTCTCCATGGCCTGTCCTGCATTTCTGGTTTTGACACTTTTTGCAGCATGGCCCTTTTCACCGATGGGAAGCGAGACTTCTTTGTAGCGCTGATTTGCCTTTCCAGGTTGCTTGGTTGGCCAAAAAGGGCGTATGCGTTTTTTCCTGAATATATTCAGGAAAAAACGCATACGCCCTTTTTGGCCAAGGGCATCATTGTCGACGTTTTGCCGCTTTTCATGTGCTTTAAAGGCGATTCGTATCTACCTCCTGAAATCTGTTTCCTGCAATTCTGCCTTTCTTTCAAATCCTCTTCGTTGCCTTCCCTCAATATATGTGTGGATGAGAGTTATCATTTATAACTCTGCGGGTTTGTGAATTGCAGTTTCCCTGAGCTCCATTTTTCAACTGTCTTTTTTGGGAGCTGGCCGCAAAAGCGCGGGATTGCCTCAGGCCCTATTCTGCTTCTGGGCGGCAGGCTGAGCCTGTGGTTAATTCTTCTTCCTGTTGGGAAAATAGAGTGACCTGTGCCTGTCCCAACACCTAGATCTAGTCTCTCATTGGTTGCCCCTCTTCCCGTTCATCCTCAGGACAAATTGCAACCTGTAGGGAACAGGAGCTTAAAGGTGCTGATTCTCCAAGTAGGGAGATTGCTAGTAAAGTAGCTGGAATGGCGAAACCGAGCACAAGGAGATGAGAAATGAGGTGCGTTTTAGAAACGTTTCAAAACCACACGGTGTACCATCTTCTGGGTTTCTCATGCATGTTTTCGATGTAGGAAGATGCCCTTGAACCTGGAGATTTGGGACCCATGGGATGGGTACCACGCAGTATTACTTTAAAGGGTCTGCGTTTGCTCACCCAACCTCACCCAACCTCTCAGCCCCAAGAGTGTCCACCCTTATGTCTCATCCAGGTGTAGGTGTAGATATGGTCAATCCAGGTTGCATCACAGCCTCTGAACGAATTTTGTAAGAATTTCTCTCTCTTTCACTGTCTTTGTTTTACGGGTTTTTAAAAGTAATTTATTTTTATAATGGGGTTTAGCTGCTTTTCATGGTTGTGTTTATGCGGCTTTACACCCACTTGACTCACTTCCAGACAGATATCAATACATAGGTTTTAAGATTCTTACTAGTCACATATATTCTTGTGCGGGGAATAGGGGGTGTTGAGTCCAGTTCACTGAGCAAGGAGTAGGTCTTGTCTATTACATATTGGGTGTATGGAACGGTATCTGAGCGAATTTGAAACCCTTGTTTTATGCATCACCCCACCTCACCATTCCCGTTAAGCAGCCATAGTGTGTTTTCTAAACGTGTGACTCTGTTCTGTTTTGTAATTCAGTTCAAGTGTAGCGGTTTTTACATTCCCTCTATAAGTGATAGCTTATGATAAGTGTCTTTTTCTGTGTGACTTATTTCACTTAGAATCGTCGTACCTAACTCCACTCATCTTGCTTCTACTAGCCTTATGACATTGATTTCATGTCTGAGTGATATTCCATTGTACATAAGGACCACAACTTGTTTATCCATTTTTCTCTTTCCTGGGATATTTAAGGTGTCATGAAGTGGAGGTTCTTGTCAACAGAGCAGCCCTAAACTTTCCGGTGCCTGTGTCTTGCTGATTTTTAGTTTTTCCAATTTATACGCCCATGAGTGGACGTGCCCTATGCTCCCTAAGCTGTTTTTTTTCGATGTTTCAGGACACAACGTACACTTCTCCAGAGTGGTTGTTGGCAATTTACATCCCGCCCATCAGTGTAGCAAGGCTGCCATTTCTCCATGGCCTGTCCTGCATTTCTGGTTTTGACACTTTTTGCAGCATGGCCCTTTTCACCGATGGGAAGCGAGACTTCTTTGTAGCGCTGATTTGCCTTTCCAGGTTGCTTGCTTGGCCAAAAAGGGCGTATGCGTTTTTTCCTGAATATATTCAGGAAAAAACGCATACGCCCTTTATGGCCAAGGGCATCATTGTCGACGTTTTGCCGCTTTTCATGTGCTTTAAAGGCAATTCGTATCTACCTCCTGAAATCTGTTTCCTGCAATTCTGCCTTGCTTTCAAATCCTCTTCGTTGCCTTCCCTCAATATATCTGTGGATGAGAGTTATCATTTATAACTCTGCGGGTTTGTGAATTGCAGTTTCCCTGAGGTCCATTTTTCAACTGTCTTTTTTGGGAGCTGGCCTCAAAAGCGCGGGATTGCCTCAGGCCCTATTCTGCTTCTGGGCGGCAGGCTGAGCCTGTGGTTAATTCTTCTTCCTGTTGGGAAAATAGAGTGACCTGTGCCTGTCCCAACACCTAGATCTAGTCTCTCATTGGTTGCCCCTCTTCCCGTTCGTCCTCAGGACAAATTGCAACCTGTAGGGAACAGGATGTTAAAGGTGCTGATTCTCCAAGTAGGGAGATTGCTAGTAAAGTAGCTGGAATGGCGAAACCGAGCACAAGGAGATGAGAAATGAGGTGCGTTTTAGAAACCTTTCAAAATCACACGGTGTACCATCTTCTGGGTTTCTCATGCATGTTTTCGATGTAGGAAGATGCCCTTGAACCTGGAGATTTGGGACCCATGGGATGGGTACCACGCAGTATTACTTTAAAGGGTCTGCGTTTGCTCACCCAACCACACCCAACCTCTCAGCCCCAAGAGTGTCCACCCTTATGTCTCATCCAGCAGTGGGTCTTCATATGGTCAATCCAGGTAGCATCACAGCCTCTGAACGAATTTTGTAAGAATTTCTCTCTCTTTCACTGTCTTTGTTTTATGGGTTTTTAAAAGTAATTCATTTTTATAATGGGGTTTAGCTGCTTTTCATGGCTGTGTTTATGCGGCTTTACACCCACTTGACTCACTTCCAGAGAGATATCAATACATAGGTTTTAAGATTCTTACTAGTCACATATATTCTTGTGTGGTGAATAGGGGGTGTTGAGTCCAGTTCACTGAGCAAGGAGTAGGTCTTGTCTATTACATATTGGGTGTATGGAACGGTATCTGAGCGAATTTAAAACCCTTGTTTTATGCATCACCCCACCTCACCATTCCCGTTAAGCAGCCATAGTGTGTTTTCTAAACGTGTGACTCTGTTCTGTTTTGTAATTCAGTTCAAGTGTAGCGGTTTTTACATTCCCTCTATAAGTGATAGCTTATGATAAGTGTCTTTTTCTGTGTGACTTATTTCACTTAGAATCGTCGTACCTAACTCCACTCATCTTGCTTCTACTAGCCTTATGACATTGATTTCATGTCTGAGTGATATTCCATTGTACATAAGGACCACAACTTCTTTATCCATTTTTCTCTTTCCTGGGATATTTAAGGTGTCATGAAGTGGAGGTTCTTGTCAACAGAGCAGCCCTAAACTTTCCGGTGCCTGTGTCTTGCTGATTTTTAGTTTTTCCAATTTATACGCCCATGAGTGGACGTGCCCTATGCTCCCTAAGCTGTTTTTTTTCGATGTTTCAGGACACAACGTACACTTCTCCAGAGTGGCTGTTGGCAATTTACATCCCGCCCATCAGTGTAGCAAGGCTGCCATTTCTCCATGGCCTGTCCTGCATTTCTGGTTTTGACACATTTTGCAGCATGGCCCTTTTCACCGATGGGAAGCGAGACTTCTTTGTAGCGCTGATTTGCCTTTCCAGGTTGCTTGGTTGGCCAAAAAGGGCGTATGCGTTTTTTCCTGAATATATTCAGGAAAAAACGCATACGCCCTTTTTGGCCAAGGGCATCATTGTCGAACTTTTGCCGCTTTTCATGTGCTTTAAAGGCGATTCGTATCTACCTCCTGAAATCTGTTTCCTGCAATTCTGCCTTGCTTTCAAATCCTCTTCGTTGCCTTCCCTCAATATATCTGTGGATGAGAGTTATCATTTATAACTCTGCAGGTTTGTGAATTGCAGTTTCCCTGAGCTCCATTTTTCAAATGTCTTTTTTGGGAGCTGGCCGCAAAAGCGTGGGATTGCCTCAGGCTCTATTCTGCTTCTGGGCGGCAGGCTGAGCCTGTGGTTAATTCTTCTTCCTGTTGGGAAAATAGAGTGACCTGTGCCTGTCCCAACACCTAGATCTAGTCTCTCATTGGTTGCCCCTCTTCCCGTTCGTCCTCAGGACAAATTGCAACCTGTAGGGAACAGGAGGTTAAAGGTGCTGATTCTCCAAGTAGGGAGATTGCTAGTAAAGTAGCTGGAATGGCGAAACCGAGCACAAGGAGATGAGAAATGAGGTGCGTTTTAGAAACCTTTCAAAATCACACGGTGTACCATCTTCTGGGTTTCTCATGCATGTTTTCGATGTAGGAAGATGCCCTTGAACCTGGAGATTTGGGACCCATGGGATGGGTACCACGCAGTATTACTTTAAAGGGTCTGCGTTTGCTCACCCAACCTCACCCAACCTCTCAGCCCCAAGAGTGTCCACCCTTATGTCTCATCCAGGTGTGGGTCTAGATATGGTCAATCCAGGTTGCATCACAGCCTCTGAACGAATTTTGTAAGAATTTCTCTCTCTTTCACTGTCTTTGTTTTACGGGTTTTTAAAAGTAATTTATTTTTATAATGGGGTTTAGCTGCCTTTCATGGCTGTGTTTATGCGGCTTTACACCCACTTGACTCACTTCCAGACAGATATCAATACATAGGTTTTAAGATTCTTACTAGTCACATATATTCTTGTGCGGGGAATAGGGGGTGTTGAGTCCAGTTCACTGAGCAAGGAGTAGGTCTTGTCTATTACATATTGGGTGTATGGAACGGTATCTGAGCGAATTTGAAACCCTTGTTTTATGCATCACCCCACCTCACCTTTCCTGTTAAGCAGCTATAGTGTGTTTTCTAAACGTGTGACTCTGTTCTGTTTTGTAATTCAGTTCAAGTGTAGCGGTTTTTACATTCCCTCTATAAGTGATAGCTTATGATAAGTGTCTTTTTCTGTGTGACTTATTTCACTTAGAATCGTCGTACCTAACTCCACTCATCTTGCTTCTACTAGCCTTATGACATGGATTTCATGTCTGAGTGATATTCCATTGTACATAAGGACCACAACTTCTTTATCCATTTTTCTCTTTCCTGGGATATTTAAGGTGTCATGAAGTGGAGGTTCTTGTCAACAGAGCAGCCCTAAACTTTGGGGTGCCTGTGTCTTGCTGATTTTTAGTTTTTCCAATTTATACGCCCATGAGTGGACGTGCCCTATGCTCCCTAAGCTGTTTTTTTTCCATGTTTCAGGACACAATGTATACTTCTCCAGAGTGGCTGTTGGCAATTTACATCCCGCCCATCAGTGTAGCAAGGCTGCCATTTCTCCATGGCCTGTCCTGCATTTCTGGTTTTGACACTTTTTGCAGCATGGCCCTTTTGTCCGAAGGGAAGCGAGACTTCTTTGTAGCGCTGATTTGCCTTTCCAGGTTGCTTGGTTGGCCAAAAAGGGCGTATGCGTTTTTTCCTGAATATATTCAGGAAAAAACGCATACGCCCTTTTTGGCCAAGGGCATCATTGTCGACGTTTTGCCGGTTTTCATGTGCTTTAAAGGCGATTCGTATCTACCTCCTGAAATCTGTTTCCTGCAATTCTGCCTTGCTTTCAAATACTCTTCGTTGCCTTCCCTCAATATATCTGTGGATGAGAGTTATCATTTATAACTCTGCGGGTTTGTGAATTGCAGTTTCCCTGAGGTCCATTTTTCAACTGTCTTTTTTGGGAGCTGGCCGCAAAAGCGCGGGATTGCCTCAGGCCCTATTCTGCTTCTGGGCAGCAGGCTGAGCCTGTGGTTAATTCTTCTTCCTGTTGGGAAAATAGAGTGACCTGTGCCTGTCCCAACACCTAGATCTATTCTCTCATTGGTTGCCCCTCTTCCCGTTCATCCTCAGGACAAATTGCAACCTGTAGGGAACAGGAGGATAAGGTGCTGATTCTCCAAGTAGGGAGATTGCTAGTAAAGTAGCTGGAATGGCGAAACCGAGCACAAGGAGATGAGAAATGAGGTGCGTTTTAGAAACCTTTCAAAATCACACGGTGTACCATCTTCTGGGTTTCTCATGCATGTTTTCGATGTAGGAAGATGCCCTTGAACCTGGAGATTTGGGACCCATGGGATGGGTACCACGCAGTATTACTTTAAAGGGTCTGCGTTTTCTCACCCAACCTCACCCAACCTCTCAGCCCCAAGAGTGTCCACCCTTATGTCTCATCCAGCTGTGGGTCTAGATATGGTCAATCCAGGTTGCATCACAGCCTCTGAACGAATTTTGTAAGAATTTCTCTCTCTTTCACTGTCTTTGTTTTATGGGTTTTTAAAAGTAATTTATTTTTATAATGGGGTTTAGCTGCCTTTCATGGCTGTGTTTATGCGGCTTTACACCCACTTGACACACTTCCAGACAGATATCAATACATAGGTTTTAAGATTCTTACTAGTCACATATATTCTTGTGCGGGGAATAGGGGGTGTTGAGTCCAGTTCACTGAGCAAGGAGTAGGTCTTGTCTATTACATATTGGGTGTATGGAACGGTATCTGAGCAAATTTGAAACCCTTGTTTTATGCATCACCCCACCTCACCTTTCCTGTTAAGCAGCTATAGTGTGTTTTCTAAACGTGTGACTCTGTTCTGTTTTGTAATTCAGTTCAAGTGTAGCGGTTTTTACATTCCCTCTATAAGTGATAGCTTATGATAAGTGTCTTTTTCTGTGTGACTTATTTCACTTAGAATCGTCGTACCTAACTCCACTCATCTTGCTTCTACTAGCCTTATAACATTGATTTCATGTCTGAGTGATATTCCATTGTACATAAGGACCACAACTTCTTTATCCATTTTTCTCTTTCCTGGGATATTTAAGGTGTCATGAAGTGGAGGTTCTTGTCAACAGAGCAGCCCTAAACTTTCCGGTGCCTGTGTCTTGCTGATTTTTAGTTTTTCCAATTTATACGCCCATGAGTGGACGTGCCCTATGCTCCCTAAGCTGTTTTTTTTCCATGTTTCAGGACACAACGTACACTTCTCCAGAGTGGCTGTTGGCAATTTACATCCCGCCCATCAGTGTAGCAAGGCTGCCATTTCTCCATGGCCTGTCCTGCATTTCTGGTTTTGACACTTTTTGCAGCATGGCCCTTTTGACCGAAGGGAAGCGAGACTTCTTTGTAGCGCTGATTTGCCTTTCCAGGTTGCTTGGTTGGCCAAAAAGGGCGTATGCGTTTTTTCCTGAATATATTCAGGAAAAAACGCATACGCCCTTTTTGGCCAAGGGCATCATTGTCGACGTTTTGCCGCTTTTCATGTGCTTTCAAGGCGATTCGTATCTACCTCCTGAAATCTGTTTCCTGCAATTCTGCCTTGCTTTCAAATCCTCTTCGTTGCCTTCCCTCAATATATCTGTGGATGAGAGTTATCATTTATAACTCTGCGGGTTTGTGAATTGCAGTTTCCCTGAGGTCCATTTTTCAACTGTCTTTTTTGGGAGCTGGCCGCAAAAGCGCGGGATTGCCTCAGGCCCTATTCTGCTTCTGGGCGGCAGGCTGAGCCTGTGGTTAATTCTTCTTCCTGTTGGGAAAATAGAGTGACCTGTGCCTGTCCCAACACCTAGATCTAGTCTCTCATTGGTTGCCCCTCTTCCCGTTCATCCTCAGGACAAATTGCAACCTGTAGGGAACAGGAGGTTAAAGGTGCTGATTCTCCAAGTAGGGAGATTGCTAGTAAAGTAGCTGGAATGGCGAAACCGAGCACAAGGAGATGAGAAATGAGGTGCGTTTTAGAAACCTTTCAAAATCACACGGTGTACCATCTTCTGGGTTTCTCATGCATGTTTTCGATGTAGGAAGATTCCCTTGAAACTGGAGATTTGGGACCCATGGGATGGGTACCACGCAGTATTACTTTAAAGGGTCTGCGTTTGCTCACCCAACCTCACCCAACCTCTCAGCCCCAAGAGTGTCCACCCTTATGTCTCATCCAGCTGTGGGTCTAGATATGGTCAATCCAGGTTGCATCAGAGCCTCTGAACGAATTTTGTAAGAATTTCTCTCTCTTTCACTGTCTTTGTTTTACGGGTTTTTAAAAGTAATTTATTTTTATAATGGGGTTTAGCTGCTTTTCATGGCTGTGTTTATGCGGCTTTACACCCACTTGACTTACTTCCAGACAGATATCAATACATAGGTTTTAAGATTCTTACTAGTCACATATATTCTTGTGCGGTGAATAGGGGGTGTTGAGTCCAGTTCACTGAGCAAGGAGTAGGTCTTGTCTATTACATATTGGGTGTATGGAACGGTATGTGAGCGAATTTGAAACCCTTGTTTTATGCATCACCCCACCTCACCTTTCCTGTTAAGCAGCTATAGTGTGTTTTCTAAACGTGTGACTCTGTTCTGTTTTGTAATTCAGTTCAAGTGTAGCGGTTTTTACATTCCCTCTATAAGTGATAGCTTATGATAAGTGTCTTTTTCTGTGTGACTTATTTCACTTAGAATCGTCGTACCTAACTCCACTCATCTTGCTTCTACTAGCCTTATAACATTGATTTCATGTCTGAGTGATATTCCATTGTACATAAGGACCACAACTTCTTTATCCATTTTTCTCTTTCCTGGGATATTTAAGGTGTCATGAAGTGGAGGTTCTTGTCAACAGAGCAGCCCTAAACTTTCCGGTGCCTGTGTCTTGCTGATTTTTAGTTTTTCCAATTTATACGCCCATGAGTGGACGTGCCCTATGCTCCCTAAGCTGTTTTTTTTCCATGTTTCAGGACACAACGTACACTTCTCCAGAGTGGCTGTTGGCAATTTACATCCCGCCCATCAGTGTAGCAAGGCTGCCATTTCTCCATGGCCTGTCCTGCATTTCTGGTTTTGACACTTTTTGCAGCATGGCCCTTTTGACCGAAGGGAAGCGAGACTTCTTTGTAGCGCTGATTTGCCTTTCCAGGTTGCTTGGTTGGCCAAAAAGGGCGTATGCGTTTTTTCCTGAATATATTCAGGAAAAAACGCATACGCCCTTTTTGGCCAAGGGCATCATTGTCGACGTTTTGCCGCTTTTCATGTGCTTTCAAGGCGATTCGTATCTACCTCCTGAAATCTGTTTCCTGCAATTCTGCCTTGCTTTCAAATCCTCTTCGTTGCCTTCCCTCAATATATCTGTGGATGAGAGTTATCATTTATAACTCTGCGGGTTTGTGAATTGCAGTTTCCCTGAGGTCCATTTTTCAACTGTCTTTTTTGGGAGCTGGCCGCAAAAGCGCGGGATTGCCTCAGGCCCTATTCTGCTTCTGGGCGGCAGGCTGAGCCTGTGGTTAATTCTTCTTCCTGTTGGGAAAATAGAGTGACCTGTGCCTGTCCCAACACCTAGATCTAGTCTCTCATTGGTTGCCCCTCTTCCCGTTCATCCTCAGGACAAATTGCAACCTGTAGGGAACAGGAGGTTAAAGGTGCTGATTCTCCAAGTAGGGAGATTGCTAGTAAAGTAGCTGGAATGGCGAAACCGAGCACAAGGAGATGAGAAATGAGGTGCGTTTTAGAAACCTTTCAAAATCACACGGTGTACCATCTTCTGGGTTTCTCATGCATGTTTTCGATGTAGGAAGATTCCCTTGAAACTGTAGATTTGGGACCCATGGGATGGGTACCACGCAGTATTACTTTAAAGGGTCTGCGTTTGCTCACCCAACCTCACCCAACCTCTCAGCCCCAAGAGTGTCCACCCTTATGTCTCATCCAGCTGTGGGTCTAGATATGGTCAATCCAGGTTGCATCAGAGCCTCTGAACGAATTTTGTAAGAATTTCTCTCTCTTTCACTGTCTTTGTTTTACGGGTTTTTAAAAGTAATTTATTTTTATAATGGGGTTTAGCTGCTTTTCATGGCTGTGTTTATGCGGCTTTACACCCACTTGACTCACTTCCAGACAGATATCAATACATAGGTTTTAAGATTCTTACTAGTCACATATATTCTTGTGCGGTGAATAGGGGGTGTTGAGTCCAGTTCACTGAGCAAGGAGTAGGTCTTGTCTATTACATATTGGGTGTATGGAACGGTATGTGAGCGAATTTGAAACCCTTGTTTTATGCATCACCCCACCTCACCTTTCCTGTTAAGCAGCTATAGTGTGTTTTCTAAACGTGTGACTCTGTTCTGTTTTGTAATTCAGTTCAAGTGTAGCGGTTTTTACATTCCCTCTATAAGTGATAGCTTATGATAAGTGTCTTTTTCTGTGTGACTTATTTCACTTAGAATCGTCGTACCTAACTCCACTCATCTTGCTTCTACTAGCCTTATAACATTGATTTCATGTCTGAGTGATATTCCATTGTACATAAGGACCACAACTTCTTTATCCATTTTTCTCTTTCCTGGGATATTTAAGGTGTCATGAAGTGGAGGTTCTTGTCAACAGAGCAGCCCTAAACTTTCCGGTGCCTGTGTCTTGCTGATTTTTAGTTTTTCCAATTTATACGCCTATGAGTGGACGTGCCCTATGCTCCCTAAGCTGTTTTTTTTCCATGTTTCAGGACACAACGTACACTTCTCCAGAGTGGCTGTTGGCAATTTACATCCCGCCCATCAGTGTAGCAAGGCTGCCATTTCTCCATGGCCTGTCCTGGATTTCTGGGTTTGACACTTTTTCCAGCATGGCCCTTTTGACCGATGGGAAGCGAGACTTCTTTGTAGCGCTGATTTGCCTTTCCAGGTTGCTTGGTTGGCCAAAAAGGGCGTATGCGTTTTTTCCTGAATATATTCAGGAAAAAACGCATACGCCCTTTTTGGCCAAGGGCATCATTGTGGACGTTTTGCCGCTTTTCATGTGCTTTAAAGGCGATTCGTATCTACCTCCTGAAATCTGTTTCCTGCAATTCTGCCTTGCTTTCAAATCCTCTTCGTTGCCTTCCCTCAATATATCTGTGGATGAGAGTTATCATTTATAACTCTGCGGGTTTGTGAATTGCAGTTTCCCTGAGCTCCATTTTTCAACTGTCTTTTTTGGGAGCTGGCCGCAAAAGCGCGGGATTGCCTCAGGCCCTATTCTGCTTCTGGGCGGCAGGCTGAGCCTGTGGTTAATTCTTCTTCCTGTTGGGAAAATAGAGTGACCTGTGCCTGTCCCAAAACCTAGATCTAGTCTCTCATTGGTTGCCCCTCTTCCCGTTCATCCTCAGGACAAATTGCAACCTGTAGGGAACAGGAGGTTAAAGGTGCTGATTCTCCAAGTAGGGAGATTGCTAGTAAAGTAGCTGGAATGGCGAAACCGAGCACAAGGAGATGAGAAATGAGGTGCGTTTTAGAAACCTTTCAAAATCACACGGTGTACCATCTTCTGGGTTTCTCATGCATGTTTTCGATGTAGGAAGATGCCCTTGAACCTGGAGATTTGGGACCCATGGGATGGGTACCACGCAGTATTACTTTAAAGGGTCTGCGTTTGCTCACCCAACCTCACCCAACCTCTCAGCCCCAAGAGTGTCCACCCTTATGTCTCATCCAGCTGTGGGTCTAGATATGGTCAATCCAGGTTGCATCACAGCCTCTGAACGAATTTTGTAAGAATTTCTCTCTCTTTCACTATCTTTTTTTACGGGTTTTTAAAAGTAATTCATTTTTATAATGGGGTTTAGCTGCTTTTCATGGTTGTGTTTATGCGGCTTTACACCCACTTGACTCACTTCCAGACAGATATCAATACATAGGTTTTAATATACTTACTAGTCACATATATTCTTGTGCGGTGAATAGGGGGTGTTGAGTCCAGTTCACTGAGCAAGGAGTAGGTCTTGTCTATTATATATTGGGTGTATGGAACGGTATCTGAGCGAATTTGAAACCCTTGTTTTATGCATCACCCCACCTCACCTTTCCCGTTAAGCAGCCATAGTGTGTTTTCTAAACGTGTGACTCTGTTCTGTTTTGTAATTCAGTTCACGTGTAGCGGTTTTTACATTCCCTCTATAAGTGATAGCTTATGATAAGTGTCTTTTTCTGTGTGACTTATTTCACTTAGAATCGTCGTACCTAACTCCACTCATCTTGCTTCTACTAGCCTTATGACATTGATTTCATGTCTGAGTGATATTCCATTGTACATAAGGACCACAACTTCTTTATCCATTTTTCTCTTTCCTGGGATATTTAAGGTGTCATGAAGTGGAGGTTCTTGTCAACAGAGCAGCCCTAAACTTTCCGGTGCCTGTGTCTTGCTGATTTTTAGTTTTTCCAATTTATACGCCCATGAGTGGACGTGCCCTATGCTCCCTAAGCTGTTTTTTTTCGATGTTTCAGGACACAACGTACACTTCTCCAGAGTGGCTGTTGGCAATTTACATCCCGCCCATCAGTGTAGCAAGGCTGCCATTTCTCCATTGCCTGTCCTGCATTTCTGGTTTTGACACTTTTTGCAGCATGGCCCTTTTCACCGATGGGAAGCGAGACTTCTTTGTAGCGCTGATTTGCCTTTCCAGGTTGCTTGGTTGGCCAAAAAGGGCGTATGCGTTTTTTCCTGAATATAATCAGGAAAAAACGCATACGCCCTTTTTGGCCAAGGGCATCATTGTCGACGTTTTGCCGCTTTTCATGTGCTTTAAAGGCGATTCGTATCTACCTCCTGAAATCTGTTTCCTGCAATTCTGCCTTGCTTTCAAATCCTCTTCGTTGCCTTCCCTCAATATATTTGTGGACGAGAGTTATCATTTATAACTCTGAGGTTTTTGAATTGCAGTTTCCCTGAGCTCCATTTTTCAACTGTCTTTTTTGGGAGCTGGCCGCAAAAGCGCGGGATTGCCTCAGGCCCTATTCTGCTTCTGGGCGGCAGGCTGAGCCTGTGGTTAATTCTTCTTCCTGATGGGAAAATAGAGTGACCTGTGCCTGTCCCAACACCTAGATCTAGTCTCTCATTGGTTGCCCCTCTTCCCGTTCATCCTCAGGACAAATTGCAACCTGTAGGGAACAGGAGGTTAAAGGTGCTGATTCTCCAAGTAGGGAGATTGCTAGTAAAGTAGCTGGAATGGCGAAACCGAGCACAAGGAAATGAGAAATGAGGTGCGTTTTAGAAACCTTTCAAAATCACACGGTGTACCATCTTCTGGGTTTCTCATGCATGTTTTCGATGTAGGAAGATGCTCTTGAACCTGGAGATTTGGGACCCATGGGATGGGTACCACGCAGTATTACTTTAAAGGGTCTGCGTTTGCTCACCCAACCTCACCCAACCTCTCAGCCCCAAGAGTGTCCACCCTTATGTCTCATCCAGCTGTGGGTCTAGATATGGTCAATCCAGGTTGCATCACAGCCTCTGAACGAATTTTGTAAGAATTTCTCTCTCTTTCACTATCTTTTTTTACGGGTTTTTAAAAGTAATTCATTTTTATAATGGGGTTTAGCTGCTTTTCATGGTTGTGTTTATGCGGCTTTACACCCACTTGACTCACTTCCAGACAGATATCAATACATAGGTTTTAAGATTCTTACTAGTCACATATATTCTTGTGCGGGGAATAGGGGGTGTTGAGTACAGTTCACTGAGCAAGGGGTAGGTCTTGTCTATTGCATATTGGGTGTATGGAACGGTATCTGAGCGAATTTGAAACCCTTGTTTTATGCATCACCCCACCTCACCTTCCCCGTTAAGCAGCCATAGTGTGTTTTCTAAACGTGTGACTCTGTTCTGTTTTGTAATTCAGTTCAAGTGTAGCGGTTTTTACATTCCCTCTATAAGTGATAGCTTATGATAAGTGTCTTTTTCTGTGTGACTTATTTCACTTAGAATCGTCGTACCTAAATCCACTCATCTTGCTTCTACTAGCCTTATGACATTGATTTCATGTCTGAGTGATATTCCAATGTACATAAGGACCACAACTTCTTTATACATTTTTCTCTTTCCTGGGATATTTAAGGTGTCATGAAGTGGAGGTTCTTGTCAACAGAGCAGCCCTAAACTTTGGGGTGCCTCTGTCTTGCTGATTTTTAGTTTTCCCAATTTATACGCCCATGAGTGGACGTGCCCTATGCTCCCTAAGGTGAGTTTTTTCGATGTTTCAGGACACACCGTACACTTCTCCAGAGTGGCTGTTGGCAATTTACATCCCACCCATCACCATAGCAAGGCTGCCATTTCTCCATGGCCTGTCCTGCATTTCTGGTTTTGACACTTTTTGCAGCATGGCCCTTTTGACCGATGGGAAGCGAGCCTTCTTTGTAGCGCTGATTTGCCTTTCCAGGTTGCTTGGTTGGCCAAAAAGTGCGTATGCGTGTTTTCCTGAATATACTCAGGAAAAAACTCATAAGTCCTTTTTGGCCAAGGGCATCATTGTCGACGTTTTGCCGCTTTTCATGTGCTTTCAAGGCGATTCGAATCTACCTCCTGAAATCTGTTTCCTGCAATTCTGCCTTGCTTTCAAATCCTCTTCGTTGCCTTCCCTCAATATATCTGTGGATGATAGTTATCATTTATAACTCTGCGGGTTTGTGAATTGCAGTGTCCCTGAGCTCCATTTTTCAACTCGGTTTTTTGGGAGCTGGCCGCAAAAGCGCAGGATTGCCTCAGGCCCTATTCTGCTTCTGGGCTGCAGGCTGAGCCTGTGGTTAATTCTTCTTCCTGTTGGGAAAATAGAGTGACCTGTGCCTGTCCCAACACCTAGATCTAGTCTCTCATTGGTTGCCCCTCTTCCCGTTCATCCTCAGGAGAAATTGCAACCTGTAGGGAACAGGAGCTTAAAGGTGCTGATTCTCCAAGTAGGGAGATTGCTAGTAAAGTAGGTGGAAAGGCGAACCCGAGCACAAGGAGTTGAGAAATGAGGTGCGTTTTAGGAACCTTTCCCGATCACACGGTGTACCATCTTCTGGGTTTCTCATGAATGTTTTCGATGTAGGAAGATGCCCTTGAACCTGGAGATTTGGGACCCATGGGATGGGTACCACGCACTATTACTTTAAAGGTTCTGCGTTTGCTCACCCAACCTCACCCAACCTCTCAGCCTCAAGATTGTCCACCCTTATGCCTCATCCAGCTGTGGGTCTAGATATGGTCAATCCAGGTTGCATCACAGCCCCTGAACGAATTTTGTAAAAATTTCTCTCTCTTTCACTGTCTTTGTTATACGGGTTTTTAAAAGTAATTTATTTTTATAATGGGGTTTAGCTGCTTTTCACGGCTGTGTTTATGCGGCTTTACACCCACTTGACTCACTTCCAGACAGATATCAATACATAGGTTTTAAGATTCTTACTAGTCACATATATTCTTGTGCGGTGAATAGGGGGTGTTGAGTCCACTTCACTGAGCAAGGAGTAGGTCTTGTCTATTACATATTGGGTGTATAGATCGGTATCTGAGCGAATTTGAAACCCTTGTTTTATGCATCACCCCACCTCACCTTTCCCGTTAAGCAGCCATAGTGTGTTTTCTAAACGTGTGACTCTGTTCTGTTTTGTAATTCAGTTCAAGTGTAGCGGTTTTTACATTCCCTCTATAAGTGATAGCTTATGATAAGTGTCTTTTTCTGTGTGACTTATTTCACTTAGAATCGTCGTACCTAACTCCACTCATCTTGCTTCTACTAGCCTTATGACATTGATTTCATGTCTGAGTGATATTCCATTGTACATAAGGACCACAACTTCTTTATCCATTTTTCTCTTTCCTGGGATATTTAAGGTGTCATGAAGTGGAGGTTCTTGTCAACAGAGCAGCCCTAAACTTTGGGGTGCCTGTGTCTTGCTGATTTTTAGTTTTCCCAATTTATACGCCCATGAGTGGAAGTGCCCTATGCTCCCTAACCTGTGTTTTTTCGATGTTTCAGGACACACCGTACACTTCTCCAGAGTGCCTCTTGGCAATTTACATCCCGCCCATCAGCGTAGCAAGGCTGCCATTTCTCCATGGCCTGTCCTGCATTTCTGGTTTTTACACTTTTTTCAGCATAGCCCTTATGACCGATGGGAAGCAAGACTTCTTTGTAGCGCTGATTTTCCTTTCCAGGTTGCTTGGTTGGCCAAAAAGGGCGTATGCGTTTTTTCCTGAATATATTCAGGAAAAAACGCATACGCCCTTTTTGACCAAGGGCATCATTGTCGACCTTTTGCCGCTTTTCATGTGCTTTCAAATCGATTTGAATCTACCTCCTGAAATCTGTTTCCTGCAATTCTGCCTTGCTTTCAAATCCTCTTCATTGCCTTCCCTCAATATATTTGTGGACGAGAGTTATCATTTATAACTTTGCAGGTTTGTGAATTGCAGTGCTCATGTGCTCCATTTTTCAACGGGCTTTTTTGGGAGCTGGCCGCAAAAGCGCAGGATTGCTTCAGACCCTCTTCTGGTTCTGTGGGGCAGGCTGAGCCTGTGGTTAATTCTTCTTCCTAATGGGAAAAAAGATTGACCTGTGCCTGTCACAAAACCTAGAGCAAGTCTCTCATTGGTTCCCCCACTTCCCGTTCATTCTCAGGACAAATTGCAACCTGTACAGAACAGGAGGTTAAAGGTGCTGATTCTCCAAGGGGGGAGATTGCTAGTAGAGTGGATGGAATGGCGAACCCGAGCACAAGGAGATGAGAAATGAGGTGCCTTTTAGAAACCTTTCCCAATCAGACGGTGTACCATCTTCTGGGTTTCTAGTACATGTTTTCGATGTAGGTAGATGCCCTTGAACCTGGAGATTTGGGACCCATTGGACGGGTACCACGCAGTATTACTTTAAAGGGTCTGCATTTGCTCACCCAACCTCACCAAACCTCTCAGCCCCAAGAGTGTCCACCCTTATGTCTCATCTAGCTGTGGGTCTAGATATGGTAAATCCAGGTTGCATCACAGCCCCTGAACGAATTGTGTGAGAATTTCTCTCTCTTTCACTCTCTTTGTTGCATGGGTTTTTAAAAGCAATTGATTTTTATAATGGGCTTTAGCTGCTTTTCACTGCTGTGTTTATGCGGCTTTACACCCACTTGACTCACTTCCAGACAGATATCAATACATAGGTTTTAAGATTCTTACTAGTCAGATATATTCTTGTGCGGTGAATAGTGGGTGTTTAGTCCACTTCACTGAGCAAGGAGTAGGTCTTGTCTAGTACATATTGGGTTTATGGAACGGTATCTGAGCTAATTAGAAACCCTTGTTTTATGCATCACCCCACCTCACCTTTCCCGTTAAGAAGCCATAGTGTGTTTTCAAAATGTGTGACTCTGTTCTGTTTTGTAATTCAGTTCAATGGTAACGGTTTTTACATTCCCTCTATAACTGATATCTTATAATAAGTGTCTTTTTCTGTGTGACTTATTTCACTTACAATCGTCATACCTAAATCCACTCATCATGCTGCTACTTGCCTTAGGACATTGATTTCATGGCTGAGTGAAATTCCATTGTACATAAGGACCTCAACATCTTTATCCATTTTAATATTTCCTGGGATATTTAAGGAGTCATGAAGTGGAGGTTCTTGTCAACAGAGCAGCCCTAAATTTTGGGGTGCCTGTGTCTTGCTGATTTTTAGTTTTCCCTATTTACACACCCATGAGTGGAAGTGCCCTGTGCTCTCTAAGTTGTGTGTTTTAGATGTTTCAGGACACACCGTACACTTCTCCAGAGTGGCTGTTGGCAATTTACATCCCGCCCATCAGCGTAGCAAGGCTGCCATTTCTCCATGGCCTGTCCTGCATTTCTGGTTTTGACACTTTTTTCAGCACGGCCTTTGAACGATGGGAAGCGAGACTTCATTGTAGCGCTGATTTGCCTTTCCAGGTTGCTTGGTTGGCCAAAAAGGGCGTATGCGTTTTTTCCTGAATATATTCAGGAAAAAACGTATATGCCCTTTTAGGCCAAGGGCATCATTGTCCACGTTTTGCCCCTTTTCATGTGCTTTAAAGGCGATTCGAATCTACCTCCTGATACCTGTTTCCTGCAATTCTGCCTTGCTTTCAAATCCTCTTCATTGCCTTCCCTCAATATATTTGTGTACGAGACTTATCATTTATAACTCTGCAGGTTTGTGAATTGCAGTGTCCCTGAGCTCCATTTTTCAACTGGATTTTTTGGGAGCTGGCCGCAAATGCGCAGGATTGCTTCAGGCCCTATTCTGGTTCCGGGGGGCATGCTGAGCCTGTGGTTAATTCTTCTTCCTGATGGGAAAATAGAGTGACCTGTGCCTGTCACAACACCTAGATCTAGTCTCTCATTGGTTCCCCCTCTTCCCGTTCATCCTCAGGACAAATTGCAACCTGCAGAGAAGAGGAGGTTAAAGGTGCTTATTCCCCAAGTAGGGAGATTCCTAGTAAAGTGGCTGGAAAGGCGAACCCTAGCACAAGGAGATGAGAAATGAGGTGCGTTTCAGAAGCCTTTCCCGATCAGACGGTGTACCATCTTCTGGGTTTCTCATGCATGTTTTCGATGTAGGAAGATGCCCTTGAACCTGGAGATTTGGGACCCATGGGATGGGTACCACGCAGTATTATTTTAAAGGGTCTGCGTTTGCTCACCCAACCTCACCCAAAGTCTCAGCCCCATGAGTGCCCACCTTTATGTCTCAATCACCTGTGGGTCTAGATATGGTCAATCCAGGTTGCATCACAGCCCCTGAACGAATTTTGTAAGAATTTCTCTTTCTTTCCCTGTCTTTGTTTCACGGGTTTTTAAAGGTAATTTATTTTTAAAATGGGGTTTAGCTGCTTTTCACGGCTGTGTTTATGCCACTTTACACTCACTTGACTCTCTTCCAGAGAGAGATCAATACATAGGTTTTCAGATTCTAACTAGTCAGATATATTCTTGTGCGGTGAATAGGGGGTGTTGAGTCCAGTTCACTGAGGAAGGAGTAGGTCTTGTCTATTACATATTTGGTTTATGGAACGGTATCTGAGCTAATTTGAAACCCTTGTTTTATGCATCACCCCACCTCACCTTTCGCGTTAAGCAGCCATAGTGTGTTTTCAAAATGTGTGACTCTGTTCTGTTTTGTAATTCAGTTCAAGGGTATCAGTTTTTACATTCCCTCTCTAAGTGATATCTAATGATAAGTGTGTTTTTCTGTGTGACTTATTTCACTTAGAATCGTCGTACCTAAATCCACTCATCATGCTGCTACTAGCCTTAGGACATTGATTTCATGGCTGAATGATATTCCATTGTACATAAGGACCACAACTTCTTTACCATTTTTTTCATCCCTGGGATATTTAAGATGTACACAAGTGGAGGTTCTTGTAACCAGAGCAGCCCTTTAACTTCTGGGTGCCTGTGTCTTTTTGATTTTTATTTTTCCAATTTATACGCCCATGAATGGATGTGCCCCTTTCTCTCTAGCTGTGTTTTTTAGATGTTTTAGGAAATACCATACCCTTCTCCAGAGTCGCCATTGGCAATTTACATCCCGACCATCAGTGTAACAATGCTCCCTGTCCTCCCTGGCCTCTCCAGTATTTTTTTTTTACACTTTTTTAGGAAGGCGCTTTTGACCGATGGGAAGTGAGACTTCTTTGTAGTGCTGAATTTTATTTCCGGCTTGCTTGGTTGGCCAAAGAGGGCCTATGCGTTTTTTCCTGAATTTATTCAGAAAAAAACACATATGCTCTTTTTGGCCTTGTGCATCATTGTCGACGTTTGGCCGCTTTTCATGTGCTTTAGGGGCTATTCGAATCTGACTCCTGAAATCTGTTTCCTGCAATTCTGCCTTCCTTTCCAATCCTGTTCATTGACTTCCCTCAATATAATTTTGGACGATAGTTATAATTTATAACTCTGCAGGTTTGTGAATTGCAGTGCCCCTGACCTCCATTTTTCAACTCGCTTTTTTGGGAGCTGTCCGCAGAACCGCTGGTTTGCTTCTGGCCCTACTCTGGTTCCCGGTGGCAGGCTAAGCCTTTGCTTAATTCTTCTTCCTGATTGGAAAGTAGAGTGACATGTTCCTGTCCGAACATTTAGGGCTTGGCTCTCCTTGTTTCTCCTCCTTCCCCTTCTTCCTTTGGAAAAATTCCAAATTTTGTGCAACTGGATGTTGAAGGTGCTGACATCCTCAAGTGGGGAGATTTTAAGGAAAAAGGCTGGAGGGGTGAACCCAACAACCAGGAAATTAGGAGTTTTTGTGCCTTTTCCAAAATCTCCCTGATCCAACCGTGTTCCATCTTCTGGGTGTCACAGGCATGTTTTAGCTGTAGGAAAGGTCCCGTGTATGTAAGGAGAACACCAGGGATTTTTCCAAATCAGTGTCTCCCCGAACTCCAATCTGGGGAATTTTTAAGCTACTGGTACATGTGTGTTCTTTAAGGGACTTGGGCCTTAGTCAGAGTCCGAACTTTAGATGATTGAAGTCTTCAGGTTCAGAAACGCTCACCATCGGCCTCCTTTAGTTTCCATTTTATCTGTAGTTGATAGATGATGTCGATATAGATATCTATTGTTTTTCAGATTATTTCCCCTTAGGGGTCATTACAAAATATTGAGTATAGTTCCCTGTGTTATACAGTAGTTCCTTGTTGATGATATATTTTATACATAGCAGTGTGTATATGTTAATCTGAAACTGTTAATTTATCCCTCCTCCCACCTTTCCCCTTTGGTAATAAAAAAATATAAGATTTTATACTTCTCAGAAATCTAGGAGCTGAAAGAGAGGTATCATTTTCAATGGAAAATCATTCAAAACAAGGTTGAAACTTCAACCAAGATTATTAGATGTCCATCCTTGGAAAGAAATCACTGCATTTCTCTACTGTTGACCTGACAAATAAGACAAACCCCTCCACTGAACTTGCTTATAATAAAGTGATGGAAATATCAAATGGAAGTGTTAGAAACATCTTATTTTACACGAGCCTTATACACTGCTTTATGTTAATTACAGTTTGGCTCACACATCTGTTCTTTGAAGTTACAATGTTCTCAAATTCTGTTACTGATCCTGCAGAGTGGGTCCCAACAAGGGTCTCCCTGCCCAGTGTCATTGGAGCCAACAGATCGAGACTGACTTTGGTTCAGAAGCAAAGGAAAACTTTATATTTTGATCAGAGAATGGAGAGGTGAGAGTGTGTGCTCCCTTGCGGGTTGTGGGCCGGGCTGCTGTGTAGAGATCCTGGCAGCGTCAGCAGGAGGGAGGGGGTAGAGCTCTCGAGGGCCGGGTTGGCTGGAGCTCAGGCTCTATGTCGCAGAGTCTGCACGGGACCCCACGAGCTGAGGTGTCGGCCCAGCCATTTTGCACTAGGAAATCGGGTCTGAAGTGTCGGGTGTGGGACCTCTGCATGTGGAAACCTAGGAGCAAGTGAAATTAGACAAAGCACAAAGGAAAAAATGGTTAGACTTTATTTTATTGCCCAGATTCTATTTTCATCTCCCAGGAATTTTTCATGGGCTTTGCCAGTGACAAAGCCCTCCTCTGCCTTTTGTCCCATTCCTCATTCTTGGGGTGCTGAGGGTGCATACACCTCTTCTGTAAATGCTTCGTGCTGAGTTGGGTGTCCTCATACCCGGGGCGAGGGGGAGGACTTCTCCCAAGCAGCCTCCATGTGAGGTTGATTGTCCCCAGGCCTCCTCCCTCACTGCTCGTCTGCCTGAGCACCAGCATTGGAAGTTTTATAGATTCTAATGATCTTTAAGGGTCCAGGAAAGAGATGTGCAGAGACGCTGGGGGGGGGGGTGGGCCGTTTTACCCTGCTCCACATTGGTTCGGCCCCCTTAGGCTGACGGTTTCTGCCAGCCTAGATGCTCTGACCAGTAGTCTGCGCTTTCTTCAGTTAGGCCACTGAATTAACGTACAAGCAGCACCAGGTGTCAGAGCCCTGCTTGCTCAACTCCCAGACAGTCCAGGGCCGGTGGTGATCCAGGACCATGATGGCCACTCAGTCAACGGCCTTTTGAAGTAGCCAGGAGTACAGCCGGTCTCATTGGCCGCCGTCACCGCGGTGTCTGTAGGCTTTTCTATGGTGGCAGCGTTATTTACGGTTCCCCTACCAAGTTTATTAGCTCCGCTCTGGGTGCAGTAAGTCCTGTAAGCAATAGTCTGCTCTTTTGGGGCACACTCTTGTTGTTTTCTGAGAGAAGCTCCAGGTCAAGTGATGGTCACACGAGTCGTCATGGGGGCCCATTGCCCCAGGTTGTCTCTCTGGAGGTTGGTGTTGGAGGGCCTCCTCACTCGAGGTCATTGTGCCCACGGAGCAATCCCTGCAACTTCAGGGCATGGTGGGTGGTTAGGATCACCAAGTGGCGTCCTTTTCCCTTAGGAGGGAGCTGGCCTTGTGGGCTGCTGATTTCCAGGTTTTTAGATACCCCCAGTATCCTGGTCGGATGGGGTGGCTGGCCAATGCCTGGAGGGCATTCTTGCATTGTTCCATTTCAAGTGGTCCCAGTTTTTGCACTAATACTCCAAGGGCGATTCGCCTTGGACCAGGAATGTAAAGGTCAAAGGGTTTAGCTAACTTAGGGAGGTCCAGGGCACGGGTCTGAACTGACTGCTCTTTCCATTCTTGAAAGGCCGCTTCTGGATTCTATTCAAAAGGATCATCATCTTTTCCTTTCAGTGTTTCATATAGAGGCCCAGCTATTAGACTGTAGTTAGGGATCCAGATGCAGCAAACCCCGGTCTCCCCAGGAACCCCTAAGCTGTCTTCTAGTTTCAGGAAGGGTGAGGCTGCAAATGGCTTCTTCCCTTTCCTGGGGTGGGCTTCTCCGACCTTCTGAGCGAATGAAGCCCAAGAAGGTCACCTTAGTTTGTGATATTTGAGCCTTTTTCTTGGACACCTTCTATCTTTTATTGGCTAGGTAGTTCAGAGGCCTCCTTAGTCGGGCTGGTGATCAGAATGTCATCTGCATATTGAAGGAGGGTTCCCTTCTCCAGAGGTAGATCTTTTAGGTCTTTAGCTAACGTTTCCCCAAAGATGGTGTGGGAATTTTTGAACCCCTGGGGCAGGACGGCCCAGCAGTATTGTTTTTGTTGTATGTTGAGTCCTGCCACTCACAGCCAAAATTTCTTGTGACTCTGGGACGAATGGAATACAGAAGAAGGCATCATTGAAGTCTAATACAGAATACCATGTCCTGGTGGATGGTAGAATGACCAGCAGGGTGTAGGAATTAGGAACTACTAGATGTATATCCTCTGTGGCTTCACTGACTGTCCTGGCGTCCTCTACCAGGTCCCCAGCAGCCCATGGGGCTCTGGTGGTCAGGCCCCTCCCAGGATATGGAGCTCACCTGGGCAGGTACCCAGCAGCCCACGGGGCTGTGGTGGTTAGGCCCCTCCCAGGATATGGAGCTCACCTGGGCAGGTACCCAGCAGCCCATGGGGCCATCATGGTCAGGCCCCTCCCAGGATATGGAGCTCACCTGGGCAGGTACCCAGCAGCCCACGGGGCTCTCGTGGGCAGGCCCCTCCCTGGATATGGAGCTCCCGTGGACAGGTACCCCGACAGGGCTGGGCACACAGGAACTGTGCACATAGCCCTCATTGCAGAGCACCCCCAGCACACCTGTCACTCAGAGCTGACACAGAGCACCTCAGAGCAGAGCTTGAACTAATAAACAGCAGCTCCAACAGGTCTGTGACCCTAGGCTTCACTCTGTGCGACCTCCCTCTGCCTGGTCTTCCAGGGGCTTCCACAGCAGCCGGGGCACCAGGCCTCTGTCTCCACCCACCACCCCTCCTCTCCCTGACTCCTGGGTTCCTCTCATTAGCAGAGGGTCTTCTTGAAGTTGTCTCCCACTCATGGACCAGATAAAATGATTAGAAAACAAGCCAGGGCTGCCGCCCCTTATCTATCCTGACTCTCGGGACCCTACACCTGTTCCTCGGATCTGGCCGGTGCAGCAAGGCCCATTTTCTGCAAATCTGAGCCCCTGAGGGGCGAGGATTGGCTGACCTGGGCAGCCTGACCCGGCCGGCCAGCCCTTCCCAGGTGTGCCTGGGTTGAGGTCAATATAAACACCCCTCCAGGCAGCAAAAGCTTCTGCAGCTGTGCCTGACGCCATATTCTCTGCCCCATCAGCAGTCTCGGGGTTGGGCTGGTGGGAGGCAGTAGGGCCCACGGCTCTATGAGTGGCCCGTTGTGACTGGGGCTCTACTGGACTTTCTGCAGGAGTTGCCGGGCTGCCACCTGCTAAAGAAGAGGATGTGTCACCCATACTTGCTGCTGGAATTTCTCCCCGGGCAGAGGTAAGGAAGGAAAAAAGCAGTGGGGGCCGGGACAGGAGGGGTACCTCAGGCAGGGAAATGGAAAGTTTCCAGACGAGCGCCCGGGGCCAGGACCATCCTGGCTGGCCTGCAGGCACCAAGTCGGCCTGCGTGCTGTTGCTGGTGTGACTCCAAGCCCCTTCCTCTAGTTTTTAGTCTTTGCACACATTCAGGTGTTTTACCTGGGAACGGTGGGAAAAGTTCAGCAGCAGCTGGCCTGGGGCTCAGCTCACGTCTAGTCAGAGACGCCTCCTCACAGTCCCCCAGCTTTGCAATGAGGACGCTCCTTGTGTGGGGGCTGCTGGCTGCATGGGAGATGATTCCCCACCTGTGACCAACTTAAGAATTGTTTACCACTGGAGCAAGTGCGCTGATAGGGTTTTCCTCTGTATGACCAGTGGGTTCAGTTTTTTTTTTTCTTTTTTGGTTCAAGGTAAGTTTTATTCCTCTTTTTGTATTTATGGATATAAGCATGGAAATCATTCATTCATATAAATACGTCTATGGGAAGGACAGAACTTTTTTTTCTGTTTTATTTTCTTAAGTGTTATTTATTTTTTAATTTTTGAATTTATTTTATTCATTTTTTTATACAGCAGGCTCTTATTGGTTATCTATTTTATACATATAAGTGTATATATGTCAATCCCAGGGTCGCAATTCATCCCACCACCACCACCCTGCCACTTTCCCCCCTTGGTGTCCATACATTTGTTCTCTACATCTGTGTCTCTATTTCTGCCTTGCAAACCAGTTCATCTTTACCATTTTTCTAGGTTCTACATGTATGCGTTAATATACGATATTTGTTTTTCTCTTTCTGACTTACTTCACTCTGTATGACAGTCTCTAGATCTATCCACGTCTCTACAAATGACCCAATTTCATTCCTTTTTATGGCTGAGTAATATTCCATTTTATATATGTAGCACATCTTTTCCGTTCGTCTGTCTATGGGCATTTAGGTTGCTTCCATGACCTGGCTATTGTAAATAGTGCTGCAATGAATATTGTGGTGAATATGTCTTTTTGAATTATGCTTTTCTCTGGGTATATGGCCAGTAGTGGGATTGCTGGGTCATATGGTAATTCTATTTTTAGTTTTTTAAGGAACCTCCATACTGTTCTCCATAGTGACTGTATCAATTTACATTCCCACAAATAGTGTAAGAGGGTTCCCTTTTCTCCACACCCTCTCCAGCATTTGTTGTTTGTAGATTTTCTGATGATGCCCATTCTAACTCGTGTGAGGTGATACCTCATTGTAGTTTTGGTTTATATTTCTCTAATAATTAGTGATGTTGAGTAGCTTTTCATGTGTTTCTTGGTCATCTGTATGTCTTCTTGGGACAAATGTCTATTTACGTCATCTGCCCATTTTTGGATTGGTTTGTTTGTTTTTTTACTGTTGAGCTGCATGAGCTGTTTATATACATTGGAGATTAATCCTTTGTCCATTGATTCGTTTGCAAATATTTTCTCCCATTCTGAGGGTTGTCTTTTCGTCTTGTTTGTAGTTTCCTTTGCTTTGCAAAAGCTTTTAGGTTTCATTTGCTCCCATTTGTTTTTGTTTTTTTTTTTTATTCCATTACTCTAGGAGGTGGATCAAAAAAGATCTTGCTGTGATTTATGTCAAAGAGTATTCTTCCTATGTTTTCCTCTAAGAGTTTTATAGTGTCCGGTCTTACATTTTGGTCTCTAATCCATTTGGAGTTTATTTTTTGTGTATGGTGTTAGGGAGTGTTCTAATTTCATTCTTTTACATGTAACTGTCCATTTTTCCCAGCACCACTTATTGAAGAGACTGTCTTTTCTCCATTGTATACCCTTGCCTCCTTTGTCATAGATTAGTGGGCCATAGGTGTGTAGGTTTATCTCTGGGCTTTCTTTTTTTTTTTTTTTCTTTTACATCTTTATTGGAGTATAATTGCTTTACAATTGTGTGTTAGTTTCTGCTGTATAAAAAAGTGAATCAGCTATGCGTATACATATAACACCATATCCCCTCCCTCTTGCACCTCCCTCTCACTCCCTTATCCCACCCTTTTAGGTGGTCACAAAGCACAGAGCTGATCTCCCTGTGCTATGTGGCTGCTTCCCAGTAGCTATCAATTTTACATTTGGTAGTGTATATATGTCCATACCACTCTCTCACTTTGTCCCAGCTTACCCTTCCCTCTCCCCATGTCCTCAAGTCCTTTCTCTACGTCTGTGTCCTTAATCCTTTCCTGCCCCTAGGTTCTTCATAAACTTTTTTTTTTTTAGATTCCATATATATTTGTTAGCATACGGTATTTGTTTTTCTCTTTCTGACTTACTTCACTCTGTAGGACAGACTCTAGATCCATCCACCTCACTAAAAATAACTCAATTTCGTTTCTTTTTATGGCTGAATAATGTTCCATTGTATATATGTGCCACATCTTCTTTATCCATTTATCTGTTGATGGACACTTAGTTTGCTTCCATGTCCTGGCTATTGTAAATAGAGCTACAGTGAACATTGTGGTACATGACTCTTTTTGAATTATGGTTTTCTCAGGGTAAATGTCCAGGAGTGGGTTTGCTGGGTTGTATGGTAGTTCTATTTTTAGTTTTTAAGGAAGCCCCATACCGTTCTCCCTAGTGGCTATATCAATTTACATTCCCACCAACAGTGCAAGAGGGTTCCTTTTTCTCCAATAAATGCCTCTCCAGCATTTACTGTTGGTAGATTTTTTGATGATGGCCATTCTGACTGGTGTGAGGTGATACCTCACTGTAGTTTTGATTTGCATTTCTCCAATGATTAGTGATGTTCAGCATCCTTTCATGTGTTTGTTGGCAACCTGTATATCTTCTTTGGAGAAATGTCTATTTAGGTCTTCTGCCCATTTTTGGATTGGGTTGTTTGGTTTTGTGATATTGAGCTACATGAGCTGCTTTTTGTAGATTAATCCTTTGCCATTTGCTTCATTTGAAAATATTTTCTCCCATTCTGATGGTTGTCTTTTCATCTTGCTTAAGTTTTCCTTTGCTGTGCAAAAGAATTTATGTTTCATTTGGTCCCATTTTTTAATTTTTGTTTTTATTTCCATTTCTCTAGGAGGTGGGTCAAAAAGGATCTTGCTGTGATTTATGTCATAGACTGTTCTGCTTATGTTTTCTTCTAAGAGTTTTATAGTGGCTGGTCTTATATTTAGGTCTCTAATCCATTTTGAGTTATTTTTGTGTATGGTGTTAGGGAGTGTACTAATTTCATTCTTTTACATGTAGCTGTCCAGTTTTCCCCCCACCACTTACTGAAGACACTGTCTTTTCTCCATTGTATACCCTTGCCTCCTTTGTCATAGATTAGTTAACCATAGGTACGTGGGTTTATCTCTGTGCTTTCTATCCTGTTCTATTGACCTATATTTCTGTTTTTGTGTCAGTACCATATTATCTTGATTTCTGTAGCTTTGTAATATAGTCTGAAGTCTGGAAGTCTGATTCCTCCAGCTCTTTTTTTCCCCCTCAAGACTGCTTTGGCTATCCAGGGTCTTTTGTGTCTCCCTATAAATTTTAAGATTTTTTTTTTCTTGTTCTGTAGAAAATGCCAAAGGTATTTTGATCGGGATTGCATTGAATCTGTAGATTGCTTTGGGTAGTATAGTCATTTTCACAATATTGATTCTTCTAATCCAAGAACATGGTATATGTCTCCATCTGTTTATATCATCTTTGATTTCTTTCATCAGTGTCTTATAGTTTTCTGAGTACAGGTCTTTTACTTCCTTAGGTAGGTTTATTCCTAGGTATTTTATTCTTTTTGTTGCAGTGGTAATGGGATTGTTTCCTTAATTTCTCTTTCTGATCTTTCATTGTTAGTGTATAGGAATGCAAGCAATTTCTGTGCATTAATTTTGTATCCTGCAACTTTACCAAATTCATTGATTAGCTCCAGTGGTTTTCTGGTGGCGTCTTTAGGATTCTCTATCTATGATATCATGTCATCTGCAAACAGTGACAATTTTACTTCTTCTTTTCCTTTTTGTTATCCTTTTATTTCTTTTTCTTCTCTGATTGCCATGGCTAGGACTTCCAAAACTATGTTGAATAGCAGTGGTGAGAGTGGGCATCCTCGTCTTGTTTCTGATCTTAGAGGAAACGCTTTCAGTTTTTCACCATTGAGAATGCTGTTTGCTGTGGGTTTGTCATATATGGCCTTTATTATGTTGAGGTAGTTTCCCTCTATGCCCACACTCTGCAGAGTTTTTATCGTAAATGAGTGTTGAATTTTCTCAAAATCTTTTCCTTCATCTATTGAGATGATCATATGGTTTTATTCTACAATTTGTTAATATGGTGTATCACATTGATTTGTGTATATTGAAGAATCCTTGCATCCCTGGGAAAAAACCCCACTTGATCATGGTGTATGATCCTTTTAATCTGTTGTTCGATTCTGTTTGCTAGTATTTTGTTGAGGATTTTTACATCTATATTCATCAGTGATATTGGTCTATAATTTTCTTTCCTTGTAGTATCTCTGTCTGATTTTGGTATCAGGGTGATGGTGGTCTCATAGAATGAGTTTGGGAGTGTTCCTTCCCCTGCAATTGTTTTGAAGAATTTGAGAAGGTTGGGTGTTAGCTCTTCTCTAAATGTTTGATAGAATTCACCTGTGATGCCATCTGGTTCTGGACTTCTGTTTGTTGGAAGATTTTTAATCACAGTTTCAATTTCATTGCTAGTGATAGGTTTGTTCATATTTTCTATTTCTTCCTGGTTCAATCTTTGAAGGTTATCCCTTTCTAAGAATTTGTCCATTTCTTCCAGATTGTCCATTTTATTGGCATAGAGTTGCTTGTAGTAGTCTCTTAGGATGCTTTGTATTCCTGTGGTGTCTGTTGTAACTTCTCCTTTTTCACTTCTAATTTTGTTGATTTGCATCCTCTCCCTCTTTTTCTTGAGTCTGGCTAAAGGTTGATCATTTTTGCTTATCTTCTCAAAGAACCAGCTTTTAGTTTTGTTGATCTTTGCTTCCGTTTTCTTTGTTTCTATTTCATTTATTTCTGCTCTGATCTTTAGGATTTCTTTCCTTCTACTAACTTTGGGTTTTGTTCTTCTTTCTCTAGTTCCTCTAGGTGTAAGGTTAGATTGTTTATTTGAGATTTTTCTTGTTTCTTGAGGTAGGCTTGTATTGCTATAAACTTCCCTCTTAGAACTCCTTTTGCTGCATCCCATAGGTTTTGGTCATCGTGTTTTTGTTGTCATTTGTCTCTAGGTAGTTTTTGATTTCCCCTTTGATTTCTTCAGTGATCTCTTGGTTATTTAGTAACGTATTGTTTAGCCTCCATGTGTTTGTGTTTTTTACGGTTTTTTCCGTGTAATTGATTTCTAATCTCATAGCATTGTGGTCGGAACAGCTGCTTGATATGATTTCAGTTTTCTTAAATTTACTGAGGCTTTATCTGTGACCCAAGATGTGATCTATCCTGGAGAATGTTCCGTGTGCAGTTGAGAAGAACGTGTAATCTGCTGTTTTTGGATGGAATGTCCTATAAATATCAATGAACTCTATCTGGTCTATTGTGTCATTTAAAGCTTGTGTTTCCTTATTAATTTTCTGTCTGGCTGATCTCCACTGGTGTAAGTGAGCTGTTAAAGTCCCCCGCTATTATTGTGTTACTGTCGATTTCCTCTTTTATAGCTGTTAGCAGTTGCCTTATACATTGAGGTGCTCCTATGTTGGGTACATATATATTTATAATTGTTATGTCTTCTTCTTGGTTTGATCCCTTGACCATTATGTAGCGTCTTTCCTTGTCTCTTGTAACATTCTTTATTTTAAAGTCTATTTTATCTGATATGAGTATTGCTACTCCAGCTTTCTTTTGATTTTCATTAGCATAGAATATATTTTTCCATCGCCTCCCTTTCAGTCTGTATGTGTCCCTAGGTCTGAAATGGGTCTCTTGTAGACAGCATATATATGGGTCTTGTTTTTGTATCCATTCAGCCAGTCTATGTCTTTTGGTTGGAACATTTAGTGCATTCACGTTTAAGGTAATTATCGATATGTATGTTCCTACTACTATTTTCTTAATTGTTATGGGTTTGTCTTGGTGGGTCCTTTTCTTCTCTTGTGTTTCCCACTTAGAGAAGTTCTTTTAGCATTTGGTGTAGAGCTGGTTGCATGGTGCTGAATTCTCTTAGCTTTTGCTTGTCTGTAAGGCTTTTGATTTCTCCATCAAATCTGAATGAGCTCTTTGCAGGGTGCAGTACCCTTGGTTGTAGGTTCTTCCCTTTCATCACTTTAAATTTATCATGCCACTTCCTTCTGGCTTGTAGATTTTCTGCTGAGAAATCAGCTGTTATCCTTATGGGATTTCCCTTGTATGTTATTTGTCATTTTTCCCTTGCTGCTTTCAATAATTTTTCTTTGTCGTTAATTTTTGTCAATTTGATTACTATGTGTCTTGTCATTTTTCTCCTTTGGTTTCTCCTGCCTGGGACACTCTGTGCTTCTGGACTTGGGTGGCTATTTCTTTTCCCATGCTAGGGAAGTTTTTGACCATAATCTCTTCAAATATATTCTCGGGTCCTTTCTCTCTCTCTTCTCCTTCTGGGACCCCTATAATGCGAATGTTGTTGCGTTTAATGTTGTCCCAGAGGACTCTTGGGGTGTCTTCATTTATTTTCATTCTTTTTCTTTATTCTGTTCCATGGCAGTGATTTCCACCTTTCTGTCTTCCAGGCCACTTATCCGTTCTTCTGCCACAGTTATTCTGCTACTGATTCCTTCTAGTGTATTTTTCATTTCAGTTATTACATTGTTCACCTCTGTTTGTTTGTTCTTTAATTCTTCTAGGTGTTTGTTCCTTAATTCTTCTAGGTCTTTGTTAAGCATTTCTTGTGTCTTCTCGATCTTTGCCTCCTTTCTTTTTCTAAGGTCTTGGCTCAACTTCACTATCATTATTCTGAATTCTTTTTCTGGAAGGTTCCCTATCTCCACCTCATTTCGTTTTTTTTCTGGGGTTTTATCTTGTTCCTTGATCTGGTATAAAGTCCTCTGCCTTTTCATTTTATCTATCTTCCTGTGAATGTGGTTTTCCTTCCACAGGCTGCAGAATTGTAGTTCTTCTTGCTTCTGCTGTCTGCTCTCTGGTGGATGAGTCTATCTTAGAGACTTGTGCAAGCTTCCTGATGGGAGGGACTGGTGGTGGGTAGAGCTGGGTGTTGCTTTGGTGGGCAGAGCTTTAATCCGCTTGTCTACGGATTAAATAAAACTTTAATAAAAAGTTGAATCCGCTTGTCTGCTGATGCATGGGGCTGGGTTCCCTCCCTGTTGGTTGTTTGGCCTGAGGCGACCCAGCACTGGAGCCTACCTTGCTCTTGGTGGGGCTAATGGCGGACTCTGGGAGGGCTCACACCAAGGAATATTTCCCAGAACTTCTGCTGCCAGTGTCGTTGTCCTCACGGTGAGCCACAGCCACAGCCACCAGCTGCCTCTGCAGGAGACCCTCTAAAAGTAGCAGGTAGTTCTGGTCATTCTCCTACGGGGTCACTGCTCCTTCCCCTGGGTCCTGATGTACACACTACTTTGTGTGTGCCCTCCAAGAGTGGAGTATCTGAGTGGAGTTGAGACTCTGAGACTCTGTGTGGAGTCGCACAGACTCTGGGTCCTGTGAAGCTTCGATGTTTTGTGATTCTAGAAATCCTATAGGAGACGGTCCACAGCAGGTGAAGCTAATGTTGTCAGTAGAGGTGTTGAAGCCAAAGATCTGCAGTTCCGGCTAGAGGTGCCGATGTACATACAGGACAAAATCATCTCGTGTGAATGTAGTTCAGGCATGTTTAAGATGAATGCAGTCATGTTAATGCCTACCATATTCTATCTTGAGCCTCTCCTCAGGGACCCCCTCCTCAGTTCCTGAGGCTCCTGTAAGTCATGTACAGGGGACTGGAGAGTGGGCTCTGTCCAGTCTGAGCCCTGAGTTACCCTGTGTGTATCTTAGGATACTTTGTATTTCTGTGGTGTCTGTTGTAACATCATCTCTTTCATTTCAGATTTATTTGGGCCCTCTCTTTTTTAACAAAACATACTACTGTTGTCTTTTATTCTTTACAGAAGTGTAATCAGTGTTTGATCTACTATCCTTACCCTATGTATACTTTTTGCAGTGAGACTTTTACTTTTCTTTGTTTCCTTGTTACTATCAATAATTAGTGAGACTTCTTTTAAGCTACCTTCAACATTGCTTATAAAGCTGCTTTATTAGTGATGACAGAGCCTTAATGGAAGTCATGTTCTGGTTGTAAATTAGAATGCAATGTGCCAGCAAAAAGCCCCTTAAGTTTATGTCTCATTACTTCTTGTTCTTTTTTTAATTTAATTTTTATTTTTTGTCAGAGCAAATTTGATTAAAATGTTTTGTTTCTTCTAGGTGTGCAAGATGTGGTTCTTTTAAACATATACATATATCTATTCTTCTTTGGATCATTTTCCCATGTAGGTTATGACACCATGTTGAGTAGTCTTGTCTTGGTATTACGTAGGTCTTTGGTGATTACATATTTCACATGTGTTTCTATATCTATCTTAACCCCAATATCCTAATGTATCCAATCCTCACACCTTTCCATTTGGTGAACCCTAAGTTTGTTTAATGAATCTGTGATTGCATTTCTCTGTGGAAATATCTTCATTGGTATCAATTTTTAGCTAAGACCTATAAGTGATATTATAGGATATGTGTCTTTTGCTTTCTGACTTAGTACAATTTGCCTGATTAACTCAAGAATCATACACAGTGCTGCAATTGACATTGTTTTGTTTTTTTCCCTGGCTCATATTCCATCTGTACGTGTACCAGTTATTCTTTGGCCACGCACCTCTTGATGGACTTTTTGGTTGCCTCCATGTCTTGGTTATTGTAATACTGCTGCAATGCACATTTGCTTGCCTGTGTCTTTCCAGTTCTATCTCCTTATGTTATAGGCCAAGGAGTGGGCTTGCTGTATCATATGGTAGCTCAGTGTGTACGTTTTAAAGGCACCACCATTCAGTTCTCATTAGTGGCTCTTTCCAGGTTATGTCCCACTTAAAATTGAGGGTATGCATTTCTCCAAAACGCCTTCAATATTTATTGTTTGTAGTTTGCTTGCTGCTGGTTATTCTAACAGGTGCGAGCTGATACCTCTGTGTGGTTGAATTTGCATGTGTCCCATAATCTGTTGAAATTGATCTTTAAAGCATGCTCTTTTTATTTATCAAACTGTGATTACAGCTTAGTTCTTCAAATTGTTTTCTTAAAGTAAGTGTCACATTTTGAAAAGTTTTGGCCATTACCTCCCTCAAGACATTTTGAGGGCAGGTTTCATTTACAGCCCTGAAGTACTTGTTCATATGAAGTGACCATTAACACAGGTATTAAAGCTGCTTTTGCAGGTAACGGCCAGAGGGCAGCAGCCTTTTTACGTTCCCCAATCTGGTAACTAGGGAAAGAGACCTTCAGCTGCAAGAGTGTCCAGCTTTATTTCTCATCCAGCTGTGGGTCTAGATATGGTCAAACAAGGTTGCATCACAGCCCAGGAACGAATTATGTAAAATTTCCTCTCTCTATCACTGTCTTAGGTTTTTGGGTTTTTTAAAGTTATTTATTTTAAAATGGGGTTTCGCTGCTTTTCACTGCTGTGTTTAGCCCGCTTTACACCCACTTGACTCACTTAAAGAGAGATATCAATACATAGGTTTTAAGATTCTTACTAGTCAGATATATTCTTGTGCGGTGAATAGAGGGTGTTGCGTCCAGTTCACTGAGCAAGGAGTAGGTCTTGTCTATTACATATTTGATTTATGGAGTGATATCTGTGCTAATTTCAAATCCCGGGTTTATGCATCACCCACCTCACCTTTCCCGTTAAGCAGCCATAGTGTGTTTTGAAAATGTGTGACTCTGTTCTGTTTTGTAAATCAGTTTAAGTGTAGCGATTTTTACATTCCCTATATAAGTGATGTCTTTGATAAGTGTCTTTTTCTATGTGACTTATTTCACTTAAAATCATCATACCTACATCCACTCATCATGCTGCTAGTAGCCTTATGACATTGATTTCATGGCTGAGTGATATTCCATTGTACATAAGTACCACAACTTCTTTATCAATTTTCCTCTTCCTGGGATGTTTAAGGAGTACCGAAGTGGAGGTTCTTGGGAACAGAGCAGCCCTAAACTTTGGGGTGCCTGTGTCTTGATGATTTTTAGTTTTCCCAATTTATACGCCCATGAGTTGAAGTGCCCTATGCTCACTAAGCTGTGTTTTTTAGATGTTTCAGGACACACCGTACAATTCTCCAGAGTGGCTGTTGGCAAATTACATCCCGCCCATCAGCATAGCAAGGCTCCGATTTCTACATGGACTGTCCTGCTTTTCTGGTTTTTACACTTTTTTCAGCATGACCCTTTGACCAATGGGAAGCGAGACTTCTTTATAGCGCTGATTTGCCTTTCCAGGTTGCTTGGTTGGCCAAAACGGGCGTATGGGCCAAGGGCATCATTGTCCACGTTTTGCCACTTTTCATGTGCTTTAAAGGTGATTCGAATCTACCTCCTGAAATCTGTTTCCTGCAATTCTGCCTTGCTTTCAACTCCTCTTGGTTGCCTTCCCTCAATATATTTGTGGCCAAGAGTTATCATTTATAACTCTGCAGGTCTCTGAATTGCAGTGCCCCTGAGCTCCATTTTTCAACTCGCTTTCTTGGGAGCTGGCCGCAAAGCACAGGATTGCTTCAGGCCCTATTCTGGTTCCGGCGTGCAGGCTGAGCCTGTGGTTAATTCTTCTTCCTGATGGGAAAATACAGTGACCTGGGCCTGTCCCAAAACCTAGATCTAGTCTCTCATTGGTTGCCCCTCTTCCCTTTCATCCTCAGAACAAATTGCAACCTGAACGGAACAGGAGGTTAAAGGTGCTGATTCCCCAAGTAGGGAGATTGCTAGTAAAGTAGCTGGAATGGCGAAACCGAGCACAAGGAGATGAGAAATGAGGTGCGTTTTAGAAACCTTTCAAAATCACACGGTGTACCATCATCTAGGTTTCTCATGCATGTTTTCGATGTAGGAAGATGCCCTTGAACCTGGAGATTTGGGACCCATGGGATGGGTACCACGCAGTATTACTTTAAAGGGTCTGCGTTTGCTCACCCAACCTCACCCAACCACTCAACCCCAAGAGTGTCCACCCTTATGTCTCATCCAGCTGTGGGTCTAGATATGGTCAATCCAGGTTGCATCACAGCCTCTGAACGAATTTTGTAAGAATTTCTCTCTCTTTCACTGTCTTTGTTTTACGGGTTTTTAAAAGTAATTTATTTTTATAATGGGGTTTAGCTGCCTTTCATGGCTGTGTTTATGCGGCTTTACACCCACTTGACTCACTTCCAGACAGATATCAATACATAGGTTTTAAGATTCTTACTAGTCACATATATTCTTGTGCGGGGAATAGGGGGTGTTGAGTCCAGTTCACTGAGCAAGGAGTAGGTCTTTTCTATTACATATTGGGTGTATGGAACGGTATCTGAGCGAATTTGAAACCCTTGTTTTATGCATCACCCCACCTCACCTTTCCTGTTAAGCAGCTATAGTGTGTTTTCTAAACGTGTGACTCTGTTCTGTTTTGTAATTCAGTTCAAGTGTAGCGGTTTTTACATTCCCTCTATAAGTGATAGCTTATGATAAGTGTCTTTTTCTGTGTGACTTATTTCACTTAGAATCGTCGTACCTAACTCCACTCATCTTGCTTCTACTAGCCTTATGACATTGATTTCATGTCTGAGTGATATTCCATTGTACATAAGGACCACAACTTCTTTATCCATTTTTCTCTTTCCTGGGATATTTAAGGTGTCATGAAGTGGAGGTTCTTGTCAACAGAGCAGCCCTAAACTTTCCAGTGCCTGTGTCTTGCTGATTTTTAGTTTTTCCAATTTATACGCCCATGAGTGGACGTGCCCTATGCTCCCTAAGCTGTTTTTTTTCGATGTTTCAGGACACAACGTATACTTCTCCAGAGTGGCTGTTGGCAATTTACATCCCGCCCATCAGTGTAGCAAGGCTGCCATTTCTCCATGGCCTGTCCTGCATTTCTGGTTTTGACACTTTTTGCAGCATGGCCCTTTTCACCGATGGGAAGCGAGACTTCTTTGTAGCGCTGATTTGCCTTTCCAGGTTGCTTGGTTGGCCAAAAAGGGCGTATGCGTTTTTTCCTGAATATATTCAGGAAAAAACGCATAAGCCCTTTTTGGCCAAGGGCATCATTGTCGACGTTTTGCCGCTTTTCATGTGCTTTAAAGGCGATTCGTATCTACCTCCTGAAATCTGTTTCCTGCAATTCTGCCTTGCTTTCAAATCCTCTTCGTTGCCTTCCCTCAATATATCTGTGGATGAGAGTTATCATTTATAACTCTGCGGGTTTGTGAATTGCAGTTTCCCTGAGGTCCATTTTTCAACTGTCTTTTTTGGGAGCTGGCCGCAAAATCGCGGGATTGCCTCAGGCCCTATTCTGCTTCTGGGCGGCAGGCTGAGCCTGTGGTTAATTCTTCTTCCTGTTGGGAAAATAGAGTGACCTGTGCCTGTCCCAACACCTAGATCTAGTCTCTCATTGGTTGCCCCTCTTCCCGTTCATCCTCAGGACAAATTGCAACCTGTAGGGAACAGGAGGTTAAAGGTGCTGATTCTCCAAGTAGGGAGATTGCTAGTAAAGTAGCTGGAATGGCGAAACCGAGCACAAGGAGATGAGAAATGAGGTGCGTTTTAGAAACCTTTCAAAATCACACGGTGTACCATCTTCTGGGTTTCTCATGCATGTTTTCGATGTAGGAAGATGCCCTTGAACCTGGAGATTTGGGACCCATGGGATGGGTACCACGCAGTATTACTTTAAAGGGTCTGCGTTTGCTCACCCAACCACACCCAACCTCTCAGCCCCAAGAGTGTCCACCCTTATGTCTCATCCAGCTGTGGGTCTTGATATGGTCAATCCAGTTTGCATCACAGCCTCTGAACGAATTTTGTAAGAATTTCTCTCTCTTTCACTGTCTTTGTTTTACGGGTTTTTAAAAGTAATTTATTTTTATAATGGGGTTTAGCTGCTTTTCATGGCTGTGTTTATGCGGCTTTACACCCACTTGACTCACTTCCAGACAGATATCAATACATAGGTTTTAAGATTCTTACTAGTCACATATATTCTTGTGCGGTGAATAGGGGGTGTTGAGTCCAGTTCACTGAGCAAGGAGTAGGTCTTGTCTATTACATATTGGGTGTATGGAACGGTATGTGAGCGAATTTGAAACCCTTGTTTTATGCATCACCCCACCTCACCTTTCCTGTTAAGCAGCTATAGTGTGTTTTCTAAACGTGTGACTCTGTTCTGTTTTGTAATTCAGTTCAAGTGTAGCGGTTTTTACATTCCCTCTATAAGTGATAGCTTATGATAAGTGTCTTTTTCTGTGTGACTTATTTCACTTAGAATCGTCGTACCTAACTCCACTCATCTTGCTTCTACTAGCCTTATAACATTGATTTCATGTCTGAGTGATATTCCATTGTACATAAGGACCACAACTTCTTTATCCATTTTTCTCTTTCCTGGGATATTTAAGGTGTCATGAAGTGGAGGTTCTTGTCAACAGAGCAGCCCTAAACTTTCCGGTGCCTGTGTCTTGCTGATTTTTAGTTTTTCCAATTTATACGCCTATGAGTGGACGTGCCCTATGCTCCCTAAGCTGTTTTTTTTCCATGTTTCAGGACACAACGTACACTTCTCCAGAGTGGCTGTTGGCAATTTACATCCCGCCCATCAGTGTAGCAAGGCTGCCATTTCTCCATGGCCTGTCCTGGATTTCTGGGTTTGACACTTTTTCCAGCATGGCCCTTTTGACCGATGGGAAGCGAGACTTCTTTGTAGCGCTGATTTGCCTTTCCAGGTTGCTTGGTTGGCCAAAAAGGGCGTATGCGTTTTTTCCTGAATATATTCAGGAAAAAACGCATACGCCCTTTTTGGCCAAGGGCATCATTGTGGACGTTTTGCCGCTTTTCATGTGCTTTAAAGGCGATTCGTATCTACCTCCTGAAATCTGTTTCCTGCTATTCTGCCTTGCTTTCAAATCCTCTTCGTTGCCTTCCCTCAATATATCTGTGGATGAGAGTTATCATTTATAACTCTGCGGGTTTGTGAATTGCAGTTTCCCTGAGCTCCATTTTTCAACTGTCTTTTTTGGGAGCTGGCCGCAAAAGCGCGGGATTGCCTCAGGCCCTATTCTGCTTCTGGGCGGCAGGCTGAGCCTGTGGTTAATTCTTCTTCCTGTTGGGAAAATAGAGTGACCTGTGCCTGTCCCAAAACCTAGATCTAGTCTCTCATTGGTTGCCCCTCTTCCCGTTCATCCTCAGGACAAATTGCAACCTGTAGGGAACAGGAGGTTAAAGGTGCTGATTCTCCAAGTAGGGAGATTGCTAGTAAAGTAGCTGGAATGGCGAAACCGAGCACAAGGAGATGAGAAATGAGGTGCGTTTTAGAAACCTTTCAAAATCACACGGTGTACCATCTTCTGGGTTTCTCATGCATGTTTTCGATGTAGGAAGATGCCCTTGAACCTGGAGATTTGGGACCCATGGGATGGGTACCACGCAGTATTACTTTAAAGGGTCTGCGTTTGCTCACCCAACCTCACCCAACCTCTCAGCCCCAAGAGTGTCCACCCTTATGTCTCATCCAGCTGTGGGTCTAGATATGGTCAATCCAGGTTGCATCACAGCCTCTGAACGAATTTTGTAAGAATTTCTCTCTCTTTCACTATCTTTTTTTACGGGTTTTTAAAAGTAATTCATTTTTATAATGGGGTTTAGCTGCTTTTCATGGTTGTGTTTATGCGGCTTTACACCCACTTGACTCACTTCCAGACAGATATCAATACATAGGTTTTAATATACTTACTAGTCACATATATTCTTGTGCGGTGAATAGGGGGTGTTGAGTCCAGTTCACTGAGCAAGGAGTAGGTCTTGTCTATTATATATTGGGTGTATGGAACGGTATCTGAGCGAATTTGAAACCCTTGTTTTATGCATCACCCCACCTCACCTTTCCCGTTAAGCAGCCATAGTGTGTTTTCTAAACGTGTGACTCTGTTCTGTTTTGTAATTCAGTTCACGTGTAGCGGTTTTTACATTCCCTCTATAAGTGATAGCTTATGATAAGTGTCTTTTTCTGTGTGACTTATTTCACTTAGAATCGTCGTACCTAACTCCACTCATCTTGCTTCTACTAGCCTTATGACATTGATTTCATGTCTGAGTGATATTCCATTGTACATAAGGACCACAACTTCTTTATCCATTTTTCTCTTTCCTGGGATATTTAAGGTGTCATGAAGTGGAGGTTCTTGTCAACAGAGCAGCCCTAAACTTTCCGGTGCCTGTGTCTTGCTGATTTTTAGTTTTTCCAATTTATACGCCCATGAGTGGACGTGCCCTATGCTCCCTAAGCTGTTTTTTTTCGATGTTTCAGGACACAACGTACACTTCTCCAGAGTGGCTGTTGGCAATTTACATCCCGCCCATCAGTGTAGCAAGGCTGCCATTTCTCCATTGCCTGTCCTGCATTTCTGGTTTTGACACTTTTTGCAGCATGGCCCTTTTCACCGATGGGAAGCGAGCCTTCTTTGTAGCGCTGATTTGCCTTTCCAGGTTGCTTGGTTGGCCAAAAAGTGCGTATGCGTGTTTTCCTGAATATACTCAGGAAAAAACGCATAAGTCCTTTTTGGCCAAGGGCATCATTGTCGACGTTTTGCCGCTTTTCATGTGCTTTCAAGGCGATTCGAATCTACCTCCTGAAATCTGTTTCCTGCAATTCTGCCTTGCTTTCAAATCCTCTTCGTTGCCTTCCCTCAATATATCTGTGGATGATAGTTATCATTTATAACTCTGCGGGTTTGTGAATTGCAGTGTCCCTGAGCTCCATTTTTCAACTCGGTTTTTTGGGAGCTGGCCGCAAAAGCGCAGGATTGCCTCAGGCCCTATTCTGCTTCTGGGCTGCAGGCTGAGCCTGTGGTTAATTCTTCTTCCTGTTGGGAAAATAGAGTGACCTGTGCCTGTCCCAACACCTAGATCTAGTCTCTCATTGGTTGCCCCTCTTCCCGTTCATCCTCAGGAGAAATTGCAACCTGTAGGGAACAGGAGCTTAAAGGTGCTGATTCTCCAAGTAGGGAGATTGCTAGTAAAGTAGGTGGAAAGGCGAACCCGAGCACAAGGAGTTGAGAAATGAGGTGCGTTTTAGGAACCTTTCCCGATCACACGGTGTACCATCTTCTGGGTTTCTCATGAATGTTTTCGATGTAGGAAGATGCCCTTGAACCTGGAGATTTGGGACCCATGGGATGGGTACCACGCACTATTACTTTAAAGGTTCTGCGTTTGCTCACCCAACCTCACCCAACCTCTCAGCCTCAAGATTGTCCACCCTTATGCCTCATCCAGCTGTGGGTCTAGATATGGTCAATCCAGGTTGCATCACAGCCCCTGAACGAATTTTGTAAAAATTTCTCTCTCTTTCACTGTCTTTGTTATACGGGTTTTTAAAAGTAATTTATTTTTATAATGGGGTTTAGCTGCTTTTCACGGCTGTGTTTATGCGGCTTTACACCCACTTGACTCACTTCCAGACAGATATCAATACATAGGTTTTAAGATTCTTACTAGTCACATATATTCTTGTGCGGTGAATAGGGGGTGTTGAGTCCACTTCACTGAGCAAGGAGTAGGTCTTGTCTATTACATATTGGGTGTATAGATCGGTATCTGAGCGAATTTGAAACCCTTGTTTTATGCATCACCCCACCTCACCTTTCCCGTTAAGCAGCCATAGTGTGTTTTCTAAACGTGTGACTCTGTTCTGTTTTGTAATTCAGTTCAAGTGTAGCGGTTTTTACATTCCCTCTATAAGTGATAGCTTATGATAAGTGTCTTTTTCTGTGTGACTTATTTCACTTAGAATCGTCGTACCTAACTCCACTCATCTTGCTTCTACTAGCCTTATGACATTGATTTCATGTCTGAGTGATATTCCATTGTACATAAGGACCACAACTTCTTTATCCATTTTTCTCTTTCCTGGGATATTTAAGGTGTCATGAAGTGGAGGTTCTTGTCAACAGAGCAGCCCTAAACTTTGGGGTGCCTGTGTCTTGCTGATTTTTAGTTTTCCCAATTTATATGCCCATGAGTGGAAGTGCCCTATGCTCCCTAACCTGTGTTTTTTCGATGTTTCAGGACACACCGTACACTTCTCCAGAGTGCCTCTTGGCAATTTACATCCCGCCCATCAGCGTAGCAAGGCTGCCATTTCTCCATGGCCTGTCCTGCATTTCTGGTTTTTACACTTTTTTCAGCATAGCCCTTATGACCGATGGGAAGCAAGACTTCTTTGTAGCGCTGATTTTCCTTTCCAGGTTGCTTGGTTGGCCAAAAAGGGCGTATGCGTTTTTTCCTGAATATATTCAGGAAAAAACGCATACGCCCTTTTTGACCAAGGGCATCATTGTCGACCTTTTGCCGCTTTTCATGTGCTTTCAAATCGATTTGAATCTACCTCCTGAAATCTGTTTCCTGCAATTCTGCCTTGCTTTCAAATCCTCTTCATTGCCTTCCCTCAATATATTTGTGGACGAGAGTTATCATTTATAACTTTGCAGGTTTGTGAATTGCAGTGCTCATGTGCTCCATTTTTCAACGGGCTTTTTTGGGAGCTGGCCGCAAAAGCGCAGGATTGCTTCAGACCCTCTTCTGGTTCTGTGGGGCAGGCTGAGCCTGTGGTTAATTCTTCTTCCTAATGGGAAAAAAGATTGACCTGTGCCTGTCACAAAACCTAGAGCAAGTCTCTCATTGGTTCCCCCACTTCCCGTTCATTCTCAGGACAAATTGCAACCTGTACAGAACAGGAGGTTAAAGGTGCTGATTCTCCAAGGGGGGAGATTGCTAGTAGAGTGGATGGAATGGCGAACCCGAGCACAAGGAGATGAGAAATGAGGTGCCTTTTAGAAACCTTTCCCAATCAGACGGTGTACCATCTTCTGGGTTTCTAGTACATGTTTTCGATGTAGGTAGATGCCCTTGAACCTGGAGATTTGGGACCCATTGGACGGGTACCACGCAGTATTACTTTAAAGGGTCTGCATTTGCTCACCCAACCTCACCAAACCTCTCAGCCCCAAGAGTGTCCACCCTTATGTCTCATCTAGCTGTGGGTCTAGATATGGTAAATCCAGGTTGCATCACAGCCCCTGAACGAATTGTGTGAGAATTTCTCTCTCTTTCACTCTCTTTGTTGCATGGGTTTTTAAAAGCAATTGATTTTTATAATGGGCTTTAGCTGCTTTTCACTGCTGTGTTTATGCGGCTTTACACCCACTTGACTCACTTCCAGACAGATATCAATACATAGGTTTTAAGATTCTTACTAGTCAGATATATTCTTGTGCGGTGAATAGTGGGTGTTTAGTCCACTTCACTGAGCAAGGAGTAGGTCTTGTCTAGTACATATTGGGTTTATGGAACGGTATCTGAGCTAATTAGAAACCCTTGTTTTATGCATCACCCCACCTCACCTTTCCCGTTAAGAAGCCATAGTGTGTTTTCAAAATGTGTGACTCTGTTCTGTTTTGTAATTCAGTTCAATGGTAACGGTTTTTACATTCCCTCTATAACTGATATCTTATAATAAGTGTCTTTTTCTGTGTGACTTATTTCACTTACAATCGTCATACCTAAATCCACTCATCATGCTGCTACTTGCCTTAGGACATTGATTTCATGGCTGAGTGAAATTCCATTGTACATAAGGACCTCAACATCTTTATCCATTTTAATATTTCCTGGGATATTTAAGGAGTCATGAAGTGGAGGTTCTTGTCAACAGAGCAGCCCTAAATTTTGGGGTGCCTGTGTCTTGCTGATTTTTAGTTTTCCCTATTTACACACCCATGAGTGGAAGTGCCCTGTGCTCTCTAAGTTGTGTGTTTTAGATGTTTCAGGACACACCGTACACTTCTCCAGAGTGGCTGTTGGCAATTTACATCCCGCCCATCAGCGTAGCAAGGCTGCCATTTCTCCATGGCCTGTCCTGCATTTCTGGTTTTGACACTTTTTTCAGCACGGCCTTTGAACGATGGGAAGCGAGACTTCATTGTAGCGCTGATTTGCCTTTCCAGGTTGCTTGGTTGGCCAAAAAGGGCGTATGCGTTTTTTCCTGAATATATTCAGGAAAAAACGTATATGCCCTTTTAGGCCAAGGGCATCATTGTCCACGTTTTGCCCCTTTTCATGTGCTTTAAAGGCGATTCGAATCTACCTCCTGATACCTGTTTCCTGCAATTCTGCCTTGCTTTCAAATCCTCTTCATTGCCTTCCCTCAATATATTTGTGTACGAGACTTATCATTTATAACTCTGCAGGTTTGTGAATTGCAGTGTCCCTGAGCTCCATTTTTCAACTGGATTTTTTGGGAGCTGGCCGCAAATGCGCAGGATTGCTTCAGGCCCTATTC